>NW_026249868.1:0-406060 GCF_024043165.1 Alternaria incomplexa | reverse complement strand
CGTCTGTACATTGCGCTAGATGAGACCAACACCGTACGCGACGTGAGTCACGAGATTCATTCTTCCGTCGCCGATGCGTGCTAACATCGATCTAGCGCTTTGTGGTCAAAAAGGTCACGACAGATGATAGAGCCATCTTCAACGAACGACGGGCAGTTTGTCGGATCATCGACACCCTTCCCGATTCCGGCGCAATACTAAAACACAGGTTCTGGTCGTGTCATGATTATGGCGAGCATATCGGTCCCACTTCCAAACACAGGTACGAGGTGAAAATATATATGGACTATTGCTCTGCAGGCACACTATCCGACATCATCGAAGAATACAGTGCGGAAAAATGGCAGCAGGATACCGACGACCAGATTCCTGAACCGATGTTTTGGATCACTCTGATCACAATCTCAGAAGCAATCTATAACCTCACAACCGGATTGACGTACACGCCGGGTATGGACGATGCAGCAGAAGCCTTTGGGTGGATACCAAAAGTGCATCGCGACATTAAGCCCAGCAACATCTTCCTCATGGAACCTCAGGAACCCTTCGCTTCTTTTCCGCGGCCTGTGCTAGCAGACCTCGATGATATGCTCGAACTCTTCGGATATGAAGAGTACACCAAGAAGTACCATTTGTTCACCCGAGGCTACGCTGCACCCGAGAACAATATCGAGCTGCACACCCTAGACCCCGACTCCCGAGGCTTCGGCTACTTCCAAAGGCAGCCGCTCTCCTGCAAAACAGACATCTAGTCTCTGGGCACCGTACTCTGGGAGATGATGCACAGTTTTCTCGGTCCCCACAAGGCTCAAGGCCTTTGGCACGGGGCTATCACTAATACTATACATTCAGATCCTGCTCAAAGTCGCTTTCCTAAGCATACACTTCCCTTGCTTGCGCCTACGATAGATGAGCCGAGCTATACGAGGGATTTGATCCGCATGTTTGAACTGTGTAATCAGAGTATACCGGCAAGAAGACCGACGGCGGTAGGTTTGAGGAGGTTGGTGGAGAGGAAGATGAGGAGGGCGCAGAAGTGCTTGGGAGTTTTTGAGGGCGCGATGTGGAGGAGAGAATGAGGGTTAGGTATAGGAAGGAAGAGTTCGGCATGAGGCCCAACACTGGGCTTAGTAAGAGGCGACGTGGTCATTGGGCATGAATTCATAGCTCATCTAATCATACATAACACCGTACCATCGCGGGCGCTCCACCAACTCTCGTTTATTTTGCAGCCATCATCTCCAAGAACTTGTCACCCAGCGCATTCGCTGCCATCGGGTTATCACCAGTTACAAGCTCTCTATCCACAGTAATACTTCCCATGGACTTAGCAACACCCTCCTGCATATCTGCGCCCTCTTCCCTCAGCGTACCCTCAACCTTGTCGATCTCGCCGCGGAAGATCGTCTCCATCAACTTCTCTTCAGCATCCGACCAGCTCGTCATCTTGTAGCCAGCGTACTCAAACTTCTTGCTGGGGCCGTACTTGGTCGAGAGGAAGGCCCAGGGTCCGTGGCATATCGCAGCAGTTGGCTTCGACGAAGTGTGGAAGTGTGTGAGTATGCGACCGAGATCCGCGTTGTCGCCCAAGTCTGACAGAGGAGCGTGACCACCGGGGATGAAGACACCACCGTATTTCTTCAGTTCCTCGTCGCTGATCTCGGAGAACTTCTTTGGTCGCGAGAAGCCGTTCTCTTTCTTCATGCGCTCGATTAGCTCGAGCTCTCTTTGCTTCTCATAGTAGTTTCCGGCAAAGGCTGCGAGAGATACGCTGAGGGGGTCTGGTGTTGGCTCCTTGCCCTCTGGTGATGCGAATGCGACTTCGTAGCCGGCGTCGAGGATCTTTTGTAGAGGCTTTGCTAGCTCCATGAGGAAGTAGCCTGAGTCTTGAGATACGGTCTTTCCATCACTTCCGGTGTTGTATAGGGGGAAGGAGGACGCGTCGGAGAGCACGATGAGGACTTTCTTGTTTGCCGCCATGATGGTTGATTTGGAGTTGTATGTGTAGGTTGGTGGGAACTAGTTATTTTTTGTCTTGGAATCTGAGAAGTCAAGCGGGTATCAAGCTGCGTTGTATAAGAGATGGGAAAGGGCGATATGAGGGGTTGGTGTATATGTTTGTGGTTTTCGCTGCAAGGTCAGTATGACGTAGGCGCCTTCTGTCTTTTAGAAACGTCACACCCACCCAACTCTCCACTTAGGTAGTCGACGTGTTGCATAAACTTCGATGCTCTGTCTCGGATAACCTCGGCACGATCTTGCGTCATTGTCCTGATTGGTGACCTTGTACGCGCGAAGAAGACACGTCGCGTCGCGTGTGAAGGCGGTTCGTTGCATGACTCGTCCCGCATCGCGAGATGACTCGCTTGTGCCATTCATCTCAACTCCTCAACCCCTCCAAACATTCACCACGAGCGTACGTCACTGCAAGAGAAAGAAATACATATGGCCAGACTACAGAACAACGCATGTACAGGTGTCCTGAACACGTCGAAAGCACACTGGTTGGCCCAAGGTCCGTGCCGCGAGAATCCAGCAGCATCACACGTGGGTTCACAGCGCAAGAATCGCAGTCCTGGACGCCTGAAAGTCGTGCAAGAGCCTTGTTGAGGCCGTCGCATTCAGGCAACAGTAAAAATACCAAGAAGACAACATGACAACATCACGCATAGTTTGAATCATCCTGTAGCAAAACGGATATTATATCAAGCGGACTCCAGCTAGATGATGCATCGATGCTCAACGCTACTGACATTGCCACCCACCATCCTGCACACCATCTACTATGCGCCTCTACACTCACCTATTCTTTCTTTTTTCCATCCTGTCAACTGCGCTAGCGCTGTGGGATTCAAAAGACCCCTGTCCCACTTCCATCGAGGCAAAAATTGATGCTGACCCTTCCCGGTCCCTCGACGACCGCTACCCATACGAAGTCACACCCTTCACAACCTGGGACTCCGTCCACTCAGCCCTCACTACCTGCCCTAACATATCCACCCTCAACATCGGTATCTACGGGTCCTGCAGTACATGGCCCGACCGGATGAACCTACCGCTCAGCCCTTTCGGCGGTGAAAAGTATCCCGATATCAAATCTTTGAAGGTTGAAGGCTATCAGTGGGAGACATGGCAGCATGAGGAAATTTGGAAAGGGCCGAAGTGTCTAGCGCCAGGCAAGCTGGAATGTTTCATGGACGCATTGTATTGGGTCTACAAAGGCCATTGGATAAGCTGGCTTGGATGGCGCACTCAATCGAAAGAGCAGTGCGAGAAGACCAACGCGGAGCTTTGGCTTGACGCAATGAACTGGACGCGTATCGAGGAGCTTTCTGTGGACACCGTCCCGGAAAGCGTGCGGAAGGTTCTCTCGCAGTCGCGAGCGTTGCGCTCGCTGAACACGACAGACAGCGAACTCATCCTCGGCTTGCCAAAGAACACGCTGACGCATCTGTCTCTTGTCAACGGCGAGCGCGACACCGTCCTCTTCGAAGATATTCTGAACCAGCAGGGCGGATCTTTGGAGAGTCTTGAGATGCGCTGGAATACTGAGCATCATCCATGGAGGTATGACGGCGATCTCGACGACGAGATTCAGATGATAAGAAAGAGCGCAAAGCAAGTCAAGCATCTAAGTATAAACATCTTCCGTAACGCTAGCAGCTCACCCTTGGAAACGCTGGGAAAGATCGTTTCCATACCCACGCTACGAGAAGCAGACTTTTGGATAGACATACTCGGGCCACGGGAGTGGAGTTACAGAGAGCTCCGCGCCCTCGGAGAACAGTACGCAGAGGCAGAAGGCGGCAGATACCTATTTCTCAACAAAAAAGGTGCGCTGAATATCTTCAATTACATGCGAGACAAGAAGCAAGGGCAAGAGCTGGAAAGAGCAACTTTTTGGATTGGTGACTGGACACGGAATTGGCTCTGGGAAACCCCAAGAGCGCATGTAAAATGTGAAGCGAAAGCAGATGTTGATATGGAAGACTGGTGTGTGGTGGATGATCAGTGGCCACACTACCCGATGTTCGTGCTCACTCCACGGGTAGAAGCCCTGGAAATTATGGACACGGATTTCCGATGTGGAACGACATGAGCTCTGAACCTTGAATCTACGTTGGCTTCTCGGTAGATACATGCATATGTTCACGACTTTAGTCGTGACTGAGGGTGGGATCCCATGCGCAGGGCTCATACACTCCAGTATCCAAGCTCTCCATCTCTTCGGCTGCGAGCTCGAAGTCGTAGATTTGGGCGTTCTCCTCGATGCGAGATTTGGTCACGGATTTGGGGAGCGGTATGAATCCCTGTAATCGCAATGTCAGTTTCTTGCTCTCTCACAAGAAATTATTGTAGTTATGCTCACCATCTGTATACTCCATCTCAGCAGTATTTGCGAAGGCGTCTTGTTGTACTTCTTCGCGAGTGGCTTGAGCAGCGGATCGTCGTTTTTTGTTGCGCGCACGATTGGACTGTATGCTTCGCATACCACACCTCGCTGCTTGCACCAGTCTACGATATCTGGTCGCGCGAGCCACGGGTGAAGCTCTACCTGATTGACGCTGAGGACTCCACCTTTGCCCTTCCCCTCTTTTGCCTCCGTTTCTTTGATCCACGCTTCGAGTTCATCTAGATGATGCACGCCGTAGTTGGAAACGCCAATTGAGCGAATCTTGCCTGCCTGCACACCCTCAACGAGCGCTTTCCACGCACCGATGCGGTTCTCTTTACCGCCGTAGGGACTGTGCAGGAGGTACAGATCGATGTAATTAAATCCGGTGATCTTGAGGGTGTTTTCAATGTGCTGTTTCGAGTTCTCGTAGCTCATGTCTTTCGGGGGGATCTTTGTCGTGAAAAATAGCTCTCCTCTTGGAATGCCCGACTTCTTCATGCCTTCCGCAGATGGTTGCTCGTTCCGGTAGGCGACGGCAGAATCAACGTGGCGATAGCCGACTTTGAGCGCGTGCTCAACCACCTCGGAAGCAATGTCTACTGGTGTTTGGTAAACGCCATATCCAAGGACGGGGATCTTGTAGCCTGATGGCATGGTCTGTTGCGAGTTGATGGTGAGCCCTGCCATGATTGCTGAGGACGTATGGAAGGACCGAGGTGATCTGGGAAGGGGCAATTGAGAACGTAGATTTGACAATCTTGTGAGGGCAGCAGTACGCATAGTACCTTTGCAACGGAATGAATGGAAATAGATATATATTTTGAGCGGCTGTTGCCTCAAGGACGGGATGATACCTGTAGGAGTATACTCCGGCGAATCTGGAGATAGCGGACATAAAGCGCCAAGGCCGAAGACTAAAGACGCGTCATTAGCAAGATCACCTACATAGCTACACCATATAGCGAAACAAAACTTTATCATCGTCAGTCCATCGCACTTTGGAGATACTTCAGCGTCACCGCTTCTCTTTGGGCCCTTTTACTACCAAATTAACCTCAACCGCGCATGCGCCTCTTACCACGCGATTCGTCCCAAAAGGGCAATATTAATATCAATTCGCAGCCACCACTTAAGGACATATGACGCAGCAAACGACCCGATGTAGCAACACATAATTAGGCAAATTGCCGCTCTTTCCTGTCACTCTGCAACTATTTACCCAGCGATCACCGCCGTTATTGACGCCTCTTACGCTCAACACATATATGCGAAGCAAGACAGGCATCGAGCTCCCAGCTCTCATGCGAACCCCAGGCGGCTTCGCGGGCCTCAGCTGCACGGGATCCGAGATGACGGGCCCTTTGTCAGCGCTAGAAGGGCCGAAGAAGATCTGGAGACACCGCTGCAGACTGGCGAAAGCTGGTGGGGCGAACGCACGCGAATAGGCGCCTGACACTATGGATAATTACAATACCACGTTGCGCATGCGAGCCCACGGACCTGAAACGTCCCGACCCCCCTCCTTTTTGGACCTCTGGGTCGCGTAAAGAGTATGTGCTTTCTGCAAGAGGATAGCAGGTTGCAGGCCTAACTCGTTCCTCCGACACACCGATAGACTGGCCCTTGGTTCGGCACCCCGGCAGCGTCTCAGGAGTCGGTTTACGTTTCTCAACTCCACGGAGCGTAGCACGACAGCTTTCCAACATTAGCCGAAGAGTTTTGTACGACTGATTTTCGATGGATGCCGATCGCATTATCGGAATAGAGATCGATCTTTGCCGTAGCCTTGAAGCTTGTCCGACCATGAGCTCGTGAACGAGTGGTTCGGCAGCCTGTAGTACCACCGGTGAGCCGTGAAGGGATGCACGCTGACACGACACGCACGTGCAGGGTGACTTCATAGGGCCTAGCATCTGGCCGCTTCTGTGCCACCTCTAGAAACCCATGCGATGCGGCTAAAACATGTGCAGTTCAACAATATTTGCCATTATCGACTGACTCTATCGTCTGGGTCGCAGAGACGGGAAACACTTCGCTTCCACTCCTTTGCTAATGTGGGGCGTAGATCATGAAACACTAACCCGGTCGAGTCGTCAACTGCAGCTCCTCTGTCATTGTCACATTGCTTGCCCTTCCATCTACCTCACGACCCAGTCAAACCGTTTCCTGATCTGTTTCAACCCCTCGACGCAAGCCTCAACCGTCGCTCAATGCGTCATTCACAGCTACAGGGATCGTTTTCCACTGACTCTGGTCGTTGTCTTATCGCGTGCTCGGCAACGCGGAGGAGATCCCGAAGATTCGAACAATGTCACCTACCCCGAGTGTACTAGTCCGCATCCTGCGTCTGAGTCTCGCCGCTATTGGCACTCATGCTCGGATTCAGAACGTGGAACACTGTCCTGCCGTCAGCGGTCAACGACTAGCCAAGTAGAATGGCGGTAGGTTCCGATCGCTGCGTGATGCGCGACGACGCAGGAACGTGGGGGTATACAGCACACGCGGACGACGAAGCTTACTACTGGCCACAGCGCGTTCTCGGAGGCTTAGTCTAAGATGATAAGCAGCCTATTAAGACTTCTAGAAGAAGTCTATCAACTAAATCCTGACTCTTACCACCACTCCCATTGGAAGTTTTACGCGAAAGGCCGCTACCAGCCGTTTTCAACTCGAGCGTAGGGCCGTTCGGGCCGCTGGCGACGTCGAGGAGAAGTAAGCTGCGTACATGCGCAACGAACCGGTCTTCATCGCGGTCCGCGACTGCCTTGGCGAGCGGATGTAAGCTGACTAGGGCTTGTGACGTGAAAGCTCCCTCCTTCCGAGCAAGCCACGGGCGATCACCAAGCAAATCGTTCGTCGCCATCCACCGGATTTCGAAACGCGCTGACCAGTCATAGCCACCAGATGCATGATATTACACCGCGCGGTCCATCAGCATCGTCCTGATTCTACTTCTACCCGTACTCGTGCTGGATCTGGTAGATGTGTGGTACACGTCAGACCGTATTCGAAGCCATTGTCGATGCGTCGATTGAAACTGCCGCGAAAGTCTCGGTGGCATCATGCATGGAGCTCGAGCTTCTGACAGCAGTGCTTACACTCAGTACGTAGACGTCGTCCACCTGTTACATCTACAGTGCGTATAGGAGAGCACTCGGCGCAAAGGATGTCGCAGCACTGAAGGATATAGACAGTGTGACGAGAGTTCTTGTCTTGCATACCGGCGCCACCCGTGCCGTTTGAAGAGCGACTGACAGCTTAAGGGGAATTCAGGGTTGCGGGGCCCTTGATTGACAGATACAAGGCCACGGCACGCAGGAGCCGGTGTTCCTGCTCAGATCCCCACATAGTGTGGAGATGTGATACTATCGTCCTCTATACGCCTGTGGTAGTCCATCAGCCGGGGGTTGATACGGCCGAGCTGCTCTTCTCCGCAACATCAGCGTGAGATCAGTGCTCGATGTCAATATCAGAATCTACCTACACACGCAAGTCGGCACGCGTTATGTAAGGACCGTTCGTCTTGCTGATCTCCTTGGTCTACGCCCCAGGAGACCGCATGGCATCCGTGCCTTCCAATCGCACTGGCTAAATCGGTCTGTCAGTGCTTGATGCATCTGCCGAAGAATGGTCTCGACCAGAGATCACCAAGAATGTGAAACTTCCTCAGTAAGATAGTGGCAGACGCAGGGGATGATGACGAGGATAGGTACGGTGTGCGTAGCTGAGACCCCCTAGCATACTCGCGCTATGAGCCCATGCATACTACAACAGTGGCATGTAAGTAAGTTGTTACGTGCTCGCGTGGAGTAGGGACTGTACCACGTAGCTTACACATAGGGCTGACTATGCTGACCAGTCACGAGCTTGGAATGGAGGTATACGAGGGATGCTGGCGTCGATCACGCCTTCTTACTACTAACATTTCTTACACAAGCACCGATATACTCGGAAAAGTCGGAGGTAGGAGGCACACGACCCATGCGTACCGTCATAGCTAAGCAAATAGCGCAGCCACAGCGATGATGCATCTTACCCAGGCGACAGAACAGAATGCGCAGTGCTATACGTAACAGACCCGAATGCGTGACCTGCATCATCAAGGCAGACTACGCGCGCATTGGCATTCATCGCGAAAGCACGTCATGTCCCCGTGCCCTTTGACAGGATTCACACGAAGGAACGCACAATGTAACAGTGTCCATCGCTTCTCCATAGCGGGCAGGGCACCAAGACACGAAAGGCCCGATTGCGGCGCCGCACCCATCTCCAAACCGTCTGCGCGAAGGTACGGCACCACCACCACCGTGCCGCCCTCAAGACACGCGAGCCGCGCGGGTGAAAGCCCAAGCCCCAAACCTCTGCCGCAAAAAACGGTTGTCTCGTGTCCACTAACCACATGAGCAGCCGCGAAAAAAATAAATAGAGCCTTGTCAAGTCATAAGCGAACCTGTCACAGCGCTTTCTATTAAGACATCTGAAACCAGTGCGCCAAAAATCGATACAATCGTGATTGCGGCACGACTGTACTGTATTGCGGCGCAGTTCGGCACAGGTGGGTGTGTGGTAACGGAGATGGGTGCCCCGTTGAAGAAGGAGCGAGGGACCAGAACAAAAACGAGGGCCCCACAAGGCGGCATAAGGTTAGTTAGGGCGGTGCGAAAAGCGCATGCGCGAGCGACAGAAAGGGAAAATGAAGAAGGGTTTAACGGTTTTGGGAGCGAGATACGCGATCTCGTTTTGTCTCATTCCACGTGTAGATGCAGACGCGCTGTCTTTGAAGCTTGCAACAACCGAAAAGACGCGCAGCAGGGATATGTGATGTGCGCGTGTTGTTGCATATGGGGAAGCAGAAGAAGGGGGCCGCGCAGATGGCCTGGGAGATCTAGCTGCGACTCAACAACAGGAAAGGAGATGAAGATGATCGTTATATGTATTTGAAATAAGATAACTCAACAAATGTAGTTAGTTAAGCAAGGGTATCGAGCGAAAGAAGAAGATAAATGACATAAAAGGCGAACGTTAAGAAGGCGTTGCGCGCTGTTTGCTGCTTGCTGTGCCCCATAGAACTCCCTGACCCAAGCCCATGCAAGCCGCCCGTTTTTTTTCTCGCTTTGCTAAACGCCGGTGTGTCTGTGCCGCATCGCGGGAAGCGTTTAGACTTAGACATGTTGCCCCGATGGGACAATCCCTAGGAGTGGAAGAATCAGAAAGGAAGAGCGATGCGGCGTGGTTTACCCGCATCCTCCTGCCGTAATAAGCGAGGCTGACACTGGCGAGGTTGACTAGGTGCTATGGTGCTGGTGCAGGAAGGGAGGGAAGTTCATGGGCGTGGGCTCGATGGGGCTCATCGCGTAGGGTGCAAAGCCTTGCTGGACGTGCTGGACGTGCTGGTCGAACTGCGTGTAGGGTATGGGTGTTGGATCGATCTCTTGCCATTTGCGAGAGCATTGGCGTGCGGTCCATTTTTCTTCTGCACCGTAATCGAGCATCTATAGGAGTTAGTGGCTGTACTTGGGATCGATGGTGGTGATACATACCTTTTGCGCGATGATGTCGAACTTGTTTTGCACCCAGTAGTCATGGGCTTTGCGCAGTGCTTGGACGTCTACTTCAGTCCACTGACGCATCCGTTCTTTTAGTCGCTTGATACGCATCTGCAGTGCGGGTATTTGGTACTGCCTGCCGAAGTCTTTGACAAAGCGTGCTGCGATATCTTTCCAAGGCATGTGCTCTTCCTCTTTGAGCCGAAGAAGCAGACGGTCTTCCTCACTGAGCTCAAACTGGCTCGATATCTGTGAGTCCGATCGCTTTCTTCGCTTGGGCTCTTCTTCTTCGTCGTCTTCCCTCTGTCGCTTGGTTCCGTGCGAACGGGGTGTCTCCAGGGGTAGAGGAGCGATCGGTGTGTACATGCGTCGGGGTTGTGGCGAGGGCATGTGGCTTGACGATAGCTCTGTTGATGGCTCACTCACTCGGGGACTATGGGTTGGGAATGCTGGATAGTAGGCTTCGTGGTTCGCATGAATGCCTAGTGCATTCATCGTCCAGGAGCCGTCCACTGCGGCCGAATGCAACGAGTCTGAACCGCTGTGAGTCCGGTCCATGAAGTGAGACTGTCTCCTGTAGCGAGAAGTGGGCTGATGCAAGACGGTCCTTGCGTCGGAATGGGGCTCTTCAGATGGCCGTGTTGACTCTGGTACCACGGAATCTCGAGAGTAGACGGTACCTGGAGAGATGGCTGTTGATGAATGCGTAGTGGACACTGGAGCTGTTGCTGAGTAGTAGGATGCAGACGCAGGCGGTGACAAGTTGACCTGCGCCGTGTGTGGAGGTATATAGCCATATGAGGCGTATGTGGTCTAGACGACGGCATATGAGCAGCCGATCTCGCAACAAGGGTGAAGTACAAACCTCGCTATGGCACTCTGGGGCCGAAATTGAGGGGGCATACCACCCAGTAGTCGGCTGACAGTTGAGCTCTTGAGAAGGCAGAGGGCTTTCTGGCAAGCGTGGATTGTATGAATGGAACGACTGTGGAGACATAGTGCCAGGCGAGGAGGCCAACGCGGGGTAGTACTGAGGGTGGTAGGGACTTGGCCAGGACGAGGCTGACTTGTCTTGGAGATGATGCGGAGGGAGGATAGCACCTTCAAGTATGATAGACATGACAACTGCGGCTGCGGGTAGGATTTGAAGAAGCTTATGTGCTGCGCCTTACTGCTGGTCGCTAATGTAGCAGACTGGAGACGGGCGGTAGCAAGAAGAGGATGCGGCGCACGGTGATGATATTCAGGCTCGAGCTGGACGACTAGGCTAGGGGAACGCCTCAGTCATATTTATCAAGATGGTAGCGGTATAGCGGCCTCGAGTGCAGGTCACTTCTAGTGCGTCGACTCTAACGTGCCACCCCCAGTAGGCTTTGAAGGATGCTGCTGCGCACTGACGGTCAGGCCTGCACGTTAGCGCCCCGAGCTTTCACCCTGCTCTTCTCTTGTCTCTACGTGGTTTGGCGGCCCTGACCCCAGCATGCCATGCCTTGCGCTTGAGCCGCGAATTGGCCAGCCATGCAGCGTCGCTCGACGGTTGTGTCCGGCCCATTTGCTGGCCCGGAACGCTGCGCTGGGTTTTCTAGGTGGTGTCCTGCAACAACGGTGATCATGACCGTGTGGGCGTCGCGGCAGCCTTGCTATCGGATTCCGCTACACGCCTGGCCGGCCAGGGTGTGCCCGCTACACGGCACCGTGGCTAGTGCGCATACCTGTGGTTTTTTGAGGGTGGAAGTCGAATGTAACCTTCAGTAAGGCGGCCACCCTGACGTCGGCCCTGACGTCTGAGACTCCTCCCACAATCGCTACCCAGTGGGTTAATCTCTTTTCGATGCAGCGTGATATTGACGAACCTGTCTGTGCTGGCGGCGCCATAGGATGCCGTCAACAAGGGTTGCACTCCATCGCGCAGCAGCGAGGAAATTTGGCCAGCCGTGTCTTCCCATTCGGTGCGCCTGGACAGCTGTGCCGTCGAGGTACCTCAAAGCCAGTAAATTGCCCCGCATAGGGTGCGTAAGCTGAAAGCGAAGGACGCGACGGCGCTTAAATGCACGCTTGCGGTAATTTCTATTGGCCGCTAATATACGCTTCGGCTGGGCAATGACCGCTAATTCGCCCCTTTCGTCCTTGTTCCCACCCTTCCAACTCACCTCCTCTTCGTCGCACCTCTCACACAGCACATGCTCACGATATCAGCGAAGATCACTGCCACCACTGCTATCCACATCACGTCGCTTGCTAGCGTGTACGTCTGCCATGTCGATTCTCGCCCCACACCACGGGTCTGCTCCGTGGAATACCGCCGACAGCGACCTTCCGCACAATGCTCAGTGGGTGTGACCCCCCACCGCCATGGTACATATCTGCTACTAGTCAATCTGGGCTGTGCGTTGTTGAACGGCTAAAAGACTTCGTTTGTGCGGCGGTCCAGCGCCCGAAGACCCCGCTTCCTTGTTGTCTTCCAACGGTGATCCTCACTCGTTACTTTGTCTGCCGTGTTTCGTCGAGGGCTTCGTATCGGCAGAATACCTGCGACAATTCTTGTGTTGAAGAGCGTTCTTCATGGTCTTTCCGTGGAGTGGAGCGTGGGTGGTGCCCATGGTGACGCACTGAACTTTGCGACCGCAGCAAGCGGCGGCTCCAGATCTTGGTACACTGCCTTTTGACTCTTGATATAGCTGCGACTCCATTGTTTTACGTTCGTCCTCCGACTTGCATTTTCTGTCTTGCTTTTTTTATGGGCGCAGAATCTGCCTTGATTCACTCAGCCTTCCCGGTTGACAACCGTTCCGAAGTGAAAATGGAAACATACACGTTGCGGCACTCGGTGGATCTGTTCTATCGCGGGTATTTGCAATAACCACGCCGTACAGCATACTGTTGCACGCGGCCTGAGGGGCTGGATCCGCACTTTTGCCTGAGATATTGCGAAGTGACGAAGTTGGCCACTCACATCGCAACCACTGCATGTCCGCCTGGAGTCGGCACCGTCTTCGCCGTTACGGACGCGGAACACATATGACCTTCTCGAAGTGTACCTAGGTACAGTGAAGGATTGCGTACCTGGCCTAAGGATGCTGCCATCCGTCCCGCGCGCCACGTTGGATGCCTTGGAGTCCTGACCCAGGCGTCCATGATCTTCGCCGCGAGAAACACCGATATGAGGCTGCGGGTGGCACCTATGCGGCGCTGTAGTTCACTATCCGACTTACAGAGATATTGCGACGGAATCCATGGGCGATATAGACGCTCGTTTGCAAGGCTGTGTGGGCTTCGCATCTCGGAATAGTACGGGGCGTAAGTTGAGCCACAATGTCTGCTTGGCTCGCTCGCTGCGCCTCACACCGCCCGACTATTATCGTGCCATACATTTGGAATGTGGTCCCGCTTTTGACTTCAACTCTTTATGCGATATGCAGCAATCCTTTTGTGACATACTTTGACTTGCACAAGCACGCGGGCTGTGGTTCAAAAGCGAAACGAGCCTCTCGGGGTCCTCTTGTCTGGATCCACCGCCACCCGACCTCGCAAATGCTGCCCCTCGAGTGATATACGGGTCGATCTAAAAGTTACGCTTGCTGAGAACGGGTTTCAGTAGATCAGAACTTCTGAGCTACAAGGTCACGATGAGCGTTCTGACCAAGCAGTCGGTAGCCTATGCCGAATCGGTAGTCACACCGACCGCCTATCGAGAAAGACGCATGCATGCAAACGCAATTCTCAACATCGTCTAAGCTCGCCAACAATCTTTAATCTCCTGCAAATCCTCGAAGCTAGACCACATATCCAAGAACAAGATGTGGAGTTTGCAGCCTCGCGTTCCGATTCTCCAGGCTAGCTCGGGTGACTAGGCCGCATGTGACGCGCTAGTGTGGACCCTTGGGAATTGCCAAGCACGTTACATGTAGCGTGGTAGCTTGCGTCAAACCCGGGGAAGACATTACGCATCACCAACCAGCCCGCCCATCGCCTCCCCGTCCTTTCCTATCCTCGACCCCAAATCCTACCGGAAGTGGTGCTGCACATCCTCGCGCCAGCACCTATTTATCCCCGATCCTCTTCTTGGCACCGAGTGCCGGAAGCGCGCTTTGAGCCCCAACACGTAGGCGACAGGCGGCTGGCCTAGTGCTGTGTAGCCGTCGCATAGCATTATTTATCCCCAAGATGGGGTTCAACCTCTTTCACATCCTCGGCGACGTCTCGCATACGTCATCGAAGCTGATACTGATATGGGCGATACACTCCAACAGCAGCGCTGAGGGTGAGTTGGCTTTATCACCACTTGAAGCTTGCGACATGGGCTGACGTATGAAGGTGTATCCCTCATCACCCAGGTCCTCTACGCGCTCGTTTTCGGCACGCGATATCTCGATATCTTCAGCTCTTCCATCACCAAAGATGGGTGGCATACGTGGAACTTCTCGCTGAAGGTACGGAGGCCCGGCATACGTCTACGCGTACGCGGCTAACCGGTCAGATATTCTACACGCTATCATCGCTGTACATCATCTTCTTGATGACAAGTGTATATGCGCGCACAAGGGAGCGAGAGAAGGCATGGAAGTTTGGCATGTACTGTCTGCTAGGCAGCATCCTCATTACCCCATTCTGGTACCTTATGTTTAGGGATCACGTTCTCGGGCATAGCACCTTCATGAAGGTAAGACCTCTACACCACTTACCAAGCACGATTGGATACTGACATAATAGATTCTCTGGGTCTTTTCCGAAATCCTCGAATCCGTCTGCGTCATCCCGCAACTCCTCCTCCTTCGCCAAACCACTGTACCCACCGTCATCGACTCCTACTACCTAGTCACACTGGGTACATACCGTGCCCTATATGTTCTCAACTGGATCATGCGCGGCGTCAAGGAAGACGACTATCTCGATCCTACATCGTGGGTATGGGGCTCCATCCAAACGGCACTCATGATCGACTTCGCATGGGTATACTACACGCGCCAGCGCGTGAAGCTCCGACACGGCGGGGTGGTAGACTCGGATGACCTGGGTCGCGGATGGATCGTGGGTCGATTCGTGGGCAGGAAGAGCATGGACTTCGACTACGACGAGGAAACCGCTGGACAGCGCAACGATACCACTCAACCGAAGAACAAGTGGGGTCGGAGAGGCATCTCTGTCTCTGCGGATGAAGGAGTGGAGGGTGCGCCAAAGAGGACGAGCCCCCAAGAGAGAAGAAATGTAGATCCAGAGAGTCAGCCACTGGCCGATCCAGCCGCGTTCGAGGATGAGAGCGACGACGATGCGCCACCTCCTGGCGCTGCTACTTCAGTGGCGGAACAAAGTGGTGTAAGGAGGGATGAATGGGACGACGATTTGGATGATGATGCTAGTGAGCATGACGCGACATCAAAGGCCGTCAAATGAGTCCACAAGCATGTTACTTAGATGGGAGGTATGGGATCATACTCATTTGGGCACGACATCACCGCTCTACCTCATTGCATTGTTTGCATTTTTACAGCGAATTCAACATATACATTAAGTTCCACACTCCACTTCATCGCGTATGCCCATCGTGATTGCACAGATCGAAGGCCCGTTATACCCGCTCAGCGGATATTCCTGTGTAACATCCCAAGCGTCACGAGCACACTTACTCCTTCAGCAGTGGAGCACTCTGGTCGCGCTAAGACCATACACCATGGGTAACCCCGAACCGTTCTCAGAAGTCCTGCATATCGAGACCGGACATATGAAACTTCCCGTTCCATTCCCGTGGTGTTCGGCGATTAAAAGTCTTAGTAGACGCCTATCCATGTCCATTCATGGTCATTAACGCTTTATTCCCGAACACAGCCCCCACGTTCGCGTAGCATATAGCAGACCTTTCTGCTTTTGTGATACGATACGCTGGCATAGGGGACGGGCACATGGCTTTACCGCGCGTATGACAAGGTGTGTATGGGTACTTGAAATAGATGGGTCCGGGGTGTTCGGTTACCGAGGAGGTGGGAGGATTCGGGTTGCAGGATGCAGAAAGAAGGATGAGGGATGGCGTTTGGGGCTGAAGGAACATGGAGAGGAGATACTGGGGTAAGATGGGTGTTTGGTGATAAAGATAGTCATGGGCTGCTGGGCTGGTGCGCGGGGAACTTTCGGAAGGATGGCGTGTCAGGGTATGTATGGTAACTGGCGGTGCCATCGCACACTGAGGAGGCCACTCTCAAGAGCAGTTGCATGGTAATTATTTTCTTTAAGGTTCGACGTACAACGTTTCGATGCTACTTCCTTCGCGATCGCAATACACGGTAATGCTGCTCCACTGCTATTTTCCCCTCTCAATAACTCGTACAGCCCCCGGATACCTCATCTCCAACATCTTGACCATCTCGTCGTCGTGAAATATCCATCCTCCCGGGGGCACAAAGTCACCGATACCGCTCAAATCGATCATCTGCCTCAGGGCAAATATTTGAGCAAATCCCCGAGGTCGATGTTCACTCGGTAGAGCGTAAAGCTGCATAACAGCCCGATCCCTGAAGTGACAATTCTCTACGCGAGCTCGATCAGCGAACGCGTATTCATGGCGCAGGACACGGCTTTTAAGCACTGTCATCTTGATGGTGTAGTGGTCGAATGGAGGGAATGGGCCGGGCGACGGCAGAAAAATCGTGTTCTTAATGGACGTCGTAACTTCGAACCCGGCATAGTCGAAGGAATTATCTTGGAACGGCGGCGGTTCGATACCATCCGTGTCGAGATATATTATCCATGAGTGTCTGTCGCCTATCAATCTCTTTCTCATCATCTTTGATCCTGGACCGCTGGCTCCTGAATCAGTGCTGGCTTCTAACTGAAGCGCGTCCTGGAAATGAATGGGAGCGATGCTGATGCCGATGTTGTCCCACACCTTCAGTGTGCGATCCGCTGCTATATCCGCAACGTGCTTGAGTAGATAGCCCTCTTGCAAGATGAAGGTCTGGTACGCAAACACCGAGTAGGCCTTATTCCATGTGATGAAATTGACGTCGCTTGTGAATGCAGCGTTCCTTATTCCGGAAAACGGAGGTGTCTCCAGCTCGACGAATGCCACGCGTCGCAGTTCCTGGGCGTTTGTACGGACCATGATGATCAGGTGCTAAAATTTGGGGTTGGCTAAGTTGGCAATTCAGATAGAGTGGGTAATGGAGGACTCACGTTTGGTGTAGTTGGTGTAGGCCTCGTGCCTGTGAGCTTGTACCCTTCACTCACGAGAAAGGACTTTAGAGCTTCGGCGTGTGCTCCTTGTTGCACGAGAAGTTCGTCTGACAAGCATGTATTAACTTCTTGTAAGTTGACGTTTAGATACTTCCTTGACATGAAGCCGAGCGCGAAGGTACCGCCAATGACGATGTTGTGCTTTGCCTGTAGCGAACGAAACGCCTTCGGGTTCTCAAAGAAGCGCTTCAGTCTTTCGTTAACATTAAACTGCGTGCGTTCCACTATACCAACACATCCACTGAGCGCCTTGGTAGTCCGAGAAAGTGCAACGATGTCGCGGATGGCAAGATAATTTAACACGCTGTCTTGGACTGGCGTGAAGCGTGCCAATAGATCAGCTAGACCTGTGCAGTGAAGAGGAATCTCTTGACGGCAGGTCTTGCACTTTGTGTGTAGCCTTGGCGGCTCTGCATCGTCTAGCGGTATGCTCGTCGTTTCCGGAGTGTTCGGAGTCATTTTTGTAGCTGTATCCAATCGTCTATGTATGTGGAAGAGTCGAGGAATAAACCTAGCGGAATATGTCATCTCCTCTATGAAGGTGTAGAGCTTGCTGCTCAAGCGGCATTGCGATTTGCTGGATTATCATGTTACCTCAGCAATCTATGCGGCTTCTTTCTTCTCGACCGCCTGACCCATAGCTTGCGCATCCGTCCTGTGCGTTCCAAACTTCCTCGCCTTGACTCGATTAACAAACATCTCATCCAACTCTTCGTAAGTCCGACCCGCCGTCTCAGGCTGAAAGAACCAAAGATACACCAAGCACAACACAGATAAACCACCAAAGATGAAGCCCAGCTTTCCACCGAGGTTGAGCTGATCGGGGTTGAACAAGTAAGGCAGTACGAAACTCCACATGGTATTAAGCGCGTTCTGAAGAGCGAGGCCGATAGCAATAGTCTTGATGCGAAGACGTGAGGTCGATGTCTCGCACAGGATAGTGTAAGCAGTCGCGCCGATGGTGACATTATACCAGAAGCAGTAGAGTAGGATCATACTGATAGCGCCT
The DNA here is from genome assembly GCF_024043165.1 of Alternaria incomplexa. Classification (NCBI taxonomy): domain Eukaryota; kingdom Fungi; phylum Ascomycota; class Dothideomycetes; order Pleosporales; family Pleosporaceae; genus Alternaria; species Alternaria incomplexa. The sequence continues at coordinate 387,885 of NW_026249868.1, read as the reverse complement.
TTGAGTGCGGGTGCCGTGCCGACGACCGCGAGACCGGCCATGACGAACAAGATGATGGTGAGCACGAAGAGTCCCCAGAAGGTAAGGTTGCGGCGGCCAACACGATCAACTAGGTACCATGATATGACGTTTCCGATAAGAGAGAGGACTTGCTGCACGATTTGCAACTTGAACGACATGGCGGTGGTGAAGCCGGCGAGTTGCATGTAGTACGTCGAATAGGAAGCTGCAAACATGATGCCGCTGAGCGACTGGATAGTGAGTGGCATGACTGAGATGATGGTTCGCCGTAGGTTGGACCGACGGAAGCACTCCAGATAGGTGACGCCTTCGGTCTCGTGCTTGACTTCTTGTAGAGTCGTCATAATCTGAGCGAGCTTCTGCTCGCCTGCAAAGCCGCGATGACCAAGGCTATTGAGGGCCTTCAGTGCGTCAGCTTGGCGGTCCTTGGATGCGAGCCACCACGGTGACTCGGGCATGAACCAGACGAAAGCGGCAGCTACCCCGGCGAATCCGTACTGAGCGCAAAAGACTGCGCGGTATGCCCAGCGATTGGTATATACGCCCGTGGAGTTCACAATGAGTGCGACTATAAGCGGACCGAGGGTGTATGAAAGCGCAGTCGAGCAAGTCAGCATGCCTCTGAGTTTCAACGGAGCAACTTCGCCAATATAAGTCACGGTGACAGATGCTAGGGCACCGACGACGAAACCGTTCAGGAACTTGCCCCCAAAGAACATCTCGTTAGTTGTTGCGACGAACTCCATGGTTATTGCGGCGAAGGTGACTGCGAGACAGATCATGATCACTAGACGGCGACCAAGCCAGTCAGCGAGTTGGCCACATCCGAGGGCACCCACGATAGCACTGAAGCGTTAGTCTCTTCTAGCGTTCGATTCGAGTGGGTTACTTACGAAGCTACAGGTGCGCCCTGGAAAGCCGACTGCCACTGAGCGTCAATGACATAGCTCACACTGCCGTCATTCGCAGTGAATTGATGGCCGAAGTCTTTCCTAAACTCTGGTATACCAATAACATTGCCAGCTGCTTGGTTCTCGAAGCTGACTAATAGCACTACCCAGACCATGTATATCGACCATGCACAAGCCCAGGGGTACTTGCGGAAGGACGCAAGTTTCCCAACTTCATGGTCTTCCTGGTTGGCGAGATGACCCAGTTCGGATGTGGCCGCGGTAGTCGTTTCTTCCGGTAGGCGTTCTGTAAACTCGACAGTGTTGGACTTTTGATCTTCCTCTATAGCCATGGTAGTCTGCGAAGATGCGAGATGATTGCACCGAGGCTGCCGTGATCAAAGTGGCGGATATAGACGGAATGATTCAGACCAGGTTTACCCCAGCTCAGAGATGGTGCATAGTTCTGGAGAATGCGAGGCGGTGTTTTATACAACTTGCTGCAATGTCAAGGTCACCTACATGACGGATAAATTGATACGCATGCAGTGAAGGAGTGATCGTAGACAGTACCGTCGCGATCTGGCGGATGATTGGGTTATGTGATTACCACGTTTGCCGCTGCGTCGTCGTTCGATGCCCGTGTCTACTCACTTCAATCAAGGATTGCGTTAGTGAGCTTCCCCAGATCCGGTATGTCGGTACGTATGAGGCATCCTTCCATGTCGCATCGTGAGTGATTCCAAGACAGCTATTCCCCTCACATTACATTGGCGCATCCGAGGTTTTGCCGGAACTCTGCTGCCCAATGGTGGCGTCGAAGGGCGACCGAAGTTCTCCCGGTCGCGGTCAGAAGTGTACTCCGAAGGATTGTAGACTGGATAAATGGTGTAATTTGGTGGGACGATCGCGAGCACCATATGGGGTAAGATCAAGCTAGGTGTTTGGCGAGCGGGGAAGGAGTCATTTAAGCCATCACAGGGAAGCGACGAGCATCAACAACCGTTTTATAAGGCCGAAAGTTTACGTCATTGATTCGCCAAGCTGAACGTTGCTACAACACATCGTCCACTTCATCGATAATCTGCACCTTGATACTCCCATTGCTCAAATCGCCACAAGTGTGCAGCGCATCCAGTGCCTTCTCCAACGGGAACGTATGGCTGACAAGTGGTTTCAGATCAAGGATACCACCAGCCAGGCATTGAAGGCCGGAGGGCCATGTATCACGGTAGCGATTGATGAATTTGAGATCGATCTACAGCAGTGTCAGCAAACCCGGGTTCAAACTTGCCCACATACGTGAATGTAATGAAGAATGGTACACCTACCTCAGCAAGACTCAAATGCATAAACGGCAGATTATTCATAATCTCCCTCCCGACCCCAATCACCATGACCGTACCCCCTCTCCTCGCCGTATACGCAGCAGTAACAACACTACTCTCCACACCGGTGCACTCTAGCACAGTCTCAGGTGCACCATACTCGCCCACGTTCTCGAAGTCGAATAGCTCTCTGATCTTCTTCGCATTGCCTTGCGCATCTAGATTACGATCGACCTGATACGTGAGGGCCGTTGGTACAAATTGCTTTGCGAATGCCAGGCGCTTAGGTTCAAGATCCGTGATAACGAGGGGATGCGCTCCGCTCGCTCGTGCTGCAGCGAGGGCAATGAGACCGATAGGACCTGCGCCGCAAATCACTGCACCGCGGCCTAGAGATAAACCGGCGGACTTGATACCGTGCATGACGACAGAAAGTGGTTCAAGAAGTGCGCCTTCGGCGTAGGATACGCTGGAGGGGAGTTTATGGCACCATTTTGCGGGATGCGTTTTGTAGCGTTGGATGGTGCCGTGATATGGATAGACGCCGGCGAATTGGACGTCTTCGCAGAGGTTGTAGCGGCCGTCCATGCAGAGGAAGCATGTGCCGCATGGCACGCCTGGTTCTACTGCTACCCGATCGCCTAAGATATATGTTAGTCGTGGTCTTGAACTCAGAGAGGTGAATCTACCAGGCTTTAAAGTCGTAACGCCTTCACCGCATTGCAGAACTATGCCGGCTGCTTCATGGCCGAGAATGCAGTCTCCTTCGACAACAAGTGAACCTATTCTCCCAGCTTTCCAGAAATGGATGTCAGATCTGGCACACCATCATCAGCTTCGGACATGTGCGCGGTTTGAGGCGTCTTACCCACAAACACCCGTAGCCTTGATATGCAATAGTACTTCTCCCTTTGCTGGTGCATACACAGGGGCTTCTTGCAGTTTCAAGTTGTGGTCCGCGGTGACTTGGAGCGAGGGATTTGGCAGCGGTGTCTTGATAGTGGGTTTCTGTTTATGGGCGCCAGAAGCGGAGGACGCATCTACCAGTGCTGGGGTCATGTTTACTTGTCGCGGTGTAAAGACTGATTACCACCAGTAAGAAAGAGCAACTGTCGTCAAGTTGGGGGAAACGGGTAGAGGTGTATCAAGTAGCCCCACATGTTCAGCGCGCCAAATTGCCATTCTTGCCAAAGTGGAAATCCCATCCCTCAACCCGGAGGCTGGAATGCGCAATAGTCGTGGCAAAATGCGGGGAAATCTCCAGCGGGACTGACAACGTAGTGTGCTGGTGGCTCTGGTTACCGTATTCGACTAGCCTATAGCCTTGTCGCCCAATAGGAATTGAAGACACCGAGCCTGTCTCCGCAACAGCGACGCGTCGGATTACCGGATGTGGCATGCCCGGCCAAATGTTCTGGATAGACGTCGAAGATTAGTTTTCAGTACAGCACGCGGTGTACTTATGTATGATGCGCCTCCCGATGTTGTTTGATCCGTACTAATGTTTGTATTGTGAAGTTCGCAACTCGCAAAACCCTGCACAACCTCACACGATGCACACCTCGCAAGATTCGCCGCAGGTCAGCGGCTCGACCGGTTACGGCAAGAATGTCGTAGATGGACTGAAGAAAGAAGCGAAACTGGAACAGTCATCTGTTCAGAAGTTGTCAAAAGAGCAAGACCATGTCTTGAAAACTTTCAGGCTGCTCATTGCGGATCTATGTCAGCAGTTCAATGGCGGACATCCCGGGTAAGTACCAATCAGTACTTGTAGTAGCAAAGCTTACAATGCGACAGAGGAGCTATTGGTATGGCGGCCATTGGTGTTGCGTTGTGGAAATATGCCATGCGATACGCACCGCACACGCCTGACTACTTCAATCGCGACCGATTCGTCCTGTCAAATGGCCACACTTGTCTTTTCCAATACACATTCCTGCACCTCACAGGCTACAAAGCCATGACTTTCGACCAGCTGAAGTCGTACCACTCAGAGCGCGCCGACGCTTTGTGCCCAGGCCATCCTGAAATCGAGCATGAAGGCATTGAGGTGACGACTGGTCCGTTGGGACAGGGTGTAGCCAATGCGGTCGGATTGGCAATGGCGACGAAGAACCTCCAGGCGATCTACAACAAACCGGATTTCGAGGTCGTGTCGAATCACACATGGTGTATGATCGGCGATGCATGTCTGCAGGAAGGTGTCGCTCTGGAAGCGATCTCTTTTGCTGGCCATCTGAAGCTTAACAACCTTACGATCATCTATGATAACAACCAAGTTACCTGCGACGGTTCTGTCGACCTTACCAATACCGAGGACGTCAACGCCAAGATGGCAGCATGCGGTTGGGATATCATCGACATCGAGGATGGGTGCTTTGACATCGAGGGCCTGGTCGAAGCCCTAAACAAAGCGCGATCATCCACCGAGAAGCCCACATTCATCAACGTCCGGACAGTGATCGGTCTCGGTAGTGCTGTCGCAGGCGATGCCACTGCCCATGGCATGGCCTTCGGAGCAGCTGATGTAGCCAACATGAAGAAGGCGTACGGCTTCAACCCTGAGGAACATTTCGTTGTCAGCGAAGAGGTGCGCAAGTTCTTCGAAGACATTCCCGCAAGGGGCGAGGAGCTTGTGAAATCATGGGAGAAGAAAGTAGAAGAGTACCAGAGCAAGTACCCGGAGGAGGGTGCAGACTTCAGACGCCGCATCGAAGGTCGATTGACGGACAACTGGAAGGATTTGGTCCCCAATTCATTTCCTGAGGCGCCTACAGCGACAAGGAAAGCGTCAGGCCTCGTCTTCAACACGATTGCTGAGAAGATTAACAACTTCATGGTCGGCACCGCTGATCTGACGCCTTCAGTCAACATGAACTGGAAGGGCAAGGTCGACTTCCAAAATGTAAGCTGTGCTCATCCAGTTGGAAGCATCATTGCTAACTCCACCTAGCCCGACCTGAAGACCACATGCGGCATTGTCGGCAACTACAGCGGACGCTACATCCACTATGGTGTGCGAGAGCATGCCATGTGCGCCATATCCAACGGTTTGGCAGCATACGCCCCAAACACGTTCATTCCCGTCACATCGTCCTTCTTCATGTTCTACCTCTACGCAGCTCCGGCCGTTCGCATGGGAGCGCTGCAACGTTTGCAGGTCATACATGCGGCCACACACGACAGCATCGGCATGGGCGAAGACGGCCCAACCCACCAGCCGATCGAACTCGCCAATCTCTACCGCGCGATGCCCAATATATTGTATATCCGACCTGCCGATAGCGAGGAGACGGCAGGTGCGTGGATTACAGCGATTGAAGCGAAGAACACACCGAGTATCATCTCGACATCTCGGCATACCCTTCCTCAACTACCGCAAACGAAGCGAGACCTGGTAGCGAAGGGCGCATACGTGATCGAAGAGGTCGAGGAAGCGGACGTGACGCTTATCGGTGTGGGTGCAGAGCTGCATCATGCCGTTGATACAGCGAAAGAGCTAAAGGCGAAGAACATCAAGGCGCGTGTCGTGAGCTTCCCATGTCAGCGGTTGTTCGATGCTCAACCTACACAATACAAGCGTGACACGCTGCAAAGGCATCGCGGTATTCCAGCTGTCGTCATTGAGCCGTTCGCGCCGAACGGATGGGAGAGGTATGCTGATGCCGCTTGCTGCATGAAGCGCTTCGGTCACAGTTTGCCAGGCAAAGCTGCTTATAAGTATTTCGGATTCGATGTGCCTGCGTTGACAGCCAAGGTGGAGAGCTACCTGCAGCAGGTGCGCGACGATCCTCTGCTGAAGGGCGAGTTTGTGGATTTGTGAGGCTTGTATAATAGAGATAGAGTAATTATCCAAATGCACATCTGACCGTACCAATCTTCATTTGACTGCGCATGGGCATCGTTTTGGCTCGTTGTCGCGATTGAGATTGCGACGCATGTCAGGATGCACGACGCGTCGACCGCGTCCCGTGCCTGCTCACGTGACTTGCTAGTGGGCCCACCTGAGTACTTGGACATCTCATCTGCACTCTAGCAGCTACTTGCACTCTAGCAGCTACTTGCGCCCCATCTCCAACTGCTTCTCCCATACAACTCGAATCTAGTATACACCTCATCACTTCTGGGCTAATGGGGCTGAAGTTCTGTCCCCATGATCATGCGTTCCAAGGTTCCTCCGCCCTATATCCAACAGCATCCAACCAGCCCTCTGCTCCTAGGCATGCAAGGCTGAAGTCTGTTCGGTGTATCATTGGTCCATCAACTATCCTACAGCTGCCATATTTCTACAAACGCTGTTGCCTTCCTATGAATCTCTCGGCTCCTGCAAGTCCGTCCAGTTAATTTCAGCGATGCGCTAACTCCGCAATCCTTTCATGTCATGTACAAGCAGCTAGCTTCGCCGACGACAATCAGGGTCCTGCATGTTCATCCTGTGCCCGAAACAGATCCTCTCACGTGCAGCCTAGAGCATTGCGACCTTGACAACAATCCGGACTTCGAGGCGATTTCGTACGTTTGGGGCGACTCGGATCTGTCATATTCGATTACCTGCAATTCCAAGGTCACTCCAGTGACTCGCAGTCTGCACGAGGCTCTTTTACGAGTCCGGTCACCGGATCAGAGTCGGACAGTATGGATCGACGGACTGTGTATCAATCAGGTTGACAATATCGAGAAGTCGCATCAAGTGCAGCTTATGCAACGTGTCTTCCGCAATGCGCAGCGAGTCCTAGTCTGGCTGGGTCCTGACACATACGATTTCGCCCGCGAGGCATTCAATATCAGCGTCACGCTAGGCCAGCGAGATCTAGATCCTGAAGAGCTTAAGACTTTGTTGACAATGTATATGGACAAATACCCTGGAAAGTGGTACTCCTTTCGCGCCTTGGGTGAATGTCCATGGTGGGGGCATGTTTGGATCATACAGGAATTCGCACTCGCGAAGGATCTGCTCTTCCTGTGGGGCGCGGAAATAGTCCAATGGACACATATCAACCTAGCTATCAGCAACCTTCAGAAGTCAGACGTCATATGGCGCTTCACGCCGTACAGATCGGGGATGCTCGGGCCCATATCCCGATTGTCTGCAATCAAGGATCAACGCTCTTCCGCGACGAGTTTTATGGGAACAATCCATACGGCCAGGGCATTTGGATGCTCAGACAGTCGCGACCGGATCTTCGCAATCTTGGGACTAGAATGCGGTAACGACCGTTGGGTAGCAGAAGATCCCGCTGGACAGTCGCTAGCTAAAGCTACCATACCGGACTATACCTTACCTGTGGAACATGTCTATCGACAATTTGCTATTCGGGCCTTACAGCAAGGTTTGACAGAAGAGATCGTCTTAGCAATTCAACATGAGGAACAGCTGGAACAGTGGCAGCCAGGTGACATGCCTTCGTGGTCTACGCGTTGGGACCTGCCTCTCGTCAACAACTTTCCATTCTGCCAAAGACTGCACGATATTTGTAAGTCTGGCGGTCTTTCCGTAGAGAACGGCATCTCCTTCACAGGATCCGTTCTTGAGCTAACGTCTGCATTACCATCCAATTTCGACCTGCTCGCTATTGACACTCTCAACGTGTTGAGCACTACTTTAGACATGATTGTGGCTCTCTCGGATTTCACGGACATCCTGGAGTTCGGACTGCCGATGACTATTCTGGAAACGTTCTGGGATGAGCACATCAGGCCTGCAGAAGCGGACTCCGGATACAAGGCCGTCATGGTAGACTTGTGTGAGACCGCTACCTACTACATGACTTCAGAAAACCATGTCAGTGTTTTCTACGCAGCTTCTCAACCCCCGCTAGAAAGATCTCCAGAGGCAATAGCGAAGTATGCAAAACACGGAGAGCATGCCATGTTGAGATCCATAGCGTAGCTGCTGTTGGAGATGAGCGAAATTGCATCTGTACAAGACTCATCACTGTTAGACAACGAAAATTTCCACCATGGCAATCTTCAGAGGTTCTTCCTTACCCAAAGGGGCTACATTGGAACGTGTCCAGCCGCCGCACAGTCTGGGGATCACGTCGCCCTATTGTGGAACACTGATTTTCCTGTGATCTTGCGCCCACAGGATGACTTTTATCGTATCGTTGGCGGCTCATACATGGCAGCCTTGAACAGGAAAAAGATGGAAGGCGTTCCTCACCCACTCGACGATATATTTTCGGGCGAATCGAGGCCAGGTTTGATTCAGATCCGCTGATCAGAAGAGCTGCACAATGAATGTGACCGCACTTTTGATCGGCTAGCAGGTTCATATGCTACGACCCTCATGCGGAATGATCATTGCACAACCAAAAATCTGGGGCGAGTCTTAGTACAGACAGACCTTACGGAACTGCAAAGTAAAGGAGCTGGAGGTCTACGCTGCGGACGGTAGCGCCCCGCTATAAATCCATCGGAAGGTCCCGCGGCATGCGCCACCGGCAGCCTCCGACGTGTGGATGAAGAGCAACCCCATCAACAAACACACACGAGCGATAGGCGGGAGCGGTGTCTTTTGTCTAACTTAACACCCACATTGATTCAAGGTGGAATTCGCAAATCTCACGAGATCAGTTTCCGCTCGTGCAATTCAGCGTTTACGAGATGTCTTCGAACACAACTTCAACATCACTACCACCCGAGGAATTAGTCTCGAGCCTGCTGTCTACCATCGAAGATAGCATCATACCACTGACGCAAAAAGGCGTTTCAAGTGGCTCCAAACTCTTCGGAGCAGCCATTGTTTCCCGGAAAGACCTTACACCATACACTCTCGCTACGAACAACGAGCGTATTTCACCCCTCTTACACGGCGAGATCAACTGCATCCAACAATTCTGCACCGTCGACTTTCCTGACCCATCAACACGACCCCACCCCGCCAAAGACTGCATCTTCCTCACTACCCACGAGCCCTGTTCCCTGTGTCTGAGTGGCATAACATGGGCGGGTTTCAACGAGTTCTACTACTTGTTCACATACGAAGATAGCCGGGATCTCTTCGGAATCCCGTACGATATCGACATCCTGCAAGAGGTATTTCGGGTACAAGGACAGGGCGAGACTGAAGAGCAGGTACAAAGCCGGCAGCTTTCCAACCGCAAGAACAAGTTCTTTACTGCGAAGAGCTTTGCCGATGTCGTTGGAGAGATTGAGGATGAGAGCGAGAGGAAGCGGCTACTGGGTGAGATCGAAAGGGTCAAGAGTCTATACAACAGTCTGAGTGAGACTTATCAAAAGGGAAAGGAGGCGGGCGCAGAAAGTTCGAGTGTGTGGAAGTAGATCCTTCTTTGACACGGTCAATGTTCGGCGTTGGTAAACTTCAAGGGCGGCTTCAAGTTCCGCTTTCCAAGGTGTCGCGGTTAGCCCCGCATTTATCGATAACAAATTTCAGCTAGCTTCAACCCCTCCGAATGCGCCTGCGCGTCTGGTGTTAAACTTCAAGTGAGAAAGAATCTGACTCAACCAGAAATCAATTCTGTCATCTTGAACTCTGGGTGCCGCGTCGCGTAATTTCGTCTCATCTTCCCTTTCGAGTCTTTTCGCCAGGCCGTTTCGCAAACTTTTGGCAGGCCGCGACTGTCGTCGAAGTAAATCGGAAACGGTCGAAATTTTGGTGGGCGAAGAAGGACCCCAGCAACGCCGTGTAACCAATCTGCAGAAGCCGATCGGGGCTCGACGGCACAGGTCGGAAAGATGGCGAACAGCCAAAGAGAAGATAACACGATCTATCTGACAGAGAAAGAGGCGGAGCGCATCCAGAACACAATTAAGGACCGATTCAAAAAGTGTGAGGAGCAAAGTGGAAATGTAAAAGAACCAAGAGACAAACTGGCCGCTCACCAGGCGGCCACTGGCGCAGCTCTCATGGCCGACATGGGCGGTGCGCCGGATCCCGATATGCTGCAAACCCAGGGGAAGACCTCAACTACTATTCCAGTCATAGGAGTAGGCCGGCCGTATCCACCATGCACGACCCCACTGTCAGATCTGGAACCGATTAAGATGTCAGATCTCAAGATGGAAACGCATCACCGAGGCCGCAAATTGGTGGTCAAGCGAGAAAGCCCGGTAGTCACACTCGTAGCGAGGTCATGGACTATGGTTCAAAATGAAGATGGAACTGATGCAGAGCGTCTGGAAATACTGCTGCACAAGTCGCGGTATAGCGAGGATGTACTGGAGTCGACCAAGCGTTTCATCATCAAGGAGCCGTACTTTACCCTCACTGAACAGGGCGAGCCTACACTACGCATAGACCATCCTTCAGACCTAGTCATTTGCCATGAAGAAGGTCCAAAGAGCTTTGAGGATGCAGCAGCTGCAGAAAAGGCAGCCACGAGGTTCAAAACTCAAGGAAACAATGCCCTTAAGAAGCAAGATCTCCCACTGGCCCACGAGAAATACACAGCAGGCCTAGCGATCGCAAAGCAAGACATCTTAGCAGAATCGAATCCCGATCTAGCTCGGGACATTTCCCGAAATCGCGCTTACGTGAACTTGCTATTAGGCCGCCTAGATGAAGTAAAGACCGACGCCCGCGCCTCACTGACGGGACGCGAAGATCAAAAGTCCAAAGAACTAGACAGTAAAGCCTACTACCGCGCGGGTTCAGCCGCATACGCCCAAAGCCATTGGCAAGAAGCCAGAAGCTTCTTCCAGGAGCAACAAAAGCTGACCCCTGACGACAAAGACGCCAAACTCCAACTCAAGAAAATCGAAGCGCGCCTCCGCGAAGAAGAAACAGGAGGCTACGACCTCATAAAAATCCGGACCAACCTCTCCAAAGCCCGCTCACGCGTCGACGCCGGGAACTTCACCAAAAACACGCTCATCAAAGACAGTCCCGGAAAGGGCCGCGGCCTATACGCAACACGCGACCTCACCACCGGCGACATCGTCATGTGCGAAAAAGCCTTCTGCGTAGTCTGGGGCCATGAAGAAGACACATTGACAGCCATGACATACGACACCCGCGATGACCGGATTCGCGTCGCACCCGTCGGTCTCGCAAAAGCACTCGTACAGAAATGCCTAAACCAGCCTTCTCAAACAGAAAAGCTGATGGACCTCTTCGGCGACTACCAAGGCGAAGGCCCACAGATCTTCAGCAATGAAGACGGTGCCATCGTGGACGTCTTCCGCGTCCACGACATCATGTCGCGGAACGGGTTCGGGCCTGGAAGCCAATTCGGCGAGGAAAGCGCACGGAACGCTAGCACGGGTCTTTGGCGCCACGCCGCTTATATCAACCATTCCTGTCTTTCCAACACAACGAAGGAGTTCGCAGGCGATATGATAATCATCCGGGCGACCCAGCCCATCAAAGCCGGCGAGGAGATTTTCCATCCGTACGACGCGTCGCTTGATTACGAGACCAGGCAGGGGTTTTTGGAAAGGACATGGGGTTTTAGGTGTCAGTGTAAGTTGTGTGACGCGGAGAAGGAGGATGGAAAGGAGGTGAGGGATAAGCGGATGGAGTTGGTGGGGGAGGCGGATGCGTTTATTGATAAGACGCCTTGGGCGGGGGCGAAGAGACTGCAGCTGAGGAAAGCGCAGGGGATTTTGAGGGAGATGGATAAGACGTATGATGAGGGGAGGTGGGAGAATCTGCCGAGGAGGCATACGGAGGGGATTAGGGCGTGGTTGGTTAGGGCTAGTCCGAGGTAGGATGGGTAGTCGCAGGATGTCGGAGGATTCCATGTAAGGTGAAGAGGTATGGAACTCTCGGATGGTGTATCGCTAGTTCAAATTACAAATATATAAGCGAGTGTCTAGCCACCAGCTACAACCCCCTCGATCCTTACAATAGAAAACACGTGCGATCGAGTATCAACAAAGTCCGCTCAAACCTTCGTCGACTTCGTCTCCATCATCTTAGGCTCCTCGTACGGTGGCGCCGCTCCAGTCTCCTCGCTGGCTATCGCCATAATCGCGTTCGTGTTGTCAATCGTTTCCAGAGGCGCAACTGGCTTGTCGCCGAGAAGAATCTTCTCAGAAGGGATGATCCAGTTGAACCACGATGGCATTAATAGACCCAGAACAATGGTTGGTACGACGAGATGCACGATGCTGAAACCGTAGATCATGATGGGGTCGAACATATGTTGTTGTGTGAACTTGGGGTAGGCGAAGGAGAGGACGATAGCGAGGATGGGACCGGAGATGTACTGTGAGACAATGCAATTAGCGAGATGTATTCAAAGGTCTGATTGGGTGTGGACATACCTTCATGATAACAGCCCAGTAAAAGGGGATGTTCCAGTTCTTTCCCACGCCAATAAACACATTCATGTCACGGGTAAGCTGGTGTCCAGGGTAGAAAGCGACCCACCAGAAGCGGCTCATGAATGCGCTTTTACCGAAGAATCGTGGGCCGGGAATGGCAGGTGTTCGGGCTGCGAAGACCGCGATGAGAGAGCTGAGGATGAAAAAGGCGAAACCGACACCGGCGCCAGTTCCTGGTGTCGATCCGTATGCGACGCGGATGCCAAGGCCCTGGGCAACGCCAAAACCGATGGTGAAGATGAGGTATGCGGGCCAGCCGACTTGGTGGGCGACGTCGCGGCAGCGGTAGAGTGATGTTGCTGCAAATGTCTCGCACCAGACTGGTGACTATGTAAGTTTTTGGTCTAAGGGGGGACTAGGGCGGAGACCAACCTGTGAAGAAGAGAGCGATGTCATTGACGTAGGTGTCGACTGCATCCAAAGCTTGCAGACCAAACTCAGTGCAATAGATCAGGGAAATGAGAGCAGAGATGATAGTGACAATGGTGCAGACAGCCCAGCGAGGAAGTTTGCGGCCCCAGTTCGTGTCCATGATGAGGGTGGTCATGACTTCGAGGAGGGAGAAGGCGGATGTGAGACCGAGGAGGAAAAGGGTGAAGACTGTGCGAGGAACGATCAGCATGGGTTTTCAGGTAGGCGATGTTAGGTGAAGACTCACAAAAGACGACGGAGAAGAACGGAGCACCTGGCATCTGAGCAAGAGCCTCAGGATACGTGATGAATCCTGTGACGAAGGTACCGAGCTGCGTGCCGCTCGAGGGATCAATGCCAAGATAGCCGATAACTCCGAAGACTGAGAAAGCAGCGATGACTTCAACAGCGGAGTTGCTGAAAGCAATGATAAGAGCATCTTGCACGGCATTGGAGTGCGCCGAGCAGTAGGACGCCCAAGATGTGAAGTATCTAGGGACGTATCAGTATACTTGTTCTCTGATATGTACAATCGAACATACCCAAAGCCAACACCAATGGAGAAGAAGATCTGACCGAAAGCCGCTTGCCAGATCTGAGGGCTCTCAAGTGCACTGGTGCGCCATGTTGCAAAGTATAACTTGATGCCTTCTCCAGCATTAGGCAGCGAGACTCCACGGCCGATGAGGATGATGATGAGAACCAGCGGGAGACCCATGGTAACGTAGATTACGCGCCCGGTCATACCGACACCCCTAAAGACGCACAACCAGGTGACGAACCAGGTGAAGATGGCCCAACCTGCCGTCTCTCCGAGCATACCAGCCCCGACGTATTGAGTGTACGAAGCGACGCTGCCATCGGGATTGAAGCTACCAGTTGAAGCTGCGTCCGTGTTGGCAACGATGACGTTGGCGAAGTATTCGCTGAGGTCCTGGTCTTTCCATGGCAGGGGGCTTTGAAAACTGCGGGAGAAGTACTTCATGATCCATGCTAGGAGGGGAACGTAGTAAGTAACAACAACGTACTGTGATAGCTAGTCAGCGCTCTTTCTTCATCATTGCAAGTCCATCTCACTTACGCCATTGAAGACGACCGCTAGACCAATGCCTTTGGCGCGCTTGTTATTGCTGTGCCACGCGAGAACCGGGCCACCACGGTAAACGCTTCCGAGGGAGATCTCGAGGACCAGGACTGGCAAAGCGACGAAGAAGAGCGCGATCAGGTACGGGATGAAGAATTGGAGACCGTAGTTGTTATACACGACGGATGGGAAGCGCAACAGGTTGCCGAGACCAACGGCACCGCCCATGGCACAGAGAACGAATTGGATGCGGTTCGAGAACATGTCGCGTCCATCTTCGCTCTTTTTCGCCGCAGGCGAGAGCTTCATGAGGATATTCTTGATTGCAGCCATCTTGACGGCTGGGCGTAGGCAAGTAGAGAATGTGAAAAGAGGAGTTGGTCGCTCCTGATAGAGAGACGAGTCAATTCACGGCCCTAAGAAGCGAGCTGCGAGGACGAACGTGAAGTCGAACCGTAAGATTCGCGCAGTCAGACCCCGGTATATAGATTCCTACAGCCAGGTTGTTGTGCCACATATCCTGTCTCTCCAAGCATGTGCCCAGCCCAAGCAATCGCCCACCTTCCTTCTACAAACAGCACTAGTAGTGTGGCGCTCACATCCAAGGCTTCCCCAGATCCTGCGCAGAGGCTCAGCTAGCTTGGTCGTACCCTACTACTCGGGTACAACGGGTCTTGGGTGATCAGCAGAGTTGCATTGGTTGGTTCGACGAATCCTGAGTCCTCAACACCACTGCCGATTCCGAGCCAGGCGTGCATGCATCTCGGATATGGCGCTGGACCTGTGTTGGTGCCTCAGCCACGAGGGGTAGTTCTATCGTCGGGCCATTCCAGTCAGCCTTGGAATTTAGTGTACTGATCTTGGCGCGCGTTAGAGCTCGCGCACGCGACAGAGCTATGCATCCAGGTCTGGGGTAATGCTCGGGATCCGTCCATACACTGGGAGTGGGACCAGATTTGGCCGTCAGCCACGAGGGGTCCAATATGTCTTGGTTCCTAAGCGCAGTCGTCTCGGCGTGGGTTAAGGGCCACACACGTGACAGCAGGTGCATCTATATATCTGTGATGTTGCTGTGTCCGGGTGTCTTTTCGCCGGCAACACACGTCCCGAGCGATGTAAATTCCTCCACCAGGCCCATGTTCCACCCGTCGCCTTCCAGGTCTACCTGAATCTTTGGCCGTCAGCCAACTGAGATTATGGCTACGCCGAGTGATCGTTATCGTCAGAGGGCGTCCGGCTATGCGGCACATCACTGCCTTGGCGGCTTGGATGCCCAGTGTTCTGGGTCAGGCGTAAGGTCGCTCCGACCATTGTACGTGTTGGTATGGCCCTTTGGTGGTGGAAGAAGAAGGTGTTGGCGTTGATAATGATGATATCGACTCGGTCGCTTGGCTATGGTCGCAATTCGGCGGTTATCTGCGGCATGGTGGTGGTTTTCGCGAAGCGTCGCTCCTTGTGAACGTCTTCTAGAAGCGAGAGTGGTCTACAAGGAGTCCTGAATTGTCATGGTGTTGTGTGCCTCCTCTTGCTGCATTGCGTTAATCATGTGCCGGCTCGTGCCTGGGTTTTTGGAAGGGGCGTGGGAGAGGCAGCATCGTGCCTACCTAAGTTACCTTGGACATGTCGCGTTGACCAGAGGGAATCTCAATGAGCAAGCTGTTTCGATTGCGAATAATGGCGTAACTGTGGAAATTAGGACATTGCGATTTGTTATATAGCACGGAGGTTGATGGATCACTCGTAGGGCGCGCGGGCGGGAGTGGAGGCTAGCGCCGATTTCGGTGTTATCGGACCCGTCTCGGAATGAGCATGCGGCGGAGAACTCCACAACCACATGTTCTAAAACTTACCCGTTGCAAAGACATGGAGCATCTAGACATATTGGTAGACGGTCCGTATCTCATTTCGTTTCTCCAGATGGAACCAGCATTACCGTGCATGCTCTACTTCCAAGGAACGCGCATGGACAAAGCATGCCTAGGTAATAGCAACGAGATGAACTTGGTATCGAGACTACGCAAATGGAGAAGAAACATCTATCCTCGCAAAAATGAGAAGAACTGTGTAGGAGATCGTTCCGGTCGTTGCCCAATACTTAATAACACCTCAAACTCCAAACCCCAACTCTCTCAACCCCATCACCACCCTACCACCAGCCTCCTCCACACCCTCCCACAGCCCCCTCAATCCTTCATCGCTATCTCCCAACACCGGATCCTTCTCCGGTATGCCCACTTTCCACACCTCCCCCTCTTTCCCGTCATGCTCACCCCCAACAGCGAAGTCCCAAACCCCGCCATAAGGATACGCACCCATCATCATGAACTTCCCGCCGCTGATATCCACACTCTCAAAAAACCTCCTCCTCTCCGCCTCCTTCTCCTCATCAACCTCCGCCGCCCTCCCCTCCTCTACATCCTTCGGTTGGTGAAACGCCAATTCCTCGTTCCGCGGTCGCGGCAAAAAGGTTTTGTGGCTAACCCCCGCTGGGATGATGAAGACATCGCCCAGTTCCGCTTTGATATCCACGCCACCAACCTCTCCATCTCCTCTTTCACCCGGTTCGTATTTACCCTGCGACCAAGACGGGGAGTCAGCGACGCCGAAACGGATCCATGCGCCTTCGCCTGAGATAACGGTCATGGCTTCGTGGGTGGTGGAGTGGTAGTGCGATTGTATGTCCATTCCGTACTGCGCTATCCATTGTGTTTGCCAGCCATTCGATGCATAAAGGTCGAGAATCTCTCTTGTTTTGAAGTGCGGGGAGGTCACCATATCATAGAGAAGACCGGGATAGTGGAGCAGCGGGTAAGGTGAGTTAGGAATGAGGGCTGTAGGAGGGAGTTTGTACTCGTGGACTTTTGTCGCCATTGTAGGATCCGGACGAGGTAACTTTGAGTATTTTAGTTTGATGTGGAAGATCCCGCAGAACAAACGAGACAGGAGATGCCTGAACCGCCCCATCAGATTAGTCACGACGGGAGTAACCGTCGAAGTTTGGTACGGCGAGGGGCGGGGTTGAGTTTGTTGGTAACCTTGGAAGGAGTGGGGTATACTAACGGAAATACACATGGGGAAGTGCTTACCCAAATAGGAAGTAGCAGCGCGGGGTTACACGTCAGAACTATTAATGGGATGGGAGCCGAGATATCTGCACCTTTGTATTTACAATATGCCTACGCCGGACACCTGCAGTTTCGCGATATTGGCTTTACCCAAGATGCCTCGGTTGCTTTAGCTAGCTTGGAGTGCTGCTGCAATTGAATGGCAAAGTTATGATCTCATGTGCAACACAGAAGGCTCGAGCACTCCATACCTAAACTTGACTCAACTGTAGCGAGCTCACGGTGCCTTTAACTTTTCCCGACAACTTATAAGTGGAGCTAAAGAGGTGCAGCTTCAGTGCGGGTGTACGCATCCCTTGCGCAATGCTCATCTTGTGGAGGGGCACACACGCAGAGGTAGGTCTTGTGGAGTTCCTGCCTAAATACGCGCCTGCTATCCTACGCTCCTACTCCTTCCCTAAGACACTAACCTAACGCAGACGTACTGACATCTTGGCATACATCGGACGTATGAGTCTACGACGAACTCCGACCCAGCTCCATCTTCGTCGAGCCCGCCAGATAGCTCAAGTCCGCCCGTAGCGCATATCCGTCGCATAGAGCGATCAATATGGAGCCCAGGATAGCTCCACTAATTCAGCCGTTGGGGAACATTCGATGTAGCTTCCAGGGCCATGTCTTTCATCCTCGATAACCAGTTGCATCTCCTTGCGTCATAACCAAACGAGAGCCGCTTCGCTCAACTGTTAGCTCATCCAGATGCTTGGTCGTAAAGCCCGCATGTCTTGTATGAGGGCTAGTTTCTTCGGCCCGTTTGACACATTCTTTAAGCTGGTCAATGAACGCTTCCAGTTGGATGCGTGAAGGCTTCAAGAGGCACCTGGTTCGGCGGACCATTTCTGCGCGTCATCTAAAACACAAGGAGACTCTGGTTGTAGGCAACATAGCCGAAAGGTTGTTCGAACCTTATTTTCTGTGAATTTTGGCAGCTTAAAGGACCGTCTTCTGTCGTAGGGACATGGGCCGATCCTGATACCGGCAGTTCTCGTGGGGCGGCCTTTTCTCGCGCGATTTCGGTCATCATTTTGAGCGCAGCTTCGATGTTAAGGAGTGGCTTTAAGGTATGCTTTAAGACCTGGTTTCTCAATTTGGGACTTGCGCGGATTATGTAGTCGAGAGAATGTTTCCCTTCTAAATACACTCCGGCTAGTTTCGCCCATGTGATTAGATCCTTACACAGGCGTCCAGTAGCTTCGAGTGCCGGTTCGCTATTTATCGGCTTATCCAGGTCGTCGATATTGCTCCACACCTTCCCGTAGGCGGCTAGGCAGCGCTTATACATCGTCATGATAGTGAGGTTCGCATCGCCTGCATGAGTGCTCGATGCTTTGGTCGATTCGATCCAATCTTCAAGCTTCTTGTTGACGGCAGCTAGCTGACCGAACATCTCGCTCAAGGTCGGCTCGGGCCTGTTCTTCGGAATCATTGTCTTTGTCGTTGGAGATGTTAACTTAATGTCCTCTCCAGCTTCGTATCGGTACTCACCGGTATCCTCATCTTTGTCATATATATTGGTTTGGTGTACTTGCTGAATGCATGCCATAGCAGAAGGATCTCGGAAGGAATGGTGAGAGCGGAAATTCTATGCTGCTATTAATCTTCTTAAATACCTACAATGACTGTGCAGTAAGTATATATGACCAGTCTCTACTCAATCGTCATGAATCAAAAGCGTGACTCTAAGAGCACCAGACTCATTCAGAATGATCCAGAGATCTTGTCATATCTGACCCCATGATGACCAACACTGCTTGATCTCTCCGTCATACCCGTCTACATGAATATCATATACTAGCAGCAATGATTCATTAGATATAGGCTCTCTTGTATTCCCGCTTCCGCTGCTGGTCATTCTCTTATTGATGTTACACCCTTCCTTCATTGTCGAGTAACTGTTGCAGTATCATTTCCATCCTCCACAATAAAGCTGTTCGATCCCAAAGAGTGCTGCCCGATGTTCTTCGTGCGGCTCACCAGAGATTCGTTGTATTGATGGAGTACCGCCATTTGCTCTTCCAGCGTTTTCGCACGTTCCGTAAGGCTAAGGGTCGAATTCGAATTGTCGTCTGCGTCTGTTATCGCAAGATCCTCCCCCAAGACGCGCTTCTCCGGCAGTAACTCAAACATCGCTTCTAAGGCCGATTTGACGCATACGAGAGTTTCCACGATCTGATTTCGGCTCTCGCTTCTGTCTGAGTTGGCGACTTTAGCCTCCAGAGAGATTTCATCACCAAGAAGAACCCCAGCTTCACGGCCCCACATGATGAAGTCGTTGCGCGGGCCTTCGAGATGTCCGTATCGTAGCTTGTTCTTCAGATGCTTGTCGCCATCTTCGATACGCTTGAAAACTATCGTAAAGTCGGTTGCACAGCTTCGGAAAAGCGCCTTGATACCAGTTCTTGCATCCCCTTCCCTGGCGTGGATTTCGTCTTCCGGGTCGACTAATAGTTCCAGTTCGATGACAATGCACCTCAATAAGTTGACCAAACGGGCCAGACGCGCCCTACAGTCTGACTCTGGAGGCACGAGTTTATGATGTCTTTCTGCCCAGGAGTGCTTCTTGTCGTTCACGGTACCGCGCATGTTCCTCATCGTACAATCCATGGCTTCTAGAGAGTCGATAATTGATAATTTTGTAACGGAAGGGAGGGTAATAAAGGCGTACTTTGGGGTGTTCTTCTCGTACTGATACAATCCAATGTCCCTTCCCCACCTTTCCAAATGGTCGAACTCCTTCCGCAGACGGGTACGTGCCAGGTAACTGTCCGGAGGGACCTCCTCCTCCTCATCGAATTCGTTTAAGATCTTGTTGTATCTGGCCAAGTGTTCTTCTGTAAGTTTCCGGGCCTTTTTAAGGTCCGCGTCCTCATCACAGGCCGTAGAAGCAATGGACTTTTCGATGTCAAGTTGAATTTTTTGCGGCTCATTCGTCATATCGTACAGACGGGTATCGCTCGACTGCTGAGAGTTTTAGTTATTTGAATGTATGTCTTTTCGAGGTACTCGTATGAGGGAAGAGTGATGCTGCATTGCATGGTGTCGAAAAGTACGCAGTGACTGTGCCGACGATACGACTGGCCTGCGTACTCATAGCTATGAATCAAAATGGTGACTCCAGGGTCTGAGCGGCCTGTGCCTGTCTAGAGACACCCACGTATCCACCTCCTAGTCACTGTCATCAGGAACCAAGTCTACGATGAGCCACCACCCAGCTTGATCTCTCCCTCGAACCCATTCACATGCATGAAGTTCGCTCGTAACGGAGTCACACTTGTGTATCCCTGCGCGACTGCCCATCCGTCATTGCCCGGCTCACTAGCCTCAACACTCTCATACACGTCCTTGAACGTCGGCGCCCACTTGAAGTGCTTGTGTGTATACCGCATGTGCGCCTGACCGGATGGCGTCTCCCGTCCACTGTCCGTTCCAGACGCTCCACCCTGTATCTCCGAATTCGCTTTGAGTTCCTTCTTTCCGAATTTCTCCTCTTGCTTGCGGATTTGTCCCTCGATGTCTGATGGCGTGTCGTCTGCTTCGGAGGGCACCTCGACGACCTGGAAACAGCTTCCGCTCTTCCACGAGTTCTGCAGCATGTTCGTCCAGAGGATCTTGCGCTCTCCCACGTTCTCTACTAACGGTACGTTGACGGTGTAGAGGTGTGTGTTTGTGTCCCAGTTGTCCCACAGGTGTTGTATGAGTTTTGCGCTGAGCTCGCTGGCATCGCTGATGATCTTAGCGTCGTGGTTGCGGTCGAAGAACGCGTACGAGAGGGCGATGGACTTCATGCCGCATACTGCTGCCTCCATCGCGCCGCCTATTGTGCCTGATGATAGAGAGAAGATGGCGGTGCTGTTGCGACCGTAGTTCGGGCCGCTGACTACGAGATCGATCGGGCCGCGGTCGGAGAAGTAGTGGTAGAGACCGATCTGTACGCAGGACGCAGGTGTGGAGTCGACGAGTACCCATTCTTCTTCATTGGATGAGGGCGGCAGAGGCGAGTTATGGGTTGTGCCATGATTCGTGAGACGTCCTTCGGCGTTGGTTTGGAGGGGCGCAGGGCGGTAGTACGTCGGTTGTATCTGTGGCAGTGAGTATGGCGAGCGGCGTAGTAGAAGTGGTGTGTCATACCGACTTGCCCACAAGATGTGCCTTGCCTATCCATGACCGCTGGGTATGTGGGAGAACGACTGAAACGGTGTGTCCATGCTTCTGCAGTGTTGACACCAGCGAATGTACGTATGGTGAGGACTGGTCTGATGGTGGGCCATCGTCGTTGGTAACCTAGATCGATCAGTACTTGCCATTGGCTTAGTAAGATACGACAGTCTTACAAGAATATGCATGATTGCTTATGTGGACAGTGCAGCGGGTTCTGGCGATGCTGTGTTGTGGATTGGAGATGGAGATGCAGAGGGGCAGACAGTGACGTGCGCTACCAATAAGTCCGAAGCCCGTGGCAGGCAGTCACCGCCTCATCCTTCGCGTCAACACCTCTGCGCTCCCATATTTGTTTTCGCATGGCCGTTTCTTCGACAGAACGGTTGCAAACGTCGTCCGCGAACGCTGCAGGGCAATGGCAAAGTCCGTCAAACTGGCAGTGGTACCTGCGCCATGGGTAGATCCGCTGATGCGCCCTGCATCGTGCCGACGATCAGAGCTTAGCTGCGAAGAAACTCGAACTTCGACGTCGCACCTGATAGCAGTGTAAACGCTTATGAACAAAACCGATGGTATGAATAGAAGAGCTTGCGACGCCGGACTTCGTCTCGCATCTCCATGGCAGATCTGAACACCCTCATTCGGGGGTTAACCATGGCCCCTCCCCCTTCCGACGTCCGCACGACAGCCGGCACTTCATCCACGACATTTCGAAACGGGAGTGCAGAGTCTACCGGCAGGTTTAGCTGTGTGTAGCTAAAACGACCAGAGCTTCGGGCGCGAAGGTGTAGAGCCGCAGGTCCCTGAAGCAGCTATTTTCGGTGTTCGTTTCTTCGGATCCCCGCCCGTGCCCGCATACCGTGAACACCATTTGTTTCAATGCTGAGACTGAACACTCAAGATTTTTATAAAGAGGCAGCGCAAGATGAGAAAGGTAATCAGTATACCCAGTCCATCTTCACCCACCACTTCAACATCTTCAACCTCCCTACCTTGAAGCTATATATTCCATCATCCACCGTCCCATAATCATCTAGACACCAACACATCATCAAGATGGTCATCAACGTTCCCACCGCCTCCCTCGAGGGACAAGTCGCTCTCATCACCGGTGCCGGTCGCGGCATTGGAAGGGGTTGTGCTATCGAGCTCGGCAAGCGCGGCGCCTCCGTCATCGTTAACTACGTTTCATCCGAAGGCCCAGCGAACGAGGTTTGCGAAATCATCAAGGGCTTCAACAACGGTGCCAAAGCCGTAGCCATCAAGGCGGATGTCAGCAAAGTCAGTGAGATCAACAGACTATTCGAGGAGGCGAAGAAGGCATTCGGCAAGATCAACATCGTCATGAGCAACTCAGGAACCGAGAGCTGGGACGTAACAGAGGAGATCAGCGAGGAGAAGTACGACCACGTATTCAACCTGAACACAAGAGCGCAATTCTTCGTTGGCCAAACCGCATACAAGCACATCGAGGATAACGGCCGCATCATCCTGATGAGCTCCATCGCTGCCGGTCTGCTCGGTGTCAAGGACCACGCGCTCTACAACGCCTCCAAGATGGCCGTCATCGGTTTCATCAAGGCCTTCGCAACCGACTTCGGAAAGCGCGGTATCACCGTCAACGGTGTTGCACCAGGAGGTATCAAGTCGGACATGTTCACACAGAACGCCTGGCATTACATCCCCGGCGGTTCGCCTGACTGGCCAGCGGAGAAGATTGAGACGCTCATGGCAAACCACTGCCCGCTCGGAAGGTGCGCAGTACCTGAGGATGTTGCGAGGGTCGTCGCTTTCCTCGCATCAGCGGACGGTGGCTGGGTCAACGGTCAAGTGCTGACCATCTCCGGTGGATCATCGCAGTAAGCTGAGACTGAGGTGGTGATGATGAACGAATGACGGTCGCATTGTATGGATTCCAGCGCATTTGATAGAGAGCCCAATTCGAGGCCATCGCTCGAACAAAAGAATGAATCATAACAAGATTACTTGATGAGTTTCCCGCGTGTGCCAACTCTCAAACTGTGTGTCGTGATTAAGGTCTGTGGGCGCAACCTTGGAAGGCTCCACATACCCTGCCAAGACTTACGTCACCAAACGCGATTAGGCAACGCCATCACGTGGTTCGATCTGCCCGGGCACCTGGGCACTCATACAAAGAAAAAAAAACTAAACAGGCCTGCAGACTACATCAAGACAAAGACCTGCAATGTAGGTGGCCCAACGTCAACGTAGGCTCTAGGGTGTTCAGGTTTTTCCCAGGTTAGCGTGCGCGCATACCTACTTTACACACCCTACGACCTGTATTAGGACGTACTTTGGTGGACTGACGAAAATTAAGCGTCTGCCATGAACAGGATCTTGTCATTCGTAGGGGATTTCGACTTAGCCCAGCACGGTGGACCTTTCCTATAACCACGGTACTGCGGTGACACGCCGAACACCCCAGCAAACAACACCAAAGCTATCTCAATCATGTCGTATACCAAAGCACACTCTTAATGACTAGTCTAAGCTGAGACCAGGCTGCAGTCTGAATTAATTGCGCGCTCTATTCATTCCAGACGTTTCCCTCATCGCTTCCATAGGAACTTCAAACTACCAGTAAGAAGACGGCAGTTTGACATCCGACCACACAACCAAAGTTTGAAATTCATGTAGGTCATGCGAGCAGAATTTTATGTGATAATTTTGTAAGAGACTTTCCCCTATAAATACTCTCTACTTCTACTTCATACCTATTCATCTCACAACTCACAAACACCTCTCTCGGTCACCACCACTAAGCAAAACTGCCACAATACATCCGCAATCTCAAGCAATCAAGAACAGAACCCCTGTTCTTTCATCATGTCGAACTCCAAGCTGTCTAAGTGCAGCCTAAGCGATTTTCCCGAAGAACTCCTTTGCGGAATCCTAGACGAAGTCGGCTCCGGCATCGATGAAGAATACGTCCCCGGCACCATACAGACTCTCCTCTCTCTATCCGCTACCAGCCGCCAGTTCAATCGACTCACAGAGTCTTACCTCTACAAAACCATCAAGACCGATCACTTTCGTTGCAGAAAGCTCGTTCAGCGTCTAGAGGACGATCCCACTCTAGTCTCGCATATAAAGCGACTCGTTTGGGACAAAAAGCCAAGCGAAACTCCAGGATGGTACAGAACACTGCCACAAACTTTCAGTGCACCAAATCTCGTACGGGAATTCAACATTTCCAACATTGGGGCGTACTGGGATTCTGGCGGCTGGATGGATAAATGTGCTGCACTGACTCTGGTCTTGCTGCTCACTCCACGGCTAGAAGCCTTGGAGATCATGGACACGGGCCTCCGATTTCGCATGAGCAACGGCGAATATGGGCCATCTTTCTGGTTCAAGCTGAGACGATACCCCGGTCCCAAACTCGCCGAGCGCTTCGCCAACATACGTACGCTACGATTTGGCCATCAAGACATGGATTTGGAACCGCTTTTGTATGCCCTTCGATTACCAGCTTTGCGTACACTAAGCTTCAAAGGCGAGCTCGTGGATAAAGACAGATTCAAATACGGAGTTACGGGAACGGGGAATCTCCTGGCACGATACGCACACCTGGCAACGATCCCGCCCCGAAGCTCACCTATCGAACATCTCCACATCGAGAATAGCGCTATTCACTCGAAGCATGTCACCATGATCCTGCGCTCTATCAAGGATCTCAAAGACTTCAGCTTGACGTTCGCCGGAACCAGAACCGAACCCTCAATAAGCAGAGCCATCTACGAACACAACGGATACGGAGTACCAGCGTTACACTACCCCACCCTACTTGGAGCTATCATGGAGCATCCAAATCGATGGAGAGCCTCACTCTACAGACCAACCTGTCGCACGAGCCTAACATATACAATACAGCTGCGGCAGGATGCCTACGATTGGAACAAGTCCGCAACCTTGGGTACCTTAGAACGGATATAGTAACCCTATATCGCGACGAAACAACGAACCCGGACCGGCAACAGCACGAAATCTTCAACTCCCTTCCGCCTGGTATACGTCGGCTTGACCTCGATATGTACGAACCAACATGGCCGTACTTTAGGTGTCCGAAGGCTGCACTGATGAGTCTAGCTATGGACTGTGCGCAGAAGTATCCGCTACTTAAAGGGGTACGTGTGTTGCGACACACCACACATGAATCGAAGTTGTGGAGGGCGTTTTCGAAGGTTCTTAAAGAGGTTGGGAATGCTTTCGAAGCACAAGGGGTATCTATTCGGTTCTGCCCTCGCACCAAGCAAGCCAGCACTTCAGGTGACATGTACACTCCGCTGAGGAAAAGCAAAAGTGTCTAATCTAAAGTATTCATTGGGTATATAAAGACGCGCGTTCCACGCTCGTTGTTCGTTCGCAGCCTGCCTGCTGGAAGCAAGGCTTGCTGAACCATCTATGGACTAGTATACAAAAAGCCAATCATTCCTCATGTGTTCGTGCCGTGTTATTGCAAATCGCTAAACGCCGTTAAAGTCACAAAGTGTGACAAGGGGTATGCAGAATCGTGAACGCCGTGAATGTCCCTCAGCCTCAAACCGTGGGCTCTTCGGGTGTTTTCCCCATATCCTCCCTCTCGTCCTCTGGGCTCTTGGGCTCAAGCTTGATACTAGCGTCTAGGATTTTGCTCGTGACTTCGTTGATATCTGCCTCCTTGTTGGCAGCGCCAACGACTTCCTCGATCATGGCGGCGAAGTCGACAGTCATGCCACCGACGTTCATCTTGAGTAATGCAGAGGCATCCGGACCGGCATTTCCGTCAACACTTCCGCGTTTAGAGCCGTTTTCCATGTCCAACATCATGGTCTCGTTGTCGAATATGTTATCGCCACTCCACAGGCCCACAGTAGAAGTGTTGGGGTCTTCGTAGAGGTCAAAGCCCAGTCCGAGTGAGCCGTTCTTCGACGGCGAGCTGCTCACAGGCATGTCACTGGACAGAAAGTCATCAGCCAGGAACTCGCTAAACTGAGCATCACTGCGACCGGGTGTTGTAAATGTGGGAAAAGCCGAGAAGTCGATAGTCTGGGAAGGCGACGAGATCGGGTGGTCGGATAGAAGCGCATTGAGCTGGCGGGTGAACGGTGTGTCAGGTGCAGCTGTTGTCGAACGGGTGACACGAGGACTCAGGATATTGCGGGATGGCGTTGAAGGCGCCTCTCCGTTCCCTGCACCTCGTCTCGGCGTCAGAGCAACACGTTTGCGCGTGCTTGGAGTAGGGGTCTTTAGAGGATCTTGGGCGATCTGGTCCCTCTTAGGCGTGCTTTTTGGCGTAGGTTTCCGAGAAGCAGGGTCTTCAAAAAGGTGTGCGAGATCGTCTGTCTCTGCGGCAGGAGGTGGTGGGCAGTTCTCCTTATCCGGATTTTCTTGGTCGACGATGGCCACTTGCGCCACTGGCTGCTTGAAGTACCACATAGTCTTTGACTCGCACGGAATGCAGCCGTCGTGTCCTATACCAGCGTTCGCGCAACGTCCACACGGTCGTTCGCGGTCACAGCCTCTCTTAAGCTCCTTGCATCGCTGGCAACGGGGCTTCTTGGGTGCGTCATCGTCAGGGACATACATTGGGGTGGCAATTGGAGCCGCAGCGACGGGGGCTGGAGGTGGGTCGGCTAGCGTCTTACGCCGACCTTGTTTTCTAGGTGATGGGAAAAGTAGCCGCCTTGTAGGCTTTGGTGTAAGGTCTTGGTCAATGTCAATAGGAGAAGTTTTGCTCCCTCTAACGCCAGCGGGGCTTGACTCAATGGCTCGCTCGAAGGCAGCTTTAGCTTCTTCAGGGTCGAGCTCACCCCTGCTGGGTGCGACAGCTGGCGGTGCCATTGTTCCATCAACGGGCCTGTCAATGGATGAAGCAGCTTGATCTTGCTCAGCTGGTATAGCAGCGTCAGACTCTGGCATCATGGCGTCGGACATGAGATCATCACCACCAGTCATAGACTTGGAGCGTGACCCCGCCTTCTGCTGCCTCTTGCGATTGGCGAGACGCGCAGCACGATCCCATACCTTCTGCGGCCTCATCGAAAACTTCTTGATAAGCCAGAGTCCGCATGGGTTACAGAGGTTGAGTTCTTCAAATGCCTCAGAAGACTTCGCAGCCATGATGTCCTTGTCTTCGCGCGTCAAGTTGTTCTTGAAGATACGGTACTTCGGCTCAGCGTCCTCAGAGGATGATTCAATCACTTCGTATGCGATGATGTCGGTGCTAGCAGTATCGGTAGACAGCTCAATGTCCTTAGGTGTGCCATTCTCTACGCGTGTGTAGGCCTTTCTCCATGTGACTGTATCGATCTCTCCGCAGTTCACACAGTGTGGTGGCATTTCGCCTTTCCGAATAGCCGCGTCCAGCCGGTCTTTGATAACCCTCTTCCTCTTCGCGCCGGATCCACTTCGTGGGTAGCCACACTCGGAGGGCGTGGGCGCATCAGACATGGGCTCTGCTCCAGACCATGTATGTGATCTTGGAAGTCCTCTCGGCTTGGACGGCTTTGTCTGCTTCGGTGGGAGATTTGGGGTAGCGGAACGACTGTAGACTTGCGCTTCGCTCTCGGCAGTCGGAGAAATGTGTGACATCATGCCATCAGGCGAGCCGGCAGTCGATACCGTGGCTCGTGACTTCTGTAAAGCGTTCTTGTCCTCGAGGTTGTCATCCTGCTGTACCATGGACAGCCTCGCGATCAAATCGCTGTCATCATTCGCGTCGTTGCCTTGGAAATAAACCGAGTTGAAGATATCCTGGTCCATGGTGTCGAAGTCAAAAGTATGAGCAGTCATGTCCATCTCAATACTTTGCGTGACTGGCTGTGTGACAGATTCGCGACGATGATCCTGGGATTGTCCATTCCAAAGCTTTTCAAAATCCATACTATCGCCGTCTCGACTAGCCGGCATGTCGCTAACGAAACCGGAATCGTTTGGAGGTTGTGTTGGGAGGTCAGGGCTTGAGGCATCGGGCGATGTGGTTCGGACTGGTGCGATTGGCGGGGATGACGGCATCGGAGTATCTCCTGGGCTTCCATCTCTTTCATCTGCAGACTCCATCGCATTGTCTGAGAAGACGCTACTCTCATACGGAGACACGTATGGTCGTCCTCCATCCATGGATCCATGTCTTAAAGCACTAGGGGCGGGTGGTCGGCGTGATCCTCGTTGACTAAACTTTTCACCGGGGCGAGGCGTTGGCGCACGGGGCACCATATCTGAGGCGGCTCCTGAATTGCTGAGAGAAGGCTTGAGTAGGCGGACGGATGCCGCTGTGCTCGCTGTAACGCGCAGCGAATCGTTGTGGGCGTTGAGCGGTGTATTCCTCGGTCTCGTGGTCTGCGTAATCCGTGCCCTCTTCTTCGGAGGTCCGTCTTCCTGTGGCTCGATGACATAAGGATCGCTAAACTGGAACTGCTGAGTCGGCTGTGCACCTTCACTTCTGACAGAGGTCCGTGACGCTGGTCGGGAGGGTGGATTGTACTGATAGTGATGGAATGAGAGAGTGCTCATAGCAGGACTGGAAGCCCTAGTCGGCTGAGACATGAACGACATGTTCGACTGATCGTAGAAAGAGTCGTTCCGGGGTGGCTCTTGTGACGGGCTTTGGCGAGTAAGCATCTGGTGGAAGGGCTCAACACCACCAATGGAAGGACGTGGCGAAGGCTGTGCGGGGTATGGGCTGGGTTGGGCCAGGTGACCCAATGCAGGGTTCTCCTTGAGAAAGTCGGACCAGGCGTTGTAATCGAACCCTTCAGGCATCAGCTGACTGAGGCTGTGGTACCGCTCCATGTTCTCGACATATTCCTTTTGCATGCATGTCGGAACAGGCACCAGCTTCAGTTTGACCTCCAGGGTTTCCTTGATTCCGTTCGAAAAGATGCCAAGAATGTTCTTGCACACGCGACCGGTGACCATGGTTTGGGAATCTTTGGCGGGGGCATTGGGAGTCGGCGATGCTGAAGCGAGGATCCATGATAGCATGCCCTGACCAACCAGCGGCGTTTCGTACTCGGAGAAGTCGTAAGCGTATACGGTGTAGTCGTGGCCTAGTTTGGCTACGAGCTCGGGGCTGTGACAGTGAGCAAGCTGTTTCAATTAATCAATAAGCGCAGGAGTCGGCCCACCTTGCAGTCACAATAGCCTGAATGCAGGTCTTGAGTTCGATGACTCCCACTTCGGTGGTCTCGTCCAGCGATACGACAGGCACGTTCAGCACGCTTGGCAGACGGGCCAGGCAGTTTGACTTGTTCTGATCATCGAACGTGTAAAGTACTTTGACTGTGGTGCAGCTGTGTTAGATCAAGTCGTGATGAATGAGCAGATGTGCTTGCCTCGCATTTGCCTGCGCGGGATTTCGTCCATTGTGCTCTCCTCGGCAGCGGACGGTGTGGGCGCGTGCTGCATCGCACCAGGATCCGGCGTGGTACTTGAGGGCGTCGACATGGCTGCCTATGAGATTGACAAAGGATAGGCGGGCCGTGATGAAGAAGAGAGAAGAAGGTTGTCGGGGGCGACGGGGTGGTCTATGTTATATCGCGATCGGTGGCTGGCGTGCGATCATCGCGAACGCGTTCGAGGTGAACTAAGAAGCGAGACTAAAAGCGACAGGAAGACGAATTGGCGGGGTAAACGGGTCTTTAAATATTTTCGCGTGTAGATAAATCCGAATTAGGCAACAGCACGCGTAAAGTGGCAGAGAGAAGGAACGTAGAGGGCGTCGTGAAAGAGGTCGTGTGGTGAAAGTGAAGTTGCATGCACGAGCTCGGAGGTTTGACGCTACCCGCTTCGCGCTAACGCGGGGAGGACAAAGACGCGTGACGCACCTTCCGTGCCAAAGTTTCAGCCCCACTCCCGACGCGTTGATTGGCTTCGACCGCGGATAAAGTGTAGCTCCAGATCCGATTCTGCCAAGCTCGCTCACTTCATCGCCCTGCCTCATATCGTCGCCGACCGATCCACCTCATCCAAGCGCGTTGCCGTGGTGTTCCTCCTTTCTAAAACTAGGTCAGTCTTTCCGCTCCTGGTCTGTGCATATCTTTTGCGCGGCCCCATCCTTGCGCGCTACTTCCCTGAGCAGCGTGTATCAAAATTCGCAGGCAGAAGCTCGAGAGCTGGAAAGTTAACCTGTAACAGTCCCAACCCCATATAGCAAATCCCCCCCTGCTACCTTGCACAAAACGACACCATGGTGGACGCAAAGATTCAGTATGTATTACTGCTAGCACATTCACCGCTATATGAGCTAACCTTGCGCAGAGAGCTTCTGTCCAAGCCGCGTTCGGAGTTGACGTACGTACACCCTCCAATCCACAACAGTTCCTGTACTGACATTGCTGCCTAGCGAGTACGAAGTTGCTCAGGTCGAAGAACACGAGCTCACTACCGGCCCCCTCTCCATCCTCCAGACCGCCGTCCGCTCGCGCACACAAGTCCTGATCTCGTGCCGAAACAACCGCAAGATCCTCGCACGTGTCAAGGCTTTCGACCGTCATTGCAACATGGTTCTCGAGAACGCGAAAGAGATGTGGACCGAGACTCCACGGTTAGCCAACGGCAGCTACGGAAGGAAGGTCAACAAGGACCGCTTCATCTCCAAGCTGTGCGTTCAAATTACACTCTACGTTTGCGCATGCGCTGACTTTTATAGGTTCCTACGCGGCGACTCGGTAATTCTTGTATTGCTATCATAAGAGCTTGGAAGGACTGGGGATTTGGGACGGTAGCGCCAGATCGAGCGCACGAAATGGAGTTGGAATGAATTAAAAGTTACATAACCGTCGCGAAATCGGCGAGGAACACCGAACGAATCAAACAACGATACCCCAACTTCTACTTCTTCAAACCGTCACTCAGGCCCAGTAGGAGCTCCGCGAGGCCATGCGCGCCAGGGTCTGGAACCTCTTGGAAACCCTCGCCTCCAACGTAGACCGTTCGCCCCAAGCTCGCTTTCATACCCTTCGTCCCTTGCGCGCCACCTTGTGCCGCCGCAGCCGCTTTGTCGATACTTTCCGTCTTAGACAGCGTCTCAACGAACGGATAGAGGGCATCCATCAGCGTTCGGTCACCGGGTTTGGCAGGAGTGTATTTGCCCAGTGCCTTGAGCGATGAGTCAAGGGCCTTGGCCCAGATTGCGGGTGTGACAGGCTGTGGCGACGAGGGCGCGTTTTGTCGCAATCCATGCGCCAGCGCATTCAAGAAGATGGCGTAGATTGCACCTGACGTGCCGTCCATAGCCAGTTCCACCACTTGAATGATGTGATTCATGAGGATCAGCAGATCATCTGTCTCCTTTGCCGTTTCGAGCATCTTGAGAATTGCTGTTGGGTGTCAGCGCCAGGCATCAATGCACACGTGATGATAGCCTACCTTCTGCGCCGCGCTTGAGTCCGATTCCGCAGTCGCCATCTCCAACTATTGTGTCATATCGGGTGACGTCTGGCTCAGCCTTGATGAGTCTGTTCAGCGCAACTGTCAAGGTTGACTTGGCCTGAGCATAGTTGACTACTCAAGTTAGCGGGTGTCATACGCAGCTCTGCAGGTACTTACCTCTCAGATCACTTGGCTGGATGTCCTCTTCGTCTACCTGCTCCTCGCTTTTCTTCGCTTCGCCGCGTCTCGCCCATGTGCTGCTACTAATCGCCGCAGACCAGCCACTTGCCTCAGCAGGCGCATCGAGCAGCTCGAGCATGGAAGCGTCCGCGACTCTAAGCAAGCTGATGGAGAAGCCCAGTCCGTTCAAACTGGTCATGAAGGTGCCAGCTAGAATACGTACTGGCTTGATCTTGAAGCTGTCTGCGAGTTGCTCGACGACTTCGTTCGTGATCCCGCTTAGCTCGAGTGGACTGACACCTCCCAGGTTATTGACCAGTAGCACCACGTCGTCCTTGTCGGTGATCTTGGAGAAGCTTCGGTCCTGATCGGCGACGTCCAAGCAGTGCGACAGCATCGTCTTTACAAGACCAGGTAAATCGATCTTCTTGCGCTCTGAACCGGCTTCATTGTGGATGCCCATTCCAATCTCGACTAGGCCTTCAGCCAGCTCGTCTTCCTCTGCCTCTCGGCGACCTGGCACGTGGACGTGAGCCAGTGAAGAGCCGATCGAGACGGTGTTGTCTGCAACGAGCTGGGCCATCTGCGTTACGTCTTTGAGACTCGCTCTACGCTGACGTCAGTGATCATCGTCCTGACAGGCACGATATTGGTGCGGTCCGTACCCTTTAGCAGCGAGCGCTCCAGCAATCTTTTGAACCAGCACTGTTCCGGCAATACCTCTGCGCCCGACTTTTCCTCCCTTTGCGCGCCCTACACCCGCATCGTCGCCGACCACCACCATGTCGACTTCAATACCAGCAACGCGCGCTTTCTCCACCGCCATGCCGAAGTTCAGCACATCGCCAGTGTAGTTCATTACAATCACGAGGACGCCCTTGTCTTTTTGAATGCGATGCAAGATACATCTTCGCACCTGCTCTGCACTTGGCGAAGCGAAGATGGTACCTGCGACTGCTCCGGATAAAAGGCCCGCGCCGACAAAGGATGCGAATGAGGGTTCGTGACCACTACCACCTCCGGAAACTATGCTGACTTGCGATGCGCCATTCTTGCGGTAGACGATCTTGTTGTTGATGTCGCATTGTACGGATGGGTTCGTCTGAGGGATGCTGAGCAGCGCGGTGTTGACGAGGTGTGTCGGGTCGTGGATGAAGTGTCTCGCTGAGTACGTTAACTATTTGATCGCATAGGTTTTGATGGCAATGCATACATGACATTGTGATTACTATATGTCCAGCTCAATGGAGTGCGCGAATTGGTGCAGAACGACGGAACACAGAGCGGATGGAAATCGCAAAAGTGGCATGACGAAAGACCAAGAAACCTTCAATACCCGACCCGACGACAAGCAATCATTCCACCATTCCTTCGTGTCATTTGACATATGCCGACATAGCCTGTGGCCACACGGAAACGCGTCCGCGTTCCGTCTTGTTTCCAGGCATTTGGAGAGCTCCAGTGCTCTAAGTGGGGTTGCGCAGATGCGTGAGGGGTAGCTTCGCGTTTCTGTGGGGTCGCTCCTTCCCCCGAACCCCGAGATGTCAGCAAACATAGGTGCCGGCTTCCTCTTCTGGGTGATCCCGTACCAAGTTTCGGTCTTCCGACCACTCCTACACCAAGCATCGACGACTACGAAAAGCCTCATATGGGACAGGTCCGGGGGCTGGAGCTCTTGTATGCGGCCATGCTTGCTTTTTCGCTCTCGGTACTCGACGATCGGACCTCACCTATGTGCCCAGAGCTCATTACCCAACAATACGACATTGGGCATGAATGACCGATTGCCGCCGTGATGATCGTCAACTGGGCACAAAGCCCTTGCGTTTATGAAGGAGATGGCGAGACGCACTCATTCCTACCATTTGGTCGCCATCGCAGGTATGGGACGGTGCCCAGAGTGTTAATAAATGGCACACGCCTTGAGTGCCTCAGCCATCGACTGGCTATGGTACCTTCGCTACCACGAAGTTTGTGCGGAGCCACATGAACTCGCACACACACACCTGAAAGAATCTCAATATCTAATGTAGCCTCACACGTACAGTCACTACTTGCCTCCCTCAGCAATCATGTCTCAGCTGTCCATTTCGTGCGCTGAGGAACGTTACAAAATCAATGCAAAGAGAAGTCCACTATACGCCCTTCCTTACGATGTCCTAGCCCATATCCGGGGGTACTTGGATCACACCGAGAAGATTTGCTTTGCGCTGTCAGGCGCCAAGTTCATCGAAAATTTCCCATCCATCACTGTTCCAGAAGATAAAGTCGGCGATACCAAGATCGACGTCTATCTTCGGCTTCTGAGAGACGACTTCTACAGAGAAGCCCACAAACGACCGGGCATCTGGTGCGTCTATTGTGCAGATGTCCATAAAGATACGCGCTTCATCGGGAAAATGCTCTGTCGCCCACGGCAGGAACGCAAATGCTCCTCTACACTCGAGCTGTGCTCGCACAGGTCTTACTCTTTGGACTACTTGAGAGCTGAGGTAGAAAGAGCTGTATCTCTTAGGGGTAGAAAGGCCATGTACCTTGATCTCCAGTGCTATACTTGCGAAACAGAGTTGAAGAAAAGCCACATCTACCTCACCATTTGTGACGTCACATACGATCAGACGTCTGGAGACTATATCATGAGAAGTGACATGACCATGGGCTTTTCGAAGGCAAAAGGCTCGGATTTACACACAGAAGCGCGTGCGGTCCTACAAACACTCGATTTTACGGCGTGTCTTCACATACATACCTCTGAGGAAAGCACCATGAACCGGCTTGTCGATGCCGAGACCAGAGCCTTCAAAGCAGAAAAGCGGCACAAAACCCATCGCGTACATTGCGAGCATTGTAAAACAATGGTACAAATCAAATACGTCAAATCCTTGTGTTTTTCGCCTCACAAGCCAGGAGCAGCAGCAGCGGAAACCGGACTGAAGATAGATATTATACGTAACTTGGGCAAATTGACAAACGAAGACGATCCGACATGGAGAGCGCATCTTCGAAAGCGGCAATTGAAAGTCACAAAGGATCAAATACCACGATGAGAGAGTGGAAAAGCAAGAGCTACATGCATGGCCTGCCAAGATCGGGGCTCGCGGAGTATTATCGGCGTAGACGCTTCGAAGCTACCCCACCATCTGATAAGATTCTGATCTACACCCCCACCAACCCGTCGCGTCGAGCTTCAGCGCCAGGCCATCGCGTCCTCACGCCAGTCATCTCATCTCCAAATTCCAACGTCGCGTCCGGCAGCTTCAGAAACATCACCTTGCGACTCCACTCACCGCGTCCTATCTTCTGCAACAGAAACACATCGCGAAGATGGCGCACCCAGGCACCGCCCATAAATACACCAAAGGCCTCATCGCGTTCGAGCACGCCTCCCCTTCCTCCCCTTCCTCCCCACAACCACACACCATCCTCTGGATAGGCGGCCTAACAGATGGTCTCCTCACCGTTCCCTACCCCTCGCTCATCGCGTCCTCCCTTTCACCAACCTGGTCTCTCGCCGAAGTCCTCCTCACCTCCTCCTACAGCGGCTGGGGCACCGGAAGCCTCGCGCGCGACGCAAAGGAATTAGGGGAATGCGTGGCATATTTTAAGGCAAGGCGGCCGGGGAAGAAAATTGTGCTCATGGGACATTCAACGGGGTGTCAAGATATCATGGAATATTTGCTGGGGAAAGGAAATGAGGCGAGGGAGAAAGTGGATGGCATAATACTGCAGGGTGGTGTTAGTGATAGGGAGGCATGGGAAGATTACTACAAAGAGGGAGAGAGAAGAAAGCAGCTTGACGATGCGATTGCGATGGCTAGAAAAATGGTGGATAAGGGGAAGGGAGAGGAAGTCTTGTCGCCGGAGAGTAATCCTGTGATCAAGGACATGGGCGGCCCTCTTAACGCATATCGCGCATACTCCCTACTTGCAAAGGGTGGTGACGATGATTACTTTTCGAGCGACCTTTCCGACGAACACTTCAGGAACACGTTTGGCAGGATACCAGACACCACAACGGTAATGTTTTTACTAGGGGCTGAGGACCCGTATGTGCCCGCAAGTATCGATCGGGCGGCTCTACTTGAGCGCTGGACAAGGATAATACGGGAAGGAGGTGGATTAGTAAACAGTATAACTGGTGGTGTGGTACCGGGTGCTCATCATAACCTTGATGGGGATCCGGAGGAGGTTGTGCAGGATCTGGTAGGAAGGGTTGTTGGGTTTGTTACGGCGTTGGGTCTGGAAGTGACGTGGAATATTTAGTGGTGTTGGATCTTTGGCTGGGATAGGGTCTCTGCAGTGGACAAAGGACTAGGAGCAGCGGTTTTGTACAATTGAATGACAATGTAGACCTCTGTGCTTCGAAATTTCAAAAAAACATGAGAAACGCTATTCTTCAAAGTAATGTATTACCGGGGCATGCTGACCACGCACACCACTGCCTCTCGGTCATTCCCTACTCAACGATATCTAGCTTTTGGTATCCCCATCCCATCCCAACCCATAATCCGTTAATTCATCCTATCCCCGACCCAAAAGCAAAGGAATAGAGCATCCAAAGCCCCGCCCATTCAATCAAACGCCCACGCAATGCAAAAACAGCCCATTCCATCTCGCGCCACACTCAGTCAAACCCACTCCTCCACTGTTTCCCCATAAGTTTTTTGGTTTGCGTCGCAAAGTAATGCTTCCGTCTTCGCTCTCGCTCTGCTGGGTCTCGCTCTGCTCGGTCGTCTTTTTCTTCTTCAGCTGGTAATACCTCGGTATCCTAAGCCCCCGGTATACCACCAGGCTCCTCGAAAACAGCCTGCACAACCCATTGCTCACCAAACTTGATCCCCTTCCCACCACTGATACCAGCGTTACGCCAAGGGCGATTAACACCGATATCCACGATCCAGATAAGCCACTGCGGATCGCGTCCGGAGCCATTTTGCAGCGCTTTAACAAGACCAGTCCGTGGCGCACCGAGACAGACAATGTACTTCGCGCGGACTTCGAGGGGCTCGCCCTCTAGGATGGAGACTTCGCCTGTCGAACCGCCGACGCCGGATGGTGTTTCGACAGCAAGGCAGGCGGCGCGCGATTTGTTGGCCCAGCCTACGATGTTCAGAACTACGCGTTGGTCTTGGTCGCCAAGGGCTTCAAATTCTTTGTGGCGGCCGAGCAGAGCATCAATAATAAGTTCCGGTGGTGCTTGAAGACGCTTTAGGGCTTCTTCTGTAGCATTCCAGGAGCGGACGGTGCCGCCGAATTTGCGGAAGAGCTCGACTTGGCGGCGTATGTCCTTGTCCCAGTCTGCGTTGCGTTCGAAGCCGAGGAGGGCGACCATAACTTTTGGCCCGCGTTGGGCGAGGTGCCGTGCTGCTGCTACTGCGCGTGCGCCTCCGCGGTGGTTGCCTGCGAGGACTACAATAACGGGGTTGGCGTTTGGATTGGCGCGCGAAAGACGCATGCCTCCGGGATTTATAGCGGTCAGAGCAACTTCTGCGATACCTCGTCCTGAGTTCTCTGCCATGATGTCCTCGTTGAGGCCGAAGTCTACTTCCGCAGTTTCCTCTACGGCCAGCATGGCGCCAGGAGTAATGGCGAAGCACTTGCGGTTGTTAGACACCAGTCGTAAGCAGCCCTTAGCGCTAGACTCGAGAGGTGACTCTGGTGGTGAAGCAACCCGCCCTGGCCTGGGGCTACCGGTAGCATGTGAGGACGTGTAGGGGCGGTTGATGAACGAACGGTTAGTGCGCGGCAACACGCCCGAACCCATCATATCCATGTCGGCTTGTACGCTGCCTTGCCGTGTTGGTGCCATCTTGACTGAAGCCCTGGACATTGCTCGTCTAGAGTTACGTCCGCTGCCAAAGTCTTCCTCTTCCTCCTCAGAGCTTGTGTTGGTCGTGCTTTTCAGCTTCCGATCCAACACGTTTTCCGTAGGATGGAGGTTCTTTCCGCCGTGTGTACCAGGTCTTGCCAAGCGATTGAAGCTGACCAGGCGGTCCTCGTCTGCAGTGGTGTCCTCATTCCTTATCTGATTGAACACGGTACGCTTGTCAAACTTGGAGAGGTTACTCTGGAAGTCGAACTCAGGCATGTCCTGGATGTCGGTCGCGTCTTCTGTAGCCCAGCCGTTCGTAGCTTCGAGCGCCTGTTGCCGTTTCGTTTTGCGATTCGACGCGTTCGCCGCTGCGAGACCGACTCTACCGCCGATGACTCCGGGAGTCCGCGTCTGCGGCTGTTCGGCGGCTTGTAGCATGGGAGTGTTTCTCCAACCATTGCCTTTGCTAGTATATGTTAGCTCCCGGACATGCGACAAAGGACATGTAATTCAGAATCCCACATACCCTTTCTTGACCGCCTCAACGTCACCGTTCTTCCTCTCTTGAGCGGCAAGTTCCTTCTTACGAGACTTGCCCCCTCTTCGAGTCTTCTTGCCATTGTCGTCGTTCTTCTGCGGGCTGGGGTCATCCATAGGCTTGCCAGTCCTCGTCTTGGTGATGCTTGCCCTTCGCGCATTCACCTGTGCTGTCCGCGCCTCACTGTCCGCCTCCTCAGCATCCGCAATATCCAGTGACGAGAACGGACCTTCCAAAGTCGCAGCACTCGGCTTTCGGGCGTTGTGTTGCTTCGCATGGCCTGCAAACGAGGACGTGTTCTTCGGTACAGCCGCCGCGCTCGCAGCAGCCACGGGCTTTATAGGCGTCGCAGGAGCTTCCTGAGGGGTTGCGGAAACGGGACCACCCAAGATAGGGGCGGTAGAAGTGCGCTTTCCCATGCTGAGAATCGCGGGGTCGACAAATGGCGCAGCTTGAGCTGGCTGAGGAGCGGTCTGGCGTGGCGCATGACGAGCATTCTGGTAGGCAGGTGCGCCTGCAGGCGGGATCCCGGACGGCTGGCTAACAAGATGCGGAACTTGTTGGCCCATATGCTGCGACTGGCGAGGGGCATGGTTCGGAGGGTACTGCGAGTGTGAGTATGCCTGCGGGCCTGATCGCGTGGGGAGAGGTTGGGGAGGAGCGGGCGCCGACGGATTGACCTTGATGTCTGCAATCATTTGTCCCTCTACCGTGTAGGAAGCGACACGGTGACCGGAGTTGGGGAAGAAGACTGCAGACGTCAGCGTATGCCCATATTCATGAATTCTGGCTGCGGTGTACCATCTTGGAGAACGAGTGTAGCTGTCTGCTGGTCCACGGCGCTGACCACGCCCACGACGACAGCACCTGGGGGAGATTGCAGCGTGACCGCGACCGACAATCCGACGAAAGCGCTCGCCATGTTTGCGGTAGATCGGACGTGTTGGAGGTGGAGCGGTGATCCCGAGTCCGTTGTAACCCCAACCTAACTATTTCGCGGGTCGTGCTTTCGCGCTAACGCAGTGGTCAGCCACAGTCTAGCCTCAACGGCCGTCTTCACATGCTCAGCATAAAAGGGACACCCGGTTACAAGTTGCGCCAAGGTATCCTGCACATGGAAGAAAACAAACAAAAGATAATAGGGGGTATAGACTACAAGAGCTTGAGATGCAGGATCTTTTGCAATGTGTAAGAGCAACCTAGACTTCTGGTTTATCTACTCTCTGTCATAGTACACAGACAGGCACGCGCGCAGCTTTCCCTTGAATGACGTACACACAAAAAGGAAGCAGAAAGAAGAATAACTCATGTTCATTACGCGTATTCATCTAACTAAGCCCGCCTCATCACCTAAAAGCAAATCAAAAAGTCCAGGGTATCCATACAATCGTTCCATGTCATCGCGGTCCATCAACCACGAGGCGCAAGTCGCGTGCGCCTCGACTGATAAACGCGACATTCTCAGCCCCGCATCAAACAAGCTCCCATGTGGCCACTGGGCCAAACATACACGAGTACGCCCTCTTGTTGTTCCAAGTAGCCAGGCTCAACCCACGTGCGTCCTTCTTATTAAATTCTGTCACGGCCACAATCGAGATCTTCTGGCCCGGCGCACCGAGGTCCATGCGCGGGAAGTCGAGCCACCAAGTGCGCCCGTCGGTATTCAACGGCTTGTAGTCTGGATTCCGGCCGTCCCTGCCGGCAACGCTTAGGAGCATAATGTAGGGCGGACCCTTTCCGTTGATCTGGGGATCCCAGTGCGGGCAGATGAATGACATTTGGAACCGGACCACTGCTGGTGCGTAGGGGTCGTTTACTTTGATCTTGGCTTGTGATGGTTCAAAGGTCTGCTCGCCGAAGCCGTGGAGCTTCATGCCATTGCCGCAGAGAAAGAGGCGCCCGCCCTCGTCATGCCGCATGAACTCTTCGTATGACATGATGCGTCCGTCGGTGCGGAACTGGTGAGAGGCTTCTCCGGGGTAGTGCTTCAGTCCGAATTCGTTGTTGTCCATGATGAAATGCTGCGGAGCGAAGGCTCGTACGTATCTAGTGCATGTTAGCCCTTGTCCGACGGGTGGTGAACTGCTAAAGAAGTATCATCTCGAAAAGCTTACCCTTCGCCCTTATTACGACACCCTAAGTGTCCAGCTCCCCAACAGGGATCAATGAGCTTCCATTCTCCGTTATCGATCTTGACAGCGTTCCAGGCATGTGTCGATTCATAAGGTGGTGTAGGTTGACCAGGCTCCAAAGGTGCGTGGCCGTAGCCCTTGCACGCACCGGAACATACCATAGCTTCCAACCCAGCTTTCAGAGCCAGAGCAGCGAACAGACCGGCATAACCTTCGCATACTGCCAGACCTGATGCAATTGTCTTTTCGGGTGTAGTAGGCATAACCGTGTTGTTGAAGAACGAGTGAGTATCGTAGTCGACGTTGTGATGAAGCCAAGTGAAGATCGCTCGAGCCTTGTCTGTAGGTGAGGGAAACTGTGAGCATAGTTGATGAGCAAGCCAGCCCACGTCTGAGTTGGGAAGTTGGGTACGAGGGAACTGCGCAGCGTGATTGTCTGGACCTGAGAAGTCCCGACACTTCAGGCAACTTGATGGAGCAGCACCTGGTTTCGGCTTGGAAGCCATGAGGGCGCTGAGGTTCGGTCTGGACGACATGGGAACAGGTGGTGGTGTACCAAGAGCCGGGGCTGAATCGGATGTGACTGCTGGTGGGCGAGTTGAAGGCACAGGTGGAGGTGTAGCGGCCTTGTTGTTGAAGCCCATGTCCAACGCTGATCGTCGCGGTGGCGGTGGTGCGATCAGTTTGTTTGTTCGAGAGGTGTCGTTTGAGGATTGCCTCTGTGGCAGCGCTGGCACAGGCTGAGGTGATCGCTCGCGAACGATGGACTGTCTAGGAGGTAGGGAGGGTCTTGCCGGTAGGTCTGCACAGCATCATGTTAGCAGTGCTCTCGATGTGTGCTTCCGACGTTAGTCTACTTACTGGGAGTCTTGAGCTGAGGGGGCAGTTCCCGAGGAGACACATAATCCCTCTTGCTCTTCATAGCATTCAGCGTCGCCTTGCTCTGTTTAGGGTCCTCGGGTGCTTTCTTCGCTGGCAGCGGTGGCAGCTTTGACGGGTCATAGATCGGAGCCCTGACTTGGTACACCGTGCCTGTACTTCCATTGCTATATCCTGAGCCATTCGTCTTCACTGAACCCAACGAGAGCGTTGATATGCCCGACGCGATTGTGGAAATTGACTCGTTTGACTCGCGCCTTCGCACGCTTGATTCGGATGCCTTACGCGGAGGCAGTGTTGGTGTTTGGCGAGGCGTGCTGGCATTGCGCGGAGGTGGACGAGGAGGCAGCGCGGGCGAAACTT
Source organism: Alternaria incomplexa (assembly GCF_024043165.1). Classification (NCBI taxonomy): domain Eukaryota; kingdom Fungi; phylum Ascomycota; class Dothideomycetes; order Pleosporales; family Pleosporaceae; genus Alternaria; species Alternaria incomplexa. The sequence continues at coordinate 346,300 of NW_026249868.1, read as the reverse complement.
TTGGTTTTTCGGATTCGTTCACTACTATGGGCTGGTTGCCGAGTTGTCGCGCGGAGGTGGGCGCATTGCTCAGGACTGGCGGGTTGTTGACTGTCTGGCGCGAGTAGGCGGGAGGGCGCGCGCTGGGCGGCGGCGGCGGTGGCTTCTTCTTTGCAGTCGAAGCATCGTAGGAGTAGGTCGGCTTGGCGCCCGGTGTAGGAGTGTGCACCTCCTCGAGGTTGAGCGCGGCAATCCTCGACTTGATCGACCCTTCAGCCATCACGGTCGCGTTCGGGTGATCTACGGTCTGTGTTTTAGGTGTGGCTGGTGCTCAGTGGAGTCAACAGGAGCAGCAATTGGTGGTGTCCGTCGACGTGCAATCTCTCATTGCATGGTGAGCAAGAGGCTACAGAGTGAGTGGGCAGAGTGAGTGAAGGGACGTGTAAGCTGTAAGTATGACGAGACGAGGCTTGTCCGCCCAACAAGAGGCACGCCTGACCGCAAGGGATAATTGCAGGCAGAAACGATGCACAGCCTCCGGGGCTGGCTGTCAGTTCGCGCTAGTCCCGAAGCTGCAACCCCACCTTTTTATCCCGTCCTGCCGACTTAAGCTTTCCCTCTCGTCTCAAAATAGCCCGGACCGATCCTCAAGGCTGACACTCTGGTGCTGGCTTAGTGGTAGATAGCTCATGGCCTTCCCAGACTATTGAATGACATCAACGTGCTTTGGTCGCCGCGACTGTCATCTGTCGTGGCACGAGGTTCGCATGACGTTTCAGAGCCTGCGCTTATGCTGTGTACCCCGGGTGCCCGTTACCAAATCCTCACCGGTGCATAGGGTCGTGCCGTACAGGTACATGCAGATGACATAAGTGGCCTTGACGACGATCCTTCTGGGTGCATGAATACCTTGACGTCTGTTGTTGGTACGAAGTCGTTAAATCCTGGGTATTTTACCTGATCGTATGGGGTAGTCATTTATTTCACGGCTGTATCACCACATGCAGCGACCGTCTGATTTTAGGATTTCTTTGTTGACTATTGCACACAAAATCGCTATTGTATCAAACAAGTCGTAAGTAGAACATATGGAGTCGCCAAAACAAGCACATAGACAACCCCTACACTCCATTCCCAATCCGCCCAAAATCTCTACCCAGCCTGTGCCGCCCATATCGCTGACCAGTCCCACCCAACTCTAACCGGGAACACCATAGCAATTTCAACTTGTGCTCACGCATCGCTGCGCAACGATAAGAATAGCGTGCGAAAAGACACTTTTACTCTTGTTGAAAGGAGAGGACGGGCAGTCGCTGAAGATACCACCCAATAATGCAATGCGAGGGATCGCTATTCAAAACGCCAGAGAAGAGTGTGAGTAAAGTGTGGTGAAGACTACCTTGTAGCGAGACGCATGATGCGAGTTGACGATGTGTAACCGCTACCTCTTGCGCTTCTTGCTCTTGTCCAGCGCTGTGCTCATGGAGTAAGCGTCTTGCATCGGCATGTGGTAGTCGTGCATTGGGGGAGGCGCCATGGAGGTCGCCGAGGAGACTGAGTTCTTCTTGACCGAGACCCCCATGTGGCGTCCATAGCGACCTTTCCTGCCGTTGCCTTCGTCTTCGCTGACACATCCGTCGGCACCGATGCCGGCGTCTTTGCAGCGCTGGCATGGTCGCTGACGGTCACAGCCCTTCTTGCTCTTGCGGCAGCGCTGGCAGCGTGGCTTACTCGAGAGATCCTCCTCATCGACGCCGAGCTGATGCTGGAAGTTCAGCGATGCGTTGGAAGCCTTGCGCGACTGAGAGGGAAGGGAAGACGGTGACATTGGGGCCTTGGTGGTGCCGTTGACCTTGGACTTGCTCTTTGAGGTGGCACGGGGCTTGCCGGACTTGCCAGACTTGCTCGATACGGAGCGAGCCTTGATGATACCGGCGTGCACGCGGTGGTTGTGTTCATCGGCAATCATCTCATCACTGGCACCCTTGAAGGAGCCATCTCGGTCGTCCTCATAGTCCTCGCCACTGCTCTCGGCTTCGTCGTAGACACGGGTGTGGTCGTTCATTGCACGAGCCATGTTGTACGGGAGAGGGGGGAGCTCACTCTCGTCGTCGCTACCATCTGCGCTCTCGTCACTTGAGGATGCCGCAGCCTTTCCGCTAAAGGCATCATCGAGCGTAGAGGTAGACGTGCGACCGTGGCCGGAGAAGTTGGAGGCATCACCCAAGCGCATGAGCTGACGAGCGACATCTTCATCAGAGATGACGCTGATACTCGCAAGAGTGGTGTCAGGGGTAGGAAGGACTCCACCGCTGCCGGAGTAGCGGTAGTGGGAGTGCTGAGCTGAGCCACGCGCGCGAGACTTGTATCCCTGAGCCTGGCTACTAGCCGCAGAGTATGGTGTGACTAGTCCTTGGAGATATGAACTGTCGCCCTGACCGTAGCTCTGTGGGGAGGGCAGCGGATGCGAGTATGAGAACGTCTGCTGGTTGGCAGAGTATGGCGAGCCAGCAGTATTTCCGCTGATACGTCGCTGGGGGGATACGGACGACTGTGAAGCATTCATGGGAACTTGAGGCGGTACGAACAGAGGCAGCTCCTAATGAAAGGAACGAGTGTCAGACTAATGCACGATACATGCCCACTGTAGGTACTTACCGAGCTGTCGAATTTGGCACGCTTTCGGCGGCCACCCTCGACAATGTTGTCAACGCTAATCTCAGCGCTCGCCAATGGCTCTTTCCTTGAGCGTCGCGAGCTGCTGACAGAGCCATGCTCGTCGTCGCTGTCGCTGTAGCCGTCGCCATTGGCGTCAGCGAAGCTTCCGTGCGAGCTGTTGCCGCGACTCTTTATAGACGGGCGCATGCGCTTGTTAATAGACGCGCTCCTCCGACCACGATGTGGGGAGTGGCTCTGGCGCGCATGGCGGGACCCCGCTCTCGAGCCTTGGTGATGCTGGATCGGCGGTAGCATCTGGAAGGCTTCATCGAGGTGGGGTCGAGCGCGACGGGGCGAGATGGTCTGCTGGCGCGGATCAGGAGAGAAGTCGTCTGCATCAAGAGTCTCTGGGGAGACTCGGACGTAGACGGTCATGCCATGTTCAAAGTTCTCGAAGCGCGCAATCAGCGTGTTGCCGTGGCGGTCCTCGAAGATGACGCCTCGACGCTCATACAGACCGTAGAAGTTCTTGACTGTTGTGATGATGGAGTCTGTGGTGTCGTGCGGGTATATGTCGACCCGCATGGGTAGCCGGGCCTTGTGTGCTGGCGACTGGGGGAGCAGCAGCTCGAAGCTGACGTGCTTCTTGGGCGTCTGCTTGGAGGGCGACAGGGAGTCGTGCGCCGAGCCGGTTTCGGTGCTCGGGTAGACGTCCATGATGCCAGAGTCTTCTCTCTGGGGCAGCATGTCGTAGCCAGACTCCATCTGCATGGCGTCGTGGTGTCGGCCCGCTAGGAGCTCTTCCACCTCAGGGCAGCGTTGTGCGCCCGCAGGCCGAGGTTCCGCAAGCATGTTGGAAACTTGCATGCCAATGTCTCTGATGTTGAGAGTGTATTCCAAAGCCTCTAAAACGAGCTTGTGTATGTGTGTGTGGTTGGGCGGCGCACCGATCCTGCCGGTGTCGCAAGGGCTTGGACGGACGGCGGTCGGGGAAGGATAAACGGGCGTCGAGTCTGGGAGGTGACATGTTAGCAGATGGTCGCTGATGAGGTTTGATGGCCTTCCGAGTGCTTCTCGCGTTGTTCTGCGCAGCCTGTGCTGGGCTGGAGGCGGTTGGGGGCTCGTCACCGCTGGCCAGTTGCGGACTACAGGGAGAAGGTGACGACAGCGCGGAACCCCCAGGGGGCGGCGTCGCAGTCACCTGTCGGGCCCAAGCCGGTCGCAAAGGCCTATGGAGAGATGTACTTACCAACAGATATGTCTAGAGCGCTGGATGGGCTGTGGATGCTTCGATCCGGTTGCGTGAGTGTACCGCCGCTGGCTGCGCACGTCAGGTTAGCGACCGGAATGCGCAGGGCAGGATTGACTCTATCTGAGCGCCAGAGTGCGATCTCAGACGGGCCACAGGCTTGATGGAAAGGGTTGAGGCTTACAGAGAAGAGGTGGTGTGGGACGGAGGAGAATGGTGTGGAGGGTGGGTTGCAGATGGGAGATGTTCGCAAGCGAACAATAGAGACACCGACTAATGACCACTCCAGGTCACGACGTACTTTCCGAATACGCCTCAAACCAAATAGCGGTCGCCTTTACATACACTTCCAGAATCTGCCATGTAAATTTATACTATCAAAACGGTTTAAACAGTACAGCGCATCCTCCCCGCTGCACATATGCGATTGCGCCTCCATTGGTAACTAGTATATACACTACTACACGAAACAGCCCACCTCAGTCCCTCAGTCACGCAAAAGGACGAAGAGTGCATAGCAGCTGAGCAAGTCCCCAGCTTTCGTCCCATCTGGTGTGCCTGTCTTTGAGGTCGAAACATGGGACAACTCGGCGGCAGCTATGCGCCCAATGGTAGAGGGGGACTAGAATGCATGCCACAGGACAACTCAATCGCTTGTTGACTATACCTGCGCAAGAGAGCCGATCTCAACAAGGTCAAACATGACCAATGGGCGGATACGCGGCGTGCTGGTCGAGATGCGTACGTTCCGTGCGAATATGGACAGGACGACCTTTAGCACCCTGATATCCCGATGCGCCATCTCGAGCACATAGAGTACTCGAATACTACACTCCGGGTCGCCTTCACACAGAATTCTAGTCAGAGGGCTAAGGAAGCTTCCGGTCCCGAAAGTGGGTGAAGCGCTGTGGATTCGTTGGCAAATGGTGCCGGGCGTCTATTGGAGAGATCTCCGTGTGACACTCAATGCCACACGCCTGCTTCCGTAGTTCCCCTTTGCAGACAACCGTCCCTGAATGAGTCGCCACAGGATTCCCTAGAGGCTCGTGCTACTTATGAATTACGCGACCAAGGAATTATGTCTACATGTGCTCCCGCAATCGTCTGATGATCTCGGACCCACACTTTCATGACGATGGTAGCGCAAGCGCAGGAATCAAGCCGCGGATAGTCTACACACCCGCTGTGGTGTGGAAGCCATGCTTTGACCGGATTATCGCCGTTTGTTATCTTGCTGCTCAGATTCCGACCCTGCATGTGCGCGAGCGGATCATGGCGAGGGTACATATGTAGCGCGGCATGCGACTTCGCAAATCCGTGGCGTGAAGCTCGGACAACCACTCTAAGTGATGAGGGGTCGATTAAGAAGTCTGAACAGCATGTCTCCCGCACTTTGCGCAAACACGTTTCAGAAGGGATCCCGGTCGCGGACCATTTCGAAAGACGTTGTGCGCATTTTTGGCTCCATGCGATCTCGCTACGGATGGGATCGGTCCACACAGTCAGTCGGCGGTGAGCTTCTCGGCCTATACAGCCCGCGGGGACAAAGCAAAGGAAAGACGCGATAACGGCGCCAGTTTCAGGCCTTTCAACGTTCCCCAGACGCATTACCTTCTTCCAGGCTGCCTGGGACAACGCCGGCGCAACAAAGGCAAGCGCAGGCTGCCGTTTGATATCTGGTGGCAGTGCGCTGATCGACTGGGTGTGGGCGCCCGACGGCGGGTCGTGTTTACGAGTTCCAGACCACCCTTCTGATCGCGACCACAATTGAGGCCATCCAAAGCACCTGGAGTATGACGAGATGGGTTGTTATGGCAATAGAGCGCATAAACAGGATGTTTACAACAGGGTCGCAGAATGATGGCCGTCACGTGATTCCGCGATTCTAGCTGACTTAATCCACCATCAGCGCGTCTTTTGGCGGGGTACGTGTATATCTGCAGTCAGGTGTCTGAAAACCCTGAAAGTGTCAGAATACACTCTCGGTAGCACTTGGATACTGTGCGAAAGTTTATAGAGCGGGAGATTCGCAATGTGCGGAAGCGCAATCTAAGGACGTCTTTTGTAATGGTGTTGGAGTTCGCGTTTGCCTCGGCGAGATGACGTGCCTGTCAGCACCGGAAGCATATCGGGAAGGTGCGGCCCGTGCATCATCACTAGGGCCGCTCGGGGATAGTGTCCAGTAAATAAACAACATTGCCCATCCAAACGCGCATAGCTCCAAGCTCCCATATAAGTTTACAAGCTCTTGTTGTCGTCAACACCACTCCTCGTGCCATTCGACAACGTCGACCCGTCTATTTCATTGTCGCCAACTTAGATGGAGAGTTTCTTTATATCGGCCACTGTTTTGTAGCGCTCCACCTCCGCTGCCCCTATCGTCCACTTCGCAACCGTCGCTGTCAACACAACATACATTCCAAGACTATTGTCTTTAATCGACAGACCAGAACATAATGGACGCAAAGGTAAGACTGCTCTCTCTTCGTTTACTCTCACTTTGGCGGCATGGCGGTGCGTGGACGCGTTCCGAGGCTGGCGACTTCATCGCCAGTCTTTTCATGGTCACCCACACAATCTTCCTTTCACAGCCGCTGACAGACTTTTCCACAGCCTCAACGTCCTGCGCGGGCTCTCCGAGTACGCGACGAGAACGCGCCGCCCCAATTACCTGCCGGCAAGACTCTGCATTCGCGCAATAAGTCAACACCAGCGCTGTCCACACTGATGCAGGTCGGCGGCATCAAGGCGGCCGCAGCCAAGCGGACCGTGTTTGGAGACGTCAGCAACACGCGGCAACCCATAACAAAGGACGACATGCAGGTCAATGGGAAGAAGAAGGGTCTTGAGGTGCTCAAGGACAACTCTGCCGTCACGGTCAAGGAGATCACCACAAAGGCTGGCGCGTTAGCACGACCAGCGCAACGCCCTCTGGCAAACGTCACAGCCAAGGCGAACGCGTCAATAGAGGCAAGCGACGTCGCGTCTGCTGTTACCAAATCTATCACCGTCAACGCCAGCCAGCCGGCCGCCGAAGTCCGCAAGGTCATCACCAAGAAGTCCTCCACAGCCGTCTTCAAGGAGCCACAATCAGAACCCCTTAACGACACAACAACTCTCGTAGATGTACCAGCTCGCCAACCTCTCCCTACCCAGCCATCTTCATTTCCCAACGTGGACCGTGCCTCCGCACAGTCCCAGCAACCAACGACCATCCCTGAAGAGGAAGAGAAAGCCGAGTCAAAAAATGGGGCGGACGACAGGTACGAATACCTAGATGCTCTCGAGGAGCAGGCGCGCGTCCTAGAGCAGGAGCGCAATGAGGAACTTGCCAAGGTCAACGGCCTGAACGGTCTCGACCAAGAAGAGTACTGGGACGAGGAGGAAGACGAAGAGTACTACGATGCCGACGGCTACACTACTGCCCGGTCTCTGCGATCGCGCGGCGACAACACAACTGGCGGTGTCACCCTTGTCCTTGCGCCTAGGATCACTGCAAAGACACAACGCGAACTTGAGGCTGCTCGGATCTTCGTCGAAGCGAATCGGAGTGCCGAAGACGTGGAGGATGAGCAGTGGGATACATCCATGGTCGCTGAATACGGCGACGAGATTTTCGAGTACATGCACGCCCTTGAAGAGCGCATGAAGCCCAACGCTTCTTACATGGACCACCAGGCCGAGATCCAATGGTCGATGCGATCCGTCTTGATGGACTGGCTCGTTCAGGTTCACAACCGCTTTACCCTTCTGCCCGAGACTCTTTTCCTCGCCGTCAACTACGTCGATCGTTTCCTCTCGTGCAAGGTCGTTTCACTTGGCAAGCTTCAGCTGGTCGGCGCCACCGCGCTGTTCGTCGCTGCAAAGTACGAGGAGATCAACTGCCCGTCAGTACAAGAGATCGTATACATGGTCGACGGTGCCTACACTGCCGATGAGGTCCTGAAGGCTGAGCGCTTCATGCTCAGCATGCTTCAGTTCGAGCTGGGTTGGCCTGGCCCAATGAGCTTCCTTCGCCGTATCAGCAAAGCAGATGACTACGACCTGGAGACTCGTACCCTATCCAAGTACTTCTTGGAGATCACCGTCATGGATGAGCGCTTCGTGGGTTGCGCTCCTAGCTTCCTGTCGGCCGGTGCTCACTGCCTCGCCCGCTTCATGCTGAAGAAGGGTGACTGGGTAAGCTTGCATCCATGCACTATATCAGACCATGCTAACATCCCCTAGTCGCAAGCACACGTACATTACTCCGGGTACACACTGACCCAACTGCGACACCTCATCTCCGTCATCCTCGAGTGCTGCGACAACCCACAAAAGCATCACGCGGCTGTGTACGAGAAGTACACCGACAAGCGCTATAAGCGTGCTTCCATATTCGTCGAGGCAGAGGTCTCAAAGGGCTTCTCGCTGCCATTTGTGTCTAGGGACAGCCTTGCCAGCCAAACTTGGAGGCGAAAGTGAATACACTTGTCTCCACATGGCTCTGACTTGACTGTGTTCTAACGTGGCTCAGGGCTCGTGTGATCGCGCATCTCTCCGAGGGCATCCACCAGCACCCACCCGTCAAGAGCCAGGCAGTACAAGTCAACCGGTCTGCTACAACTCAGCATCAGCACCAACATGGTCACCATCGAAATCTTCTCCATTCTTGCTTATTGTTCACGGATACTCGGCGCTTTGGCGGCTTCTTGGAACAGGGTCAACACCAGCAATCTTCCCAGTCTACATTAGTCCAACCTTCGTTCGGACACCCGGTGCATGGAGTTTATGGTTATCCGGCCTGAGTCTTTTCGTTCCCTCCGTCACTGGTTCTTACTCTCTCGTCACCGTCACCCATACCCTGGCAGATGGCAAACTTCCCTTCGACTGTATCTACTTGCTTTGGAAAGCGCTTCCGGCCGTATCACGACGAAACGAGGTCATGAACACCCACTCCCATTAGTCTAATTCTCCAACTCACGCGGTATTCTCCTTCTGGTGGCCGTCTTTTTTCCCTTTTCTCCTTTTGTCACTCCTCTTGGGTCGGGTTTCAGCGATCGGCGATTCTTCGACGCACAGGAGTTACATGGACACCGCACTATGTGCGTATGGGGTTTCTCTATCTGCGTTACGCGTGGCACAATGAAGCTCTTAGTTTGGGCTTTCCAGTAGAGTCAAGAGAAGCGCTTAATACTGGCATCTTCAACAACGTTGACCTTGAGTGATTGTGCGAACACCTTGCAGTGAGCGAACTCGATTGTGGATGTGCATGTACTTCTGGCCTAGGTTTGAGACTTCATATGGGTTTCCATTGTACTTGATGATGTTTGCTTGTTTGGTGGGCATCATCTCATGGTCGTTGAGAGAGGTTCAGATGACACGTCCATGCCTGTGCTGAACGCCCGAAACCTCCATATACACGTTTGCTATCCTCCACCTCAAGTGTGCCCCAGCGAATGCCCCCCACCATCCAAGCATTCGGGTATCTCAATCGTGACTGCTTCGTTTCGTGCCGTCGTTGCCCTTTTCACCTCAGCAACCCATTTGCGCCCTTGCTATGTCGAAATTCGATTCGTGCGAGAAACCGTGAAATGCTGATCATTGCGTTGCTTCCGCTGCCGGTGCAATCAAGACTACCGAGTCACCTGGCATACCGTCAGCTTCACGTCATCTAAAAAGTCATGTACGTCTCTCACCTCTGACGAAGAGCATCTCGCTCTGCTTCTTGACTGTCCGCACACGAGGCTCCTGGTCCTCGTCTTCCTCCTCCGCAATGTATATGGTTTCTTCGACGTCTCCGAGGACGAGGTTGCAATGCGAGTCGTATGCCTAGACATGCTGTTAGCTATGCATGTACATATATACAAGCTGCTGCATCGCGACTCACGTGTAGTCTGCCCTTGAGTTCGCGGTCGCCGCGCAATTTGACAATGACGACTTCGTCAATGCAGAGGCGCACAAGGTCGAGGGGCTCGTTGGTCTCTTCTTTCTCGTCCATGGCGGGCAATGTGTCTGTCGTGGATGCGATTCGTCGTGTGAGAGCTACAAGGCGCCTCCGCGGTGAACTTTGGCAGGAGCGATCGTCTTGGCGGAAGCGGGGACTAGCGTGCACGCGAATCTAGTGGTGGGCTGGTAGGCATTGCGTCAGGGCCCAGCCCCAATCCAACATTTCTAGGTACATTCACCCTCAACATCCCAGTTTCCACCGCCGCCCTACTCTCGATCACTTTCTGTTCGCTTCGACTTTACTTGCCATCCAGTATACGCAGCTCGGACACACAAGCAAGAGCACGAGTCATGGCCGAGATCCAGGTTCCTGCCCAGAAGGACGAGCATCCGCTTCTAGCCTCACGTCCGCCGGTTACCGATCCCATCACCTATCTTACTATTATTGAATACAACTTGTCCGAGGAGAACTTGCCGGTCCTACACGAGGTTCTTCAAGATGCAGAGCTTACTGCGACTATCGGCTGGGATTTGATACATCTGCTCCTTCCGATGCTCCCGCTATCGGAAGATTGTTTGCAAGACATCGCCGCCAAGGGTAACCCACGAGAGTGTGTTTTGAAAGTGACAGAAGCGCTGCGGCTACTGGAATTTGAAGAACCACACGATCACACCGACGACGAAGAAGATGATGCAGACCCCAGCGGAAGCAAGAAAGCGGCAGAAGTCGGAATGGGCGAATCGAGCACAAGTCCTGCGTTCCAACCAGCCGTAGTCCCGCCACTTCCTGTACTAAAGTTCGAGGTCCTCTTGACTATACTTGCAACGCTACATCGACGGGTCAAGACAAAATATCCAAGCCGGTTCCTCTCTACCAGTCTGCAGGCTGCACTGCTCGCATACAACAGGGCCAACACGCACATTGAAGACCTCACCCTATCTGCTGTCAAGTTTGTCAAGACGCTTTCCGGCACTAAGAGGCCGCATTTGCCATCGAGACGAAGCAGCGGAAATCTGCTACGTGTAAACACCAATCAGTCGGAGCCAGATCTGGAGGCACAGAGCGACGCGCCGAGCAATGAGGAGAACGATCTTGTCAATCGCCTACTCCAGTCATTCCTCACGCATATCCTCGAGGATTACGTCTTGTCACTGACATCAGACGACGACGTTCCAGGCCTGGCGTGGGCAAGCAGACTGATGGAGCGGTACGAGCCCCAGCGGATACCGAACAAGCCCAACTACAAGAAATATGCGGATAGGTTCGCAGAAGAAGAGGATCTGACCTCTAGGGTTGCGATTCTTGGACAGGTTGTAGCCTTGACTCAGGATCTTGGGTTGAAGTATAAGGAGCTTCTTCGGACTGTGATGGATACGGAGGATGAGAAGCGAGGTATTCCAGGAACAGAAGATGAGCCACCAGCCACGGCTGCCGATATACCGCTCTCACGAACAGGCGCTCTTCTACTTATCGCTGCGCAAAACGTCAAACAGGAACTGTATGCTTCAGCCAAGCAAGACGAGTCATCGTCAATTGCCATTTTCCCAGGACACGCCACGATACTCAGCAACTTCATTGGAACTCTCGGGCAACAGACCGTCGGTATGGAGCCTGAAGCACTGCTCGACACAGTTCTTACATTTGGTCTCATCGCACTCGAAAAGAACAACATCGGCGAGCCCAAAGACGACGAGTCATTCGCCCAATACCTGCAAACAATCTCGCTCATCTCCGCAAACTCGCCGTCCCCGAGCCTACGCGGCCATGCGCATTACCTCACTACAACAGTCTTGCGCTCACATCCCCACGATCTCGTTCGCTTAACCTTCATCCGTGATACGCTAGAGCACTGTCCGTACGAGAACCTCAAAGCAAGCGCAGTATCGTGGCTCAAAGGCGAGACCCTCGAGGCCAACGCGCCGCGTCCTCAATCCGCAGACGACGAGCACGAAGAAACCAACATCTTCGCCACGCCAGTCGCTCTATCTACCGTCGCGCCTTTCCTATGGCCTGATCTGACCAAGCAATATGCTACCGATGCAATCCTAGAAGAGTCATGGATGCAATTTCGCCAAGAACTTGGTTTCTACGTGGCGGCGCTCAACTTCTACTATCTGCTACTCCAGGCGAAGCATCTACATGAGACACTTGGTATCAAGGAGTTGAACAGCAATCATAGCATCCAGTCGCATTATCTTGACGTGCTGAAGCAGACTGCTGCGCGGTTCCAGAAGGAGCTGTCATCGGGTGGTGGCGCACTTGTTGTTGAGGGTGAAGAGGCGCTGGAGCAGGCCAAGGCTGATGTTGGGTTACTGGAGAAGGTCATCGAGTGGGTTGAGGGCGGGTTGAAGAAATTGTAGATAGGGTGACTATATGTGTCATGAATGACGTGCTTCAGACGGTATTTGCATGGAATACAATCACATTTGCGAAGAAGACCTCAATATTCACGATGAAATTAATATGCTCAGAACATACCCCCATTCATCCCTCCAAATCCCGCACCACCACCATACGATCCTCCCTGTGGAACCCATCCCCCGAAATTATCCGCCGTCATATCATTCCACAGATACAAATCGCCGTTTTGAAACGCCGCGGAGAAGTCGCCCATATCCGTGGTGAAAGCCGTTTGATCGCTGATCGGCTGCGGGTCAATGGCCATGTCATTCGCATTCCATGGTGTAGGTGTAGGGTACGCGTTACCCAATGTAAACGACGATGTCGGTAGAGAAGGAGGAGCGGGCTGATGTTGTTGCTGCTGCTGAGCCGCAACCTGAGCTGGATCGATAGCAGACGCAGACGCCGCCGCAGAAGTAGCCGCGACCTGCACATTCTGCTCTGCAAACGCAGGAGTCTGATTCCCGCTTGTTGTCTTCATCTCATCTCCACCCACCATCTTCTTCCTCCTCTTAAGATGCCTCCCCTCCTTCCTCCAAACCACATATTCATCCCACCAACTCTTCAACTTCTCATGCAGCAGAAAGTTCCAATGACTCGGCACCCTGACTCTACACTCCTGCGGTCCACCCGCCTCATTCGTCTTATCCAGCACAGTGTCGAGGTAATAACTCACTTTCAGGCTCTGGCTTTCGAGTAGTTCGCCCATTTCCGCGTCGGTGCCAACGGCGTATTCTGCTTTCATGAGGGTAACGAGGGAGTAGACGGCGCGGACGTAGAGGGCGTTGGGCGATTTGCGCAGTTTGTCGACGGGAACGGCGATGAAGAAGTCGAGGATGGTGTGGGCGGCGGAAATGCATTTTGTGGTTGCGTTGATTTGGAGGGCGGAGCGCGAGAGGAGGGATTCGGGTTGCACGCAGTCGTCGTCGAGGGCGGGGAGGGTGATGTGGCGGTTGCGGAATTCGATGACTGGGTTGTGTTAGATGGGGTGGATGTGATGTGCGTGGTTTGACTTACCGTCGTAGCGACCTCCGTCCATGCCGAATTCCCACATGGATAACATGTCGGAGTAGTACTCTATCTGTAAGTTCAGCGTCATAACGTCGTCTGGAATCCCTTTCCTCCAGTCTTGCATCCGCCGATCGAAGATTCGTAGTATAATTTGCATGCGTAACTCTGAGAGACTGAAGCTTGTGCTAGCATCGTCGAAGCCAAAAGCCGTATTTGCCTCGTCGGCTATCCTCTGAAGCTTCAACCACGCCACTATCCTCTTATCGTCCAAGAGTTTCGACTTTTCCAGTATGTTGAAGCACTCTTCCATCCAACTGTTGAACAGCAGTATGTTGGGGCGTTTCAGCCTCATCGAGAAGCCTGCGCTGATAATGTAGAGTAGTAAGATAGTGCGGCAGTGCTCGAGCAACTCCTCGGGCGAGGAAATCTTCTGGAGCGATCGAATCGCACGTTTGGGGAGTTGCTCATGCGTTCTGGGTTTGGATGTCAAGCCCAACTCCAGAGCCATCGATGCGGCCATGTTGACCCACTGATAGATCTGCAGCTGACCTGGTGTTTTCGATGGTGAATAGTATGTGACTGTAACGATGAGCGCCTGAATAGCTTGAACCGACTTCTCGCCTTTGATGAAGGCGGAACGTGCGTAGAGAAGGACGGTTTCTTCATGTAGTCTGTCAGAGAGGGCAGAACCTTTCGAGTGCGCAGCCGCAGCCATGATTGCGTGGAAGAGCGCAGGCTTGTTTGCTCGGAGATCGAACACGTCCCATTGTTTGGGTATTGTGATGCCTGGACACGCAGCGACGAGCTCGGTGCGCCATATGCTCAGGAGCTCGACTGCTAGATCTTCCGAGATGACACCACGATCTATAATGTCGTTATCAGAAGACCCCAGGAAGTCTGTCGGCGCGCCAGTAGGGGTGGAGTCGACTGTGGGTACTTTGTTGATTGGTGCTGTGACCATTGACGCTGATGTTGTAACACTCGGGCGACTTGACACGCTAGGAGGCGTCTCCTTCTTTCTCACATGGCCTTGATCATCCGAGTCCTCATCGCCGGATTCCTGTTCGCTAACATCGTTCGATGATCTGGCGTTGGTCTTCAGAAGACTTCGCATCTGCTGTATCTCTTTCTCTAACTCCGTGACTCGCACGTCTGTTCTCTTTCTCTGCCTTCTCTTGGCCGGCGGCGCGAAAACACATGTTCTGTTCGCCTTGGCGCATCGCTGGCACTGCGTCGAGCTTGTGTCCGGGTTCGTAAGACATCGGACTTTGGAAATGCGACATGCTTCACAAGCGCGGTTTAATGGCTGGTCTTGAGACTTCCGGGGCTGTTCCGCGTCTGGGCTGTTGACAAGTTGGTTGTTCATGGTCCAGAGCGTCTGTGACTTGGTGTCATCTCCAAGGCCCGACATTCTGGTTGACGTCGGCAAATCTGCCGCTTGTAGTAGGATGGTATATTCGAATGACTGTCGTCTTGAAATGCGCACGCATAACGTCTTTGATCCGAATTCGACGTTGCTAACTGCGCAATTCCATGTTTGTAATCAATGGAAGATCGACTAGCGCATGCAATAGCCGGTAGATCCTGTGAGGGCCTGTCGGAGACACGCGCTGGAGTGGAGAATGACGGTCGCTGATTATGTGCGACAAACTTTGAGTACTCGGTCCGCTGGTGTCAGTAAAGTCGATGTATGACGAACGTGGATGCCTGGGAAGCCGTTGATCGAAGGTCGCGCGACAGGGTCTGACACGCGAAACACCAATCAGGCAAACCTGTGGGTCTAGTGGGTGACTTGTGGCTAAATATTGAGCCCGCAATGCGCGACACACGATCTCCGCTCTAGCGTCTCGGAGCAATCCCTAGGAAACTTGCTGTCCGTACCTTTGGACTGTTCCAAGGTTGTATCGAAAGACTACACTCTGTATACGGCTGTCGCACGAGAGTCTGCAAGCACCCAAGGCATCTATGACACTGCGAAATGAGCTGGAAGTACCTATGAATACACTGCATACGCGTTCAGGCACCCCAATACTTGTCGCATGGATCGGAATATTGGTCAATTAAACGGTGCCTCGTGACGACATCGCATGCCATTCACAGCAAAGCAATACGACAGAGACATGCCGGGCGACCATCAAACCCGTCAATACAGCACCAGAGTATTATCTCGAAGAAGCAGTTCATAGCAGCCGGGGTTGAGAGTCCTGAGCTGTGGAGAGAATCGCGCCCCGCGTATTTGGCTAAGGCGCCCCATGCCTTCCAAGGTTACCCGACGGCAAACCTTCGTCAGCGTAGGGCGCGACTAGCGCCTTGGGTGTATAGTAATTCAGATCACAAAACTTACTGTTGAGCTCTCCTCACTTCTCAAAACGATATAGTTGTTCATACGATTCATTTAACATAATAGTCGCTACAAACATGTCCTTTCTATACACCGACTTCGACAAGGCAAAGACATCACCCAAGCGAATACCACCGCCACCCATCTAGCAAAGCCAGAACCAGAACTTCTCAAGCGCATTGCGCGGGATCTGCTCAGGCCAAACCTCCGCATCAAGCGCCGCCTTGCCGCTCCAGATATCTGCCTCGGCCGGGTTGACCATCTTGGTCCGCTTGAAGATCTTCCAGAAAGCATAGAGGAGACCGAAGATGGCAACGCCGATGT
This sequence comes from Alternaria incomplexa, assembly GCF_024043165.1. Classification (NCBI taxonomy): domain Eukaryota; kingdom Fungi; phylum Ascomycota; class Dothideomycetes; order Pleosporales; family Pleosporaceae; genus Alternaria; species Alternaria incomplexa. The sequence goes on along the minus strand of NW_026249868.1, from coordinate 330,409 downwards.
AGGCAGTGAAGAAGCTGGTCAGCTCATCGGGTCCCCAAGGAGTGGTTGTGAAGACCTTGAAGCCATTGAAGAGGATAATGAGAGCGAAGTAAGCGAAGGCAGTCCAGGCAACGTATGGCTGCCACTTGCTAGCGAACACCATGGTGCTGCGGTCAACGTTCTGGGCGATGCATGCCGCACGGAACCGGGTGTATGTGTAGGTGATGGTGCACCAAGTAAAGAGCGACGCGATGGTGGTCAAGTTCTGGAACCATCCGAATACCTTGTTGGCGCCAGCACTGACGCTCATGTATGTGAGTAGCGAGATTGAGGCTGTGACTGCAACAGCGTAGACAGGGACACCCTTCTTGTTGCACCTGAGGAGGAACTGTGGGGCTTGGCCGTTCTGCGCGATACTGAAGAGATAGCGCGATCCGGTGTACAGGAAAGCGTTGCCAGATGAGGTTGCGGATGTCAAGATGACAGCGTTGACGATGTGGGGGAGGACGGGAATGCCTGCGTTCTTCATGGCGATGACCCAGGGGGATGACTGAGCACCCTTGGCGTTCTCGTCGGTGAGCTGAGGGTCGTTTGAGCTGATACAGGTACCGATGATGAACGATCCCAGGACGTAGAAGAACAGGATACGCCAGAAAACACGGCGAACGGCTTTGGGAACTAGAGAGGTACAAGGTCAGTGATCGTTATATGAAGAGTCAAGACAAGACGTTGCTTACTGTTCCTGCGGGGGTCGGCGGCTTCACCGGCAGCGACTGCAACCATCTCAACACCACCGTACGAGAACGCTGCGTTGACAAGGGTAGACCAGAGACCCGTGAAGCGACCCGTATTCCCAGTGCCCACGTACTCCTTCATCGCACCTTCCTTCCAATAGCGGAATCCTCGCCTGTCATGGTCAGGACCTCCACCGAGCATAATAACCAGACCGGCAAGAAGCAGTCCAATGATTGTTATGATCTTGATGGATGCGAAGATGAACTCGGCTTCTCCGTAAATCGAGACGGCGAAGATGTTCAGAAAGACGATGATGACGATGATGATGGAGATCCATATCGCAGGATTGTACCTAACTGGAGTCAGAACGTGTTGGAACTCGATTGGATCGTTATACTTACTTCTCTTCCTGGTCCCAGAAGTTGATCAAGAGAGCGGCAGCAGAGATCTCGGCGCAGAGTGTGATGGAGCTGTTGTACCAGTTGTTCCAACCGACGGCAAAACCAAGAGCGGGGTCCGCATAACGAGCAGCGTACTGCGGGATAGCACCGGGAAGCGGGAGCCATGTGGCCATCTCTCCAAGACACTGCATCATGCCGAAGACGGCGACACCCGTGATGGTATAACCAAGGAGGACAGAGACGGGACCGGCATTGGCGAAAGCACTGGCAATACCGAGGAACAGACCAGTACCGATGGTACCTCCGAGCGCAATGAACTGGATGTGGCGCGACTTGAGACCTCTCTGGACGTAGCCGTAGTCCTCGGCTTTCTGAGCGGAACCGTAGACACCAGCAGCCTCATTAAGGGCGTGGTCCTTGATGTCGTGGACATCGCCCACAGCATGATCAGAGGGACTCTCGCCAGCGACATACTGCTGCTTTTCGTAGTCGTTGACCGACATGTCGGGCGACGGGGAGACAAGAACACCAAGAGGTATACTCAGCGAAGTGGAAGACTGAGCCTGAGTCTACCAGGGATAAAGAACCCAGGAGAGTACAAGAAGGGTAGAGGCGCGAGAGAAGATAGCCTTGCAAGCCGGGTGAATGGGGGTACGAAACGGCCTTTATACCCACGCGCCTACGAGGGTTCCCTTCTCAACTTCGCAGCACCCTCGTCCCAGCACCCGGGAACCGCTCGCAAAAGCAGAGCATGGGCTGGACCCCAGCGGCGACTGATATTCTGCAGACTAGTCGCGGCGCAGCTCCGGTGTGGTCTGGAAAGCCTACTGGTCAATGGTGTGATTGGGAGCGAATGATACGATTAAGATGCAGACGGTGTCGCCGTTCGGTATGGGCTATGCCGCCTTGAATCGCCTTAACCTCGCCCGGGGCTGATAAGGATGGGATCGCTGTACTGGGGTAGACGTTGGAGTGACAAGCTTCGATACAAGCCTTGTCTACTCAAAGAGGGGTACAGCTTATGCACGGCATGCATGCCTGCTTGCTTGCGAATTATCGTACAACAACCAGCCTCTTCCCGTTGCTGTTCACACGTCGCAGATACTGTCCGTACACAGTGTTGTCAAGCAAACCTCTCGATACGTCGAGGCGCCTTCGACCAGCACGCGACCGCAGGATGGGGCGCCGGGCGTTCCAACTCGCTTAAGGTGCGATTTGGCATTGAGACAAGCCTCAATGGCGCTGAAGCAAGCAGCTATCGGGCGCCCTAGCCCGCGCTAAGCATTCTCGGCAGGTGGATCCAAGCTACAACCCATCAGAACAGTTTCCACTATCGTGGGCTTACTAGGGGTGATGCATCGGGAGTCGTGCGAATTGCACGCCTTTCTAGAACACATTCTAGCGCGCGGACCTACTGCGGTGGTATCGCTGTCACTACGCGTTCGCGCATTCCGTCTCGACTCCAGTGGGATTAGAAGCGCGAGATGGCTCTGGACCACGACTTTCGCGATGCGCTTCCACGAATGGCGGGAACAAGACGTGCGTTCTGTGCGAGAACGCCCCCGCCCCTCCCGCGCTGATGCGGTCACTGCACAGACAATTTGCGCAATCTACTCGGCCAGATGTGTCGCCAGACTGCGTGCAAGGGTTTGATTGGAGTCGTCAGCCTGCAGATAACCGTGGCGATTCGTATACTGGTTCCGACTGATGGCACAAGACTCTCGTTCCTCCAATGATATGCACCGATTTGGAAGCACGAAGACCGGAGTGCTCTGAGCTGACCCGAGCGTCATCCCATGCGGTCCTTTGGGTGTCTTTTGGGCAGGTGGGTGTACTCGAGGCGTGATACTTGCACATGTGACCATCTCGAGAGTCTAAGAGTTGTGTCCTCACAAGGCTTTGTGCACCGACAAGGCTGATAGCGGATCACAACATCCAATGGAAATGGTTTCTGAAATGTTTCAAGCGCGTAGACGCGGTCAGCATGCGCCCAGTTAAAGCCACCGGTACCTGGCTTATGCTTGCAGACTTGACTAGTTAAATTGAGGAGCCGCTGCCACCTCACACAAAGAAAAGCCGAACAGGTCTGCAGCTTACATCAGTCTGAAAGCATGGAAAGTAGTGAGCCCAACTTCAACGTAGGACCCGGGATTCAGTTTCTTCCTTGAATGAAGTGCTGCATTCATCGCACTGGCGCAAGACCGAAGAATTCGAGCTTATCAAAGGTTAGAGAATGCTCTTTTGTACCGTGTATCAAAAGTGCAAGTCTGCAATTCGTTGCTCGTTTTGAGGGTTCAGATGACTGTTACAAGTATCAGATTGTGGGTGTACAATTCCATGATATTTATACACACAGTATCAAAAACCGTCGACAAGGTATCCATCCATTCTCCTGACAATGTCCTTGTGCCGGGTACAGAGTCACAGACATTCCCTATGGCCCATCCCCACGCATAGCAGATGAAGGCATGTCGTTCTCGGAGTAGTTCGTTGTTTTGATCTGTCGGATATTCGTCGCATCGTCGTGAGTAGTCTTTGAGATGCCTTCGTGTGCAGCAAATATCCGCCGTAGTGTCGCAGCCGGCCACCACCCAAGCGCGTTACCCAGGTCCGATCTTGGGCATGTCGTGGTGCTCGCTCAGTCCGCTCAGGTACTTGTTGAGTTCCTCCACCTTCTCCTTGTGTGTCTTAACTCCCTCCTTCTTCAGCCTCTCCTCCATTCTCTTCCTTCGCATCTCGTCGTGCCGTCTTTCCGCTTCTGTCTTCTGCCTGCCGCCGCCGTCTCGTATCGATCGCTCCGCAGTTTCGGGTGACATCGAGCGGCCGGGTGTGTCTGAAGGTGATTTGCGCACGTCATCGTCGGTGGTTGATCGTTTCGCGACACCGGTGGACGTGTCTTCGGCGGGTTTTGTGGATTCGGTAGTCTTTGGCTTCTTCTTTTTCTTCTTTTTGTCGACGCCGCCGCCACCTTTGAGTTTCAGCGCGCCGCCTGTGGCCGCTGTGTAGTCCGAGGACGGCATGGTGGGTGTTGCGCCGGTGTATGGAGAGCGGGCAGCTTTGGATGGCTGGGCGCGAGATCGAATAACGGGTCCGCACGTGATACCGTTAAAGTGGGGCGGATGCCTCGTCAACATCGACAAACTTCCTTCCACGTCAACCTAGGAAAGACCCCAACACCCTGGAGGCTACATCCACGTCAGGTCACCAAATCTGCATGTTCTCATCTTGATGTAGTCTCTGGAACTACTTTTCTGCGTTCAAACATTCCGACGCGCCATGGAAGATAGCGTGGTCCAGGACAGCCCTCTGTTGAGGCTCCCTTGCGAATTGCGCTTGCGTATCTACGACGAACTTGTCCCTATCATCCCTTTAAAGTCCGATAGTCCACCAACTCAGTTTACCGGTCTCCTCTGCAGCTGCAAGGCCATACAATATGAGCTCGAACCAGAGATTTGCAAACGTATGGCTACTGCTATTGCTGGAATAGCTGATCTTATACGCCAAAGCACTGGAATGGAGATGGTGTACACTCCACCTGACTCTTTCTGCGGCTGGCGCAACCTAACTATTTGCTGGCATACGTTGAACACATATATGCTTTATCCCCGCTGCAACCCACTTCTCGAATTTAGAGAGTTCTGGTTCGACACACTCACTATCCACCTGCACAACGAGCCCAACACCTACGAGCTCTTTCGAACGCATCCATATATTCATGCGACAACGGAATTAGCCGATGCGATGGCAAGCTATGCCGAGATGACTGGCTCACTACCGAGACCCAAAAGATGAGTACTCCTCTTCGGTGGAAGGATAGAACCTTTCGTGTTGCACAAGGGTGCAGGCATGAACATGAACAACATCTGTTGCGACGGAAAGTTTCGCTGGGTATGGAGACATGAATCTAGTATACGCGGGTCGGGCGTAGTCTTCTGTAAGATTGCGCAATCGACCCGACCAAACATGGACCCCACACAAAAGGACACGAGAGAGATTTTCAGGCATGTCCAAGGAAGATGGGTTTCTGAAATGGAATGCGAGATGGATGAAGGGTAATAATGATGTGATATGGCCCTCATGAAAAGAGGACTTGCTAGTACCGCACACGGGCGTCAAACATTGGAGGAGGTTGCTTCATACAATGCAGAGGAAAGGGAAACCTTCCTGCAGAGAGGAGGCGACTACGGTTCATCGACACAGGACTGGTATATGATATGGGCCCGATGAAGAAGCGAGGGCTTATGGATGGCAAGTATACACAGCGTCCGGGCCTTTCAACGTGGTTCATTGAGCGTATCTTCAGAAATCGCCGCCGCGTCCATGTTCCACCAAGGCGCATCAACCCGTTGTATTTGCTTCAACGCGTTTAGTGTAATTACAGTCCCCATATGCAGTAATGCACGATTCTACCAATCCCTCTACCCTGTCCATTTTATCTCTTTCTACCCTATCTTGACAATTCCCCTATCATACCCATGCCCTTGCTTCAAAAATCACAAGACCGTGCCAACAACTCCGCCAACTCCTCTAAAGCCGCCTGATCCTCCGCGTTAAATCCATTCAGTTCCGCACAATCTATGTCAATGATCGCTACAACCTGCATATGCGTCAGCAACCCATACATACTCCTTTGCCCAGCTGCTCGCCTAACCCTCATCATTCAATTCCTCATTGAAGCAAGGAACAAAAGAAAAAGAACATACCTTCCCATCCTTAACAACCGGAACAACAATCTCACTCCTACTCCTCCCATCACACGCAATATGCCCCGGAAACGTCTCCACATCTGCTACCAGCTGCGTCCTTGCTTCTTTCGCCGCAGTACCGCACACACCGCGACCAAAATTGATGGTTTGACATGCTACCTGGCCTTGGAAAGGGCCGAGCAGGAGTTGCGACGCATTTGTTGGGGAAGTGAAGTAGAAACCTGCCCAGTTGACGGAGGAGGAGGGAGAGGGCAGCGAGTGGTACGCGTGCCAGAGGAGGGATGCTGTGTTTGAGAAGTTGCTGTTTGTTGAAAGTCTTGGTTAGGAATGGACATTTGTCGCAAGTTTGGAAAGGGTAGGAGCTCACCAGACCTACACAACATTAGCAATCCTATTCATCCTCCTCATCCTTGAGACTTTTGAGAATTACATACCCAATTCCTTTGCCCATCAAAAAGCGATCTCGCCTGCTCAAGCACTTGCTCATAAACCTCCTTCTTACTCATTCCATCGGCAAAATCGGACGCGTCGGCGTGCACCTAACACCAGCAGCCAGCCCAGTCAGCCACGCATTCGAGACACATCTTAGTCCAGACTAAGCGAAAACTCTTGGCTGCATACCATTGTCGTTGATATCCTGTCACTTCTTGGGGTCGCGATTCTTTCCTGGCTGCTATTTCCAAAGTTCTTGTGTGCACAGAACGGAAGTCGCCGAAGCTTGCCGGGCAGCAGCAATAATTATCCACACCAAATTACTCTAAAAATTCAACTGCACGGCGGTAACTATTTGCACTTGTTATATGGGTAGGTGTGTGGGTAAGGGAATTGGTATTACATGATTGTTTACTGTCCTGGCTGCAAGGGGTTTAGGTTGACCAAAAATTGTCGATCGCGTCATCGCCGTCTAATCTTATCTAGGCGTACGTGCAAGTCAACGGCAACCTCCTCATTCAATCTGAGTTCTGTCGCATATATGCCCCTTTGTGACAATTGGAATCAGATAGATCTCATTCAGGGGCTCAATTAGGATATACTGTATGCATCTCGGCTCTGTTCTACAAACCTCGGCCAAACCATCCCCACACCTACATACCTCCCTCCACATCATCCAGCAAAAACTTCACCGCTATAGCACAACAGACATCCAACCAGCCCAGGCTGCTACAATCCAGATATAGATCATGAGGTCAGGGACAGGTAGACTCGTCTCGTTGCTCAACAGCTACATAGACATCTCCCACCACAAGAACTCTTCATGGCAACCGGTCGGTTGGCGCAATGGTAGCGCGTGGCCCTCCTATCTACCTTAGATATCCCAAGGCCAAGGTTGCGGGTTCGAGTCCCGTGCTGATCGTATATCGCTCAGAATCAGTGGTATAAACTGGCATGAATGAAATATTTTGCTGGTTTGATGGCGAGATGCAACTTTTTTTTTTGGTTGGAGACCGATCACCTATCCGCCACCACCAACTATACAAGGGCTCAGTAGAAATAGCAAAGCTAACGTCTACGACTCTTGGATGTATTATCTTGATTGATATCGGGGTAACATATCCTTAGGGTTGAATAGATACTTGTATGCAGCACAATCTTTCGTCAATCAAATTTGAGAATAGATCTTTCTTCAGTAGTGCGAAGAAAAAGTCACAGTCACGATTCATCAGACAAGTCAAGTTTGATAGAGAAGAACATGCCATTGTTTTTGGACAATTAGAAGTAGTCATCAACTCATACACGTCATGAACATATCCGCAGCCAGATTACCGCGAAAAGGGACAAGACTAAAGTAAAGATGCAGCAACAAGTGACTGGGTAATGAGACAGTAGAAAGAGACATTAGCACACCATGCGCCCCCAGTAAACTCCCGGAATGATGACCCAACTCCGTTATGCACTCTTTGTAGTGATCCAAAAACGCCCGCCCGCAGACGACATGTGTAGCGTCAAGCCCGATGGCATGCTGTTCGACGAAGAATTGACTGAGACGAGAAACGAAGTGACGATGAAGGTCGTGTCCCAAGACGCCGTGCTAGAACTCCCGGAATGAAGATGCGGGATCAGAAACGCAAAATCCAGTGACGATGCTCATGACTTTGGGCGGGAGATGGCGTTGCCCATGCTTCCGACACGACCGCTGGTTTTTCGTACAGCAGACTTGCCGTCGGTGCTTCGGCGCGAAGGACTCGATCGGATCTTGCCCATGTTGATGCTGCCACTGCCGCTCTTCTCTTTTGGTGTCTTTGGCCGTATGCCAGCCGGCGCAGTGTTCTCGAGATCGCTCTCCTCACCGAAGCCGAAAGAGGTGTGGGTGACTGACGTTTGGACGACGGACGTGGTGCTGAATGCGCGACGCTGCTTGTCCTTGAGGGTAGGCGAGCGCTGAGGAGAGCGCGAGGATGTGCGGCGCGCAATCTGGCGCAGGTGGAACTCCTCGTCCGACTCGCCATCGAAGCGTGTGATGTCTGCCCTGACCTCTGTGTGTGACCTGGTGAAGGGCTCGTTTTCGTCAATGCGCTGTGGTGACCGCGAGCCGTTGCCGTAAAGCTTGCTAGTCTTTCGTGGTTGTCCAGGTGTCGGCGCAGGCAGATTGTCCTCCAACACGCCAATGTGGCCCGAGTTGCTTCGCTCGTTCGACTCGATCTCGCCGAGCGCGGCGCGCTTGGACGATCCGTTGGGCGGTGTGAAGGTTTGCCCGTTGCTAGCGAGGCGCTGCTTGTGCGGTGACTTGGTAGGCGTCGATGGCACGGTCTGCGCGTACTTTGCCTTGAACTGGTCCTCGTACCACCACTCTCGGAAAGTACCCTGGTTCAGGTGCAGCCAGTGCTGTTGGGGGCCAACGACCATGCCCGGGCGCATGAAGCGCATGTATGCGATAATCTCGTTGGCGGTGAAGCCGTGCTTGTAGATCAGGTACGCGCCGATCAAGCAGCCAGTTCGTCCCAGTCCAGCCTTGCAGTGGACTGCGATGCCGCGCTTCTGCACTGTGATCATCTCGTGGGCGAGGTTGACGAACTTGCGTACGAGGGACAGCGGTGGGCATGTTCCGTCGTCGAAGATCATGTTCAAGTGCTGGATGCCGAGCTTGGTGAAGTATGAAGAGGAGTACAGTTCCGAGTTGAGGCGTACGACGAGTCCAACGTTGCGCGCGCAAAAGTGCGAGAGCACGTTCTTGAAGGGACCAGGAAGTCCAGATCGCTGGATCTCGGCGATGTTGGAGGGAAGCGTCGCGTACATGGGTGATGAGGTCGGGATCTCGTGTGTGGGTTGTTGCTGGGGAGAGGCAAAGGCAAGGAAGTTGGGCGTGACCCAGTTGAAGTCGCCCATGTCTACGCGCTCAAACTTCTCGTACCTAAGGCTGTCAGTATTCATCGATTGATGTGCTTCGGTAGACATACTCTTCGAGGCTGAAGTCCTTGAGACCGCAGAGGCCCTCCTCCTTGGCCTTCCATACACCGTAGATGACGTCCTGGATGTTCAGAACATAGTCGGCCTGGCTGTAGCCGGCGTCGCGGAAGGGCATGCACGGCGGGTCCATCTGGGCAATCGGCGCCAGAGCAAGGTGAGGTGGCCATGACTGGATGAGCACCATGTAGCATGCGAGAATGCAGGCAGCGTTTGCGCGACCTAGGCATGTTAACGGGTGCTATTGAGCGAGGAATGTGGAGTAGCTCACTCCTCGAGTCGGCGCTGCTCCAGAAGACGACGGCGCGGTCCTCGTTGAGAGGATCGCCCAGAACCTCGTGCAGCTGTACCGCGAATCGGTAGAGGTGGCCGATGTGCAGTGGGCCAAAGTCGCCGTGGAACGCGTTGTACAGGAGCGTCTTGTCGATACTAAAGTAGACGGGAGGGTGCGCCTTGGGGCCGGCGGCAGTAGGACCTACTTGCGCGCGCGACGACCGTTTGGACGGCGATTGGCTCTGCTTGGGGTACGGGAACGGAGTGTTCGCATCGGGCGGGCTTGTGTAGGATGCCAGGTAGAGTCTGTCTTGGATGTACTAGGAAATCGATCAGAACGGGTCCCGCAGTCGCTTTGTTTTGGTGTGTGTTGTGGTGCTCACCTCGATCACCTGACCATAGCTGGTGGTGGATGCGCGCGACATCTTGGCCACTCGATCGCGTGGTGAAGCCATTGCGAAGAAGAAGGTGCGACCCGCAGGTGTTGACTACAGCTGGGGAAGGACGGTGACGAGATGCCGACTTGGGACGAGAGCAGCGATGTCGGCAGCGCAGCGCAAGGGAAGATGCGTCGTCGGTATGGCTGGTGGCGGAAGTGCCGTCTGCGTCTGCGTGTCCTGCTGCGGTCGGGAGTAAGGAATAACTGTAAAGATGTGTGACGGCGGATGGTTGGAGGTTTAAGCACATCCTCCATGTTGTTGTTGTTTACAGACGCACGGACTCGCCCGCTAGCTCCACTCCATGGTTTCGGGATGCCCGCAACGCCATCATAACAACTCTAGACGTCTTGGCCCAAGCACCACAACAACACAACAACTGGTGAGGCCCTCCCTGCTGTTTGCATGACGCACTGCCTATAGGTGTCCTGAGACATATCTCTTCGTTTGCCAGCATCTCTTGTCCCGCCGGCTACGACTCTGTTTGTATCCGTCTCTTAGGGAACCAGCAGCTCGAGGCTTTGGACCTGCAGCTGTCGTCGTGTCTGCATGACCTCACAGGGTCCAGTGTACGGACTCCTAAAGGCAGCCTGCATCTCGATTGCTGCAGTAATCGCGGACAATTTGCGCGACCCGCACTAGAGCCCGTCGGCATCGCGATCGTCCTCACCGCATGCAGCCATCGAGCCGTTGTTGTTTCTTCTGTGCTACTCCAACTGTCAACAGTCAGCTGTCATCGTACAGACTCCACAGAGTTGTCGCTGTTTGAGGCGGGATCCTTGGCGACCCACAAAACCTGTGTGTCGCAGAGTAGCAGTGGGCCGCGCCCGTGCGCTGTAAAGCCTCATCTACCACATCAAGATTACGATGATCCGAAGAGGCAGGACCCAGGGGTGGCTCAAAGAGTCCATTGATGTTTTACCTACTTGGGCAACATTCAATGGCGTCAAATTCAACGGCGTCAAAGTAGGCCCGCTGCCAGGCTATGAGGACCGAGGGTCTACAGTCATTGCTGAGGAGAAGCTTCAAGGGGGCGAAGCTGAGCCTTTGCTTGTCGTGCCCAAGGAGTTGATCATTTCTCGTCAGAATATTGAACTTATCGCAAAGTCCGATCATCATCTACGCGAACTTCTCGAAGCTCTTGGAGATTTTGGAATGGTGTGGCAATTCCAGAAGAAATGCAAATGTGCCCAGCACTAACATGAAACAGACAACAAGAGGTGCCGTTCTTACTTTTCTACTCCTCCAAGCAACCATCTGCTGCCCCGATACAAAGGATGTTGGCGTGCTCAATCCTCTTACGGAATACGTCAAGTTCCTTCCAGATGAGCTGCTACCCACTTTCTGGAGCGAGGAAGAACAGGAGTTTCTCGTTGGAACCACGCTCAAACCTGCAGTCAGCGCAAAGCTCAACAGCTTATTGCGCGAGTTCGAAAACTTGCGGACCGCTACAGAGTCTATCAGCTGGTGTAAAAAATACTGGTGGGATGAAGAAAATGGTATGTTGACTTTCGACGACTGGATGTGCGTCGATGCCATGTACAGATCTAGAGCTTTGGAATTCCCCGGTACTGGTGACTGCATGGTCCCCTGCGTCGACATGGCAAACCATGCATCAGGTGATGCGACGGCCGCATTGTACGAGACTGATGGTAACGGGAATGGTCTATTGCTACTTCGAGAGGGCAAACAAGTTAAAGCTGGTGATGAGATAACGATCACGTAGGTCATCATGACGAATCGGAGGATACTCGCTCACAAACATAGATATGGCGACGACAAAGGCGCATGCGAAAACATCTTTTCGTACGGATTCCTCGAGGATGCCATGACGTCTGCAAAGGTCGTCTTTCTAGACCTCGATATCCCAGACGACGACCCCCTCAGACCTGCGAAGATCTACGTGTCCAAGGTCGCACCGGGCTTCCGCATCTTTGAGAAAGACGGTACCATAGATTGGGAAAGTGACTTCATATGGCTCGTCGTAGTCAACGAAGAAGATGGTCTAGACTTCAAGGTCAGACAAACCACCGATGGCAAGAGAGAAGTCCAATCTTTCTGGAAAGAGCACGAACTCGATACCGTGAAGCTCCGAGAAAATCTTGAACAAGACCCATTATGGGATGTCTTCCAGCTACGTGCCACGGTTCTCCTACAAAATCGCGTTGATGCGCAGATTGAGCTGCTCACGGAAGCAGAGGGTGCCAAACGAACGGGTACAATGCGGGAAATGCCGTGGCGACTTGCGGAGCGACTCCGAAGTTTGGAGCTAGACTTGCTCAAGCGTGCAGCTGCTACTCTTGACAGCCAGGTAAGACCAATTTCTCTCTATACCCCGCAGTGCGAGCTCCATCATAGTATGTTTCGGACTTTACACCGCCAGAGGGCATGTGTCGCATCATGTCCTTCGGCGACAGTTTATCTGGTGTGGCGTCGCACCAAATTTGGTTGCATGCGCTTAAAAGCCCAGACTGTCAGGCTGCTAAACTACCAAATTATCATTCCTGCATCTTCTCGCCGGAACCGCACTGACGACAAACAGAAAGCCAAACTCCTCGACACAGAGGCAGTCGTCCATTATCTGGGCTTGGACGAGGGAGGAGATGGCGAAGACGAAGAGGATTTCTCCTGATAACCCAAGGACCCCACTCCGGATAGACGAGCTCATATAACGTGGTGGAGCCTCACGCGCCCTGCATTTACTGCAACATGGGTAGCAGTACGTCTACGGTAGAACATCAATAGAAGCATCGGCTCTCCACCATGCGTCCCACACTGTTTGATACCTTGTTGTACCTCAAAGCAACTGATAGATCAACTCGAGTTTTTCGCAAATGACAGTACACCACGTAAAGGAAAGAATGAACTGTTACTAATTACGAAGGATAAGGCAACCAAATCTTCTTTCGATGGCTATTCGTGCCGTGGAGTGGGTGGGTTGTTCAAGTCGTCATTGATGGCCTGATCTGACTTGCTACGGGAAACAGGATGTTCTCAAAGCTGTTAGTATGATGTGGTCGGAACGGTATCTAGATAACACTGAGGTATACGAAGACAAGGACGATGGAGAATGTGTATCAGAAATTCGATTCGAGTAGGACAATGTCAGTCCAGCTTCTGTGTGGTAAATTACTTATAGTCAGGAGAATGCTGTCGTGTGGTAACGGTCGCTAGCTGAAGGTTGGTATTTATATCTTTGACAACAGCCTTACGGCCAGAGCACATGTTGCTTTCAGTGGGAGCTATTGTTATATCTGGTCATGTTCGGTCAAATGCGTGTATCCCTTTACCAACAACAACACTCTTGTCATGTTCTATACGAACAATGTGGCACGGACGGCACGTATGGCCGCCCTGCCGAACAGCCACTGTCTAATGATTGAGACATCCAACAATTGCTTTTTTCAGCCTTACACGCAGGGTCCGGCTAAATAGCCATCATAGACACGCGAGGATGCTATTGATCCCGTCTAGGAGAATTGATTTGCAGGTCGCAATGTGGCTTAATCGAGATAAGCGGCGTGCCGCGCCGCCCACTCAGTGCACTCTCATCATCCGTCCCTGGTCAATACAACCGCCTCTTAAGCCTGTAATGACAGAGCATACAGGTTGCGCGTTCCGTGTCGACAGGGACGATGATCCTTTTGTCTTCTAGAATGTGACACATAGAGTGCGCTGATGAGTTGTAGTCACACGGGCAGCCAATATTGCGGCTATTAGCGAATGGCTGTTTGCTAGCTGCCCTTGTAGACGATACCCATCCGGTTAAGAAGGGCGCGATATTTCGGACGCTGCACAGGGCTAGTGCAGGTTGCAATTGAGAGAGTGATGGGTGGCTCAATCACAGCAATCGGGCCGACGTCCTCGCATGATCTGAGCGTGGGTGTTCACCGTCGTCGAAGCCAGCACCCCGCAGAAAGCTCTAGTCACCGTTGTGAGAGGCTGGTGAGGAGTGCCGAGAAAGGCCGTCGTAATTCTGACAAGCAGACGTGTCCCGCGCGCTGATCGCAGCGAAGCCAGCTTTAAGGTTTAGTGAACAGGCGTGGACGAGAAAGTATCGGCGAAAGATGTGCTGCTCGTGCTATCCCTTGTGGGATGGCGCCTGTCGCCCCGCAGCCGCCCACAAATTCCCCAGAGAAAGACTAAGCCAGGGTGGCAGGTGGCAGCTTACATCTGCCAGGCCGTCCCCGATTCTTCCGCCAGCCCTCCTCGCCCGTCTGACTTGCGCACTCGCCCTGACTGGTTTTGCTCTGTTCTTGTGCATTCAAGTCGTGAAACGCCTGGCGACTGAATATCCAAACTTCAACTACGATACACGGCCGATACTCGAGTACCGGAGCAGCGGATGACAGAACGTGACACGACCTATCAGTGATCGCCCATTGGGCCTTGGACGGATACCACCTGACACCACCGACGACGCGTAACGAACGACGCCAAAATGCCCGGAATACTCCCCATGAAAGTCATCAAGGTCGGCTCCAGCTGCCAGAGCCGCATCGCCCAAGCCTGCGACCGATGTCGCTCCAAGAAGATACGATGCGACGGCATCCGCCCCAGCTGCACGCAATGCACCAATGTCGGATTCGAGTGCAAGACGAGCGACAAGCTCAGTCGACGCGCATTTCCCAGAGGATACACAGAATCGCTGGAAGAACGCGTACGCATACTCGAGGCAGAGGTTCGCGACCTGAAGGATCTCCTTGACGAGAAAGACGAAAAGATTGACATGCTATCACGCATGCACGCGCGCTCGCCAACAGCGTTTTCGACCGCTAGACGACCATCCATACACTCTCCGGGTTCTTCTGACGTGCGAGAAGAATCACAAGAGAAAGAAGAGACGTTCAAGGTGCAGCAGGCACCGCTTCTGCTCGACGACCTGAACAGAGATTCGTATTTCGTGGGCAGCTCGAGTGGACGAACCCTTGTTGGTAAGAAACACGTTCTGTCGAGTGACGTGCAGCGCGTCTAACACTTTACAGAGGCTTTCAAGCAAAAAGCACAAGAGACCGGCAGACTTTCCACCGACATCAACTCGAGCGCCTTCTTTGGCGCTGGAGCAAGACCGACTGCGACTCACCCCAAGCGCATCGTTTCATTCAAAGCCCCTCCTCGTCTGGTCTCAGATCAGATGATCAACATCTTCTTCCAAGAATGGGCGCCTCTGTTCCCGATTCTCCATCGCCCGACCTTCTTGTCACTATACGAGCAGTATGTGGCTAGCCCGGATACCATGAGCGACAAGAAGTCGATTGCACAACTCAACTTGGTCTTTGGCATTGCCGCGCTGTCAAGCGACGTATGTAAACCTCGCATTCATGTCTAGCAGAATGCTAACTTCTCCAGCCACGCGACGGTCAAGACGTAGAGTCTTTCGAGGCTCAGTGGCAGAGCGCTGTCGAGAGCTTCTTGATGGACAATGACGTCGCAACGCTGCAGTGCCTTGTTCTTGCCCAGATCTTCTGCCTGCTGAGAGCTGATTACTCGCGGGTGCTCAAGTACAAGGGCTTGGCTGTCGGCCTGTCGCAACGTCTTGGCTTACATCAATCCCAGAAGCGCTTCGCACTCGATGCATTGACGAGCGAAACGCGCAAGAAGCTGTTCTGGTCGCTGTACACAGTCGACTGGTAAGTAGCCTTCGGCCGAACCCCGCCGTTACACTTACTGACCGCTCCTAGTCTCTCCGCTGCACACCTCGGACTACCGAAGCTGATCCGAGAGGAAGATGTGCACTGCGAGTATCCGGTAGATGCCGATGACGAATACGTCACCGAGAAGGGGTTCCTGCCGACCCTGCCCGGCGAGTACACCAAACTTTCCAGCGCACTGGCTCTGTTCCGCCTGTCGCGCATTCTGTCCAAGGTGCTGACGGAGCTCTACCCCGGATCGGCATCACATGACATTTCGTTCCGCACTATTGCGTCGCTCTCCGACGAGCTGGAAGACTGGCAGGCTAACCTCGCGCCTCACCTCAAGCTGACGTTTGCGCAAGACAAGCCAAGTACCAACGTCACCAGCAGCAGATCACCTGTTTTGGTATGTCTTTCAATACCTGGTACATCTACCGAATGCTGACAAGCCTAGTCTCTCGTCTACCACCACATTAGGGCGCTTGTATACCGCCCAGCCGTTGTTGCTAATCTTGGCGACAAGGGCTCGTCGGCCGTTGTAGCCGTTGGCGATGCCTGCAAGCATATTGTGCAGATTGTTGAACTCCTAGACGAGCGCAAGCTTAGCTTCTCGTTCTGCCTCAATCGCAATGAGGTTCTCGTCCAAGCCGGCTTCGGCCTGCTCTTCCAGACCTTGACGCTAGCTCGCGAGGGCAAGTTGATCAAGGACAGCAACCGCCTGGTATGCTCTGTAATGGACATGCTTGAGCGTGGAAATGCTGCTGGCTATGCCGAGTTCCGTCGCGTGGGCTGCGGTATCGTGGCGGTCCCTCAGGTGGAGCAAATGCCAGCCCCACCTCTGTCACGACACAACTCAGAGGGCCACATGGGAGCGCCTCTGGATACCTTCCGTGCTACCCAAAAGTCGCTCAAGGCTCTTGCAGCTCGCTTCTCACCAAGCATGATGAAGAATGCCCGACAAGACCAAGAGCCTCGTCGTGCGACATTGCCTGCTCTCTCGCCCAGCGTGGGTGCGCATGCTAATCCTTCTCTGACGAGCTTGTCGTCCATTCAATCAGAGCCTCCTGTCGCTCGTTCAGAACCAACATTGAGCCCACTGTCACATCGCGCATCCTTCTCGATGCCAAACAAGCGTCGCCCAAGTCAGCCAACACCCCAGCACCAGCAACAACAACAACAGCAGCAACAGCAACGCAACATCGACTACCTCTCCTTCGCCAACGACCCACTCGCGAGCTACACCCTCCAAAACAACCAAGGCATCAAAACCGAAGTCTCGACCTCCGACTGGGAGCGCCTCCTTTCCTCCCTAGACAACGGCCAAACAAACATCTACGACACAATCTACGGCGGTCCTCCAGCCGACGCCCTCGTCGACGTAGCCCCGCAATCCGCCAACACAGACAACAGCAACGTCACATGGTCGCCAAATGTCTGGAACTGGAGCGCCTACAGCTCTGAAGCCCCACCACCTCAAAGCGTACTGAGCTTCAGCGATGAGAGCCTGACTAGTGGTGAGGAATTCAGCACTGGGGCTTGTGATTATGGGTCTACGCCTGGTAGCGATAGATTGTATCCTGGTATTATGATCCCTGGTGACTACGATAGCACGACGGGTTTGACGGGCTTGGATGCTACTTACTGTGGGTTGTAAAGTGCCAGCAGAGTCGATGATATCACGATGATTACGATGGGTTGTATAAATGGAGAATGGGTGTCTGGCGCATAGGGTTGAGGGTTCTTCACCTGTTGGTAACACGGGTCTGGTTGAGCTTTTGCTGCTTTTGAGATACCACGCTTCTGGCCTGAGCGAAAGAGAGTCACGATGCGAATTGGGATGGAGGGACGAGCTACTTTCTTTTTTCCCATGGAAATCTTCGTAACATAGTCTTCTTGGTTTATTTAATTCAACATTTGCAACTCGCTACCTTCATTTGTTTTCGCCAGTGTGCTTGTACATCGCCCTGAGCTTCAAAGCTCGTTCTTCGTACATCACCGTCTCCCAAAACCTCCGATTATCGGCAAATCCCGCCCTAGGATGCATCTCGCGCCGGATGAAAGGAAGTCCTACCTCTCCCCTCGCGTGCGTCTCCAGCCACACACCCTCCCACTACCACGAGACAACCCTTACCTACATACACAGCACACCCCGCACCCCAGCTAGCCTACTGCGCGACCCACATGGTTCGCACGTGGAGAAATATGCGGGGGGTGTCAGCCTCAGCCCATTTCGGCGTCAGCTTTCCATTTTCCACTTTTGCCCTTGCTTGGGAGTGGGGACGCGCGATGCAAGGGTTTCGCGATCGGAGGCATACTGCGTAATCGGTGTGCTTGAAAACGAGCGCCCATTAACGCCAACAAACGCCATGGTGTGGTGAGATTGTGGAAATGCCACTCGCTGTACATAGATAGTGTGGCGTAGCGCTAAGCATTGTATGTATGGGTTGAGTATACGAGATGTCATAGAGCGCTGCATGCGTTCAGCTCTTCGCAATTGTTTCTGCCCATGAAATGAAGTAGAGAAGGATCTCATCGAGACATCACGATACACAGCGTCATGATCGGCGGGAAGGTCCTTGGCTGGCTGCCCTAATCGGAGTCTACGCAACACGTCATACATCGCGATCTATTTCCCATGATGTACATATTCTACATTCGTATTGAGGGGTTGGAGCTAATCGGAATATTGTAGCCAATCACAAAAAGAGACTGAGAAAGTTTCCGTCACTCGCTTCTGACAGGCCCGACAGGCTTGATCCTTATTCCTGATTGATGTTGGTGATGGGTCGGCCCTTTGTAGCAGTTAGCGCGTGGGCGTTGGAAATGCGGGGTGGGTAGACGCGATCACACCATGTTGTTGCAAGTGCAGGGACTGGGATGCCAATCATCGTTGTGAACGTGGTTATGGCGTACAGCTGGTGTTGAGGGGTATCGTATGGTCGGGAGAAGTCGGAGAGGTGGTATGCGTCGTCGTTGGGAGAACGTTCGAGAATTGTGCCCACATGTCAGTGTCCGCTGAGCTGTCGACATGCAGTCTCTCCGTTCGTCCCTTGACGTTCTCTTGTCGCGATGCATGAAAGCATATCCGAAGACACATTGCTCCACATAACTCCGACATCGCCAGTCTAGCGCAGGAACTCAGCGTTGAGATAGTCGACAAAGACCTCCTTTATGCGTGCTTTGGAAAAGCTATGTTGACGATTCAGGGTGATGAATTGGCGGCGGATGCGCTGGAGTTGCGGGAGTGTCATTGGCGTCGCAGGGAGCTCGATGGGCTTCTGGACATCGGCAACGGCTATCTCTCCACCTCCTTCACCAGGGTGGTCTTTCTGGTACACCATTATCTGGGCGAGGATATCGGAGGTCGTCTTGTCGAGCTCGTAGAGGTAGTTCTGCTCTGTCGCTGGTTTCTACTGTGTGTTAGAGGCATCTCAACACATTAGAAGAACTGGAGTAC
The DNA here is from genome assembly GCF_024043165.1 of Alternaria incomplexa. Lineage (NCBI taxonomy): Eukaryota > Fungi > Ascomycota > Dothideomycetes > Pleosporales > Pleosporaceae > Alternaria > Alternaria incomplexa. Next base: position 311,386 of record NW_026249868.1, on the reverse strand, counting down.
GCACCAGCACGGTCGCAAGGTTCGGCTTGACAGTCTTCATCTTGCCATCGCTGCTGACTATGGTGTCCCATATCTGGTCGCACGGCGGCTTCTCGTCCTCCTCGACGACGATGAACAGCGGACTGTCCCATCGCGTCATGCCATTGGGCTCCTCATACCGGAAGATGAGGTTCTCAAAATCTTCCTCCTCGTATCCGCCATCAACCTCTTTGTCCGCCAAGAGCTTCTTGTTGTTCTCGCGACATCGTTCGGCGGGCGTGCCTATGTGCAGCTCTAGGACTGTCAGTCGTGCATCCCATCTGCGCACACGGTATACTGACAACGCAGCTTGGAGTCTGTAGGGCCTTGGCCTCGCAGTACAGCTGGTAGCGGAAGCCCTTGATGTAGTTCAAGCCATCGGCGATAACGATGTCATCGCGCGACAAGACTCTTTTGACGGCGGAATATTCTTCCGCACGTGCATCCTTTTCGGCTTTGGCGGTATGGTAGACGGCGCGCGACACGCCCAGCGACTGGTCGTTGATGAGATGGACTCTTAGGCGGGAAGTGCGCGCATCAGGAGGCGAACTGGCGATCTTGGCCTCGAAGAATTCTTTTAGCTGGAGGGCTCTGGTGGTCTTGCCCGCGGAAGGGAAGCCTTCGTTTGTGGGTTAGCTCAATGGCGGGGGGAAAAGCATGGAGGGGAAGGTGGAACCTGAAATTAAAACGAGCTGCCCTGGTCAGTAGGCGAGTCTGGGGAAGGTTCAACGAGGACTTACGGGCATGTTGCGAGTAGGGCGAGTAATGCTTTGCCTGCAAGAGGTAATCCGCGTAAAACTAAAGGAACATGGCGTCTCGATGCGATGGCAAGCGTCGGCAGATCAGATTGGCCTGTGACGAAATTCACGAGCTAGCAGTCTGAGCCGCGGTCCAAGTAAAGCCATGGATTGTGGTGCCTATCTTGCAGGCGATTCCACCTTCCTTTTGCCTGTATCCTGCTTTGCCTCACCTTGTCCCGACTTCAGCCTTTATTGCACACGTCTAGACAAATTCGCTGGGATTGTTCCGGGTGACGCGCAGAAGATCGCCAATACAGGGTAATATCGAGCTACCACGGGTCCATATTTACTTTACCCATACCCTCGCCTCACCCACTGTCTACACCCTCTCCACTCCTCTGCTCTCCTCGCCTTCATCGAAGACTTCAAAGACTCCACCACGACCCTACCAGCCATTCCCGCAGCCATGTCCAACTACTCGCAACAACACTACGGCGCCCCCAGCCGACCCGCCTTCTCTGCCCTCCAGTCCTCCAGCACCCCAGCCGCAAGCTACACCAGCACGTCCGCCTCAAGCCACGCCTCCTCACGCTCTTCGACGCAATCTGCACCGCCCGTCTCGCCGTCGACAAGCCCCCAGAACCAGCAGTACTTTGGCTCCCTGAACCAGCAGTCGCAACAGTTGCAGCAGCAGCCTCGCATGCAGGCCCAACGGCAGAACAGCTTCGAGTACCAACCGAACAGGTCAGGAGCCGGCCAGACAGCTGCTGAGACGACAAACTACCTCAACCAGGCTGCGCTGCTTGCCGAGGCCGCGAAACGGGCACAGATGGCGTGTGTGATGCGAGATCTCGACGGAATGGAACTATAATTTCCGTACGACTTGGCTACAGATCCGTCGTACCATGGCAAACACCACCGCGACAAGACCATGCACACCGCGAAAACATTTTGCCGGTCAAAGTCGGCCGTGAGCGGTCTACTTTACATGTGCATGCTTCCAATGGAGTGGGTCCGTCCATCAAAGTCTTCAAACTCCGCGAGGTCATCACTCCACCATTCTCACCGAAACATTCTTCGTCATACCTTTCGCTCGAGTCTGCGGTGAAGAACGTACCGGTGCTGCGTTTACCGACTATACTGCCCGATATTCTTACCGCGGCTACTTCATTTCGATTGTACATACTTCTCCACTATCGGACCGACTAGGCTGTTCTGTCCACTTTGCACCTTTTCCTACTACGGAGCTCGTATCTTGACAGTTGTACTTTGGGTGTCGAGCACTCTGGGGAATCCACTGTATCTTGTGTTGTCAGCATATAGTGGCTACCTTTTGTGCCTTCGCTTAGACACATCTTGGAGAAACCGAGCTCCCCCATACATCATCTATCTCATTGCTTGGAGTTCCACGGCGAAACAAATATCACACCGTCACTTTTTTTCATTAGTTCTTTTTCCCTTTCACATGTCGCGATCCTCGAGTCTAGACTTAATAGCAAACGAGCGCTTTGGGCATTGGCAGCATTTCTTTTTAGACGGACTACGCATGCGGATGCGGCATATAGTATAGACCAATCAAGACACTTTGTCCATCACCGTATGCGTTATCGATCGTCGCGCTTCGCTCCTGCTATGCTCACACAGGACGGCGACGATGCTTGAAGTTTGCGCATGGATGGGGGACTTGCATGATTATCTTGCTCTACAGCTTCGGTGGTAAGCGCTTTGACAAGCCTTGCGATCGTGAGAACTTGTCACGCAAGAGTGTAGAGATTGATACATCTCCACGTATGCAACAAACTCTAAGCTCAGAAGTGTTTTCCATGGGCCAACTTAAGTCCTGTGGTTCCCCCTACCCAGCGAGTATGGATAGTCAAGTTACCGTTGAACCATTTCGTAGAGCCAAAGGAGGCATTGGGACCATCACAATACACCCCAACAACACAGTGGTACTCGACGATAGATATTGCTATGTAGAAAGAAAGGCGAACAACAGACTTTTAAATACTAAGCAACGATGGCGTGCTCGCAACCCTTATCTCCTCCACGCAGCCTCGTGCGGGGTCCTTCACCGGAACCACCCCAAACGAGCCCGAGAAGATGAAAGGGCGTGCATATGCACATACATATAACCTGCATCGTATAAGAACGTGCAGCAAGGCAAAAACCCATAATAGAAACCCCGAGTAAACCGATAAAAGCCTGGTCTGCGCACCATTTGCCTACTGTGAGGCTCAACACCTCTGCACCGAACTGCGAACTTCCACTCCCTCGTTCGTCGCCTCACTTACTGACTCAACTTCTCATTGCCAATTGTAAAAGGGCACGGCGACCCGTCCCCAACCACTCACTGACACGTGCCTCGCCTGCAGCGCCCCTTTGAATCATCCGACCAATGCCAGACCAACGGGTCAACACACCTCTTTGGCGTCACCAACTCATCGCCCATCTTACTATCGCAGCGTGCCAGCGACGATGGCCGCAGTGGTAGTGAGGATGAGCTTGATGCTGAGGGTGCCGCGGTCGGAGATGTAAGCGGACGGGAGAAATCTATGACCACGATGCTGCCCGATGTGTTGTCATCATTGGAGCCGTAAGAGCGCCCTGGTTTGATCATGAAGACTAGGCGTTGGGAGTCGAGGACGCCGGTTACGCTGCGTGTGGCGGAGGATGATGAGTTGATGGTGGGGAGTGTTGGGTTGAGTATGTTGTGGAGGCGCGCTGAGCAGGGACAGCGTGATGAGGGAGGAGGCCACATGCGGACAGGCGACTGGCGGTAGAGTGTTTGCGTATCCACGAAGGAGGGCTTGGTGTCGTCGATGGGCGCTTTTCCTTTGCTGTTGCTGGTGCTGTTGCGAGTGGAAGTGAAGGAGAGGCCTAGTTCGCGGCGTGATCCTATTCGCAGTCTGAGACATGGTGCTGAAGAGGAGCTGGAGCAGCAGCGGTCGTCTTCGACTAGATCGACGAAGGAGGTGCATGGGTAGCTATAGGCTCTGAACTTTGTTCGAGAGAGGGTGAAGGAACGGGGCGAAGGATCTGTGGGGGAGAACTCAGGGTGTTGGCTCCAGCTGTAGAGATCGGGTGTTGGTTTCCATTGGGGGTTGTTCGATGAATCTATGAGTGGGAGGAAGAGATCATCCTCAGGCCCGAGTAGTTCATCAGATAGTTCCTCAATATCGTCCTCGTCACGAAAGTCCATCTTAGTAACGTAGAAGGTGCGTGACTGGCGAGAGGATGCTTGGGCCCACTCTCGACGCGACTCCACAATCACCGTCTCGTTTGTACGCTCATCAAGCTGTAGTGCAAGGTCGGTCCATGAGTCGTGAATTGGTCCTTGCTTGTGCTGTCGACGAAAGAGGCGCTCATCTTTCTGAACGTCATCCGGTTTGTCCAGCGGAAGTCGGACCACATGGTAGAAGGAAGTATAATCGATCTCTTCAACTTCAAAGGTGCCCTGGTTAGAGACTGCGTAAAAGTAGTTATTGTGGATTTCGAACGCGATGGTGGAGCCGATGTCAGATCCGTGAAACTTATCGAGCAGTACTGGTCTTTCGCGTTCGGTTATCCGAAAGTCTTCATGGAGTGAGATGCCCTCAATCTCCCATTTGTGATGACCGTCATCGCCGATTCCAGTATGTGTGCCGTAGTATAAATAATGCTTATTATGTCTAACAAAAAGCTTAGAGCATTCGCTTAGTCGCACCGATTCGATCACTCTTTGTCCATCCGCAAGGTTTGCAGCTGTGTTGATGGCGAATATGTGGCTGTCATCCGAGTTGTACTTTGGTATAGAATGCACAGAGAGGATCTCATCAGCATAGTAAAGTAAGCGCACGCTGATATTACCAAAGGCTCTGAACTTCGACTCCAAAACAGGCCGAATGATAGCTTGGAGATTGAGAGGGATAGCTTCCTTCCGCGAATTGAGATCCGTGACGTGGGCCACCCCAGCGTCGAAAACACATATAGTCCCCTGTCGATACAAAAAGTTGTTTCCTCGGCCCAGAACGCGAGCCGAGAATGGGTGCGCAGTTGACAAAGCATGTCTCCTGTCATAAATAGCCTGAAAGGCTTGCTTGTAGGTAATCTTCTCTTTTCGAGCTAGAGACGCTTCCTCGGTGTGGGGATAGTTGATCTATAAGCAGCGTCAGCCTTTGGTGTAAGCAGATTGGCCGTTTGGCGTCATCTGACCTCGACAGCACGCCTGACAACTGTCCTTTCGTCTAGTACAGCTCTCAAGTGTCGACATGTTTGCCCCAGGTGGACGATGTCGTCAAGATCTAAATCCAAGGTGATACAGAAGAGTAAGTCAAAAGGTAGCTGGTCGAGGGAAGTCGTCATAGAACGAGAATAAGATAGATAAGGCGAAGAGGGCACGTGAGTAGAGTTCCATGCGAGTAATTGGCCAAGAAGAAGCACGATCTTGAGATCTTGAGATCTGAACAAGAAGAAAAGGCTCGAGCTAAGGCGAGGTGGCGTAGGTCAGGTGTGGAGTACTGCTCGTTGAATGCGCGCAAGCACGGGCTTTGAATAATCCCACATTCGCAGAGCCGCATGGCCTGAGGGAGAAGCTAGGGTAAAGTCTAATAATTCATGGAACGGCGTCAGCCTTCTTTCGTTTCACGCAATCCCTGACTGTTCTACCTGCTTGCGTCAGAAGGCTGAGAAATGGAAAGCTGTGTGAGCCCGATGATATTGCGGGGTCGAATTGGGGCCACGATACACGATGTGTTACCAGTTCGACCGATCAGAAATGGTCAGATGCTCTGTCGCATAGGTCCTGGAATACGACTTTGTTTCGTGCGACGAGGGTTGGGCTACTGGATCGTGCCAAGCGCTGAGCCGCATTGACTTTCGCATGAGGTAAGCGTTGCGGCTCTGCTCCTACAAAATCAGGTACCCCACACGACTCTACTCTTTTTTGCTGGCTTAGCCTGCTAGAAACCCCGCACACCTATGAACTAAGGGGCCGAGTCTCGGTACTAGATAGCCAGCTGATAGATCGACGCGCTTTGCAGGGTCGCTCGTCACCATCGAGTGTTTTGGCCCCATTATGTTGTGCCATCCCATGTACGCTTGATATATGCTCAGCCTTGCTCTACAATATTGAAGGATTCGCGTAGAGTACACCCGCCAGGCTGATTCCAGAACCACTCAGATCGATGCCCTATGCGTCCAGCACCATGCTCGTGCAGCTCGTGGCACGGCTGCCTGCATGTAATTTCGCTTTCACGCCCCCTCAACGCCCTTGGCCCTGTCAGAGCAACGTATTGAGGCATCGGGGATGCGGGAACGCTATAGTGCCAATTGCAGCTTGCTGGAGACATCATACCGTTCGTTGCGCATTAGAGCCTGAAAATTCAGGATACCGTCAGTGGATTCGACCAGTAAGGGATCGTGTGGTACGCCATCGGGCATCGCGTGTACGAGGTTCTCCATGTGATCAATCCTAGCGAAATGGGGCACTCTTCCTGTTTGGTACAGATTGACAGCGAAGACTGGTTGCGGAAATCCTTAGTGATGGGATTGCTCGAATGGGGATTGAGTGGCCGTCCTTGCAGCACGTCGGCCTTCGTACCGACGAACGATTGCGTGCCTCCTCGTTTCGATGGTACCCGACTGGGCTGGATAATCGTGTCACTTCATCGATATTTTTGCGCTCTTGCACGATGTGTGGCCTTCCCAGCTCTTACAATAACCCAGCTAACACATCCCACACGTCCACGGGTATTTAGTGGAACGTAGTGCCGAGTGTAGACGCACATGATCGATCGCGTGGTTGCTCGTGTCTCTTAGCATCAGGCTAAGTTACTCAACCGAATCGTTGGAACGGAATTGGAGAAATGAAGCGACGCGGCGGAATCTTCCAGCGTGTTGTTAGAATGGATATTCGTCCTCCGAAGCAACGGGAAGAGACGCAGTAGCCTAGAGATAAGCCACGAACATCCATCACTGCTCCGGGCCAGCGCGTTGGCGTTCTTGACCCTCCCATCCCACATATGGCCAGCCCTTGGGAAGGCTCGAGTAGGGCGGTAAAGTGTATCGTCCTTTACAGCTTCCCGCATCCGGACAATCCAGGTCGCATAAGCCGAAGGTCTTGCAGTAGCATTCTTTCGCGGTTGGGCAGTGGACAGGAGGTTTACCGAAAATCACTATCAATCATGTTAGCACATGATCCACGCCACTTGAAGAAGCAAAAAGCGCGCAGAGCCTCGTCACGCGCGGGGTCGTGAGGTAGGGCGCGAAACACCAGCGGATGTCGACTTACTGTGCCATGAGTACTCAAACACCCTCCCACTGATAGCATCCCCCAGTTCAGTCCCCATAATCCAATCCCGGTACTTCTCATACTGCTCCTTACTCCTCTCCCTAATCTTGTCCCTCGTCGCCGCAAACTGCGCACAGCAGCTCACCCCAACAGCATCCGGCACCTTCTCCCCCGGGAACAGGCTCTCAAAAGCCTTCTTATACTGTCCACCCGCATGCACGGCCTCCCTGTGTTCGCCCGCTTCAGCCAGCGGCTTAATCTCGTTGGGGCAGCCGAGGGACCAGGCGCAGCGGATGTTGACGTAGCCTTCTTTCTCGAGGTAGGGCAGCTGGAAGTGGCGTAGCATGGGGAGGCCGTCGTAGTCGGGGTCGTCGTTGTGCCATTGGTAGCGGTTGGGGTGGATGAAGAGGACATTGTCGGGGAGGGACGCGTAGTGGTCGATTATGTAGCTGCGCGCGCATCCATCGTTAGCATGCTTGACATGGGACGAGGGATAGTATGGATGGGGACGTACGTCAGATAGACCATGCTCTCTCGGCCCTTGTTCTTCGGCACCGTGAGCTCCGCGCTCGGATCGTCGACATGGTAGATATTCTTCTCCCAGTGCGGAAAGTACTCCTCGAGCCACGTTGCGTTCTCGGAACTCTGGCTAGCGACGACGACGGCGGTCCGACGCGCTTTGATGCCATCGTTTGCTTTTAGCGGCTTCCCTTTCGGGTTGTGCGATGACTGGTCTGGCTGCTGCTCATCGTAGAGTTCGTCGGGAAGGTGCGACTTGGCCGATCCAGCTGAGGCCGCCGTCTTGTCCCAGAGCTCGAACTTCAGATGGACGAAGAGGGCGGTGAGAAGGATAATATTGACGAATATGACCACATTGCGAGCGGTGATTAGACGAGGCATGGCGCCACAAGCAGAGTACCCACGATGTTTGCACTACGGTTTCCAGAAACCTGGGGCACATCACATGCGAACGCTTGGTCCATAAGGGGGTGATCGGCGCTAGTCGAGAACAAGCCCATGTTAGCCCAATGAGTTAGGAGAAACTCAAACTACAACTTCGCATGCTTGCGCTCACTTTGTAACAATCTAACTGTAATTCCTTTATTCTATCTTATACCATAAATACCGAAGCTGCGGGCATTACGACCAGAATGGGATGCCAATACGCAGACAGCATGCTGCATGGCGCGCTCCAATACGGCAGGACGAGGCGTCGAAGACTGCGGACCAGCGCCTCCAGAGCTCCACATGAGAACCCCCCAAGGCTGACTCCATTACTTCAGCCTTAATTGATGTGATGAGATTTCATCAGACCAAGGCTGTCTTCGCGGGCCGTGTGGCAATCGTCAGGTCACGATATCTGAGCAGGAAAACCTGCAGCCCAGCTCATGCTCAGTGACTTCAGCAAAGCATCCCCATATTGATGCGCACCTCGCGTGGCCTTATCAGTGGCGCAGTTAACGCGTGATGTCTACTATGGGGCGGAGCAACAACTTACGCATGTAGTCTTTGCGCCACCGTCTGCCAGTGCATGGAAGGACAAGCTTCCCCGTCAGAAGGCTATTACGGTGGTCTCATCAGCCTGTCTTTCCAACAAGGTCGCCTTGGCATGTCGCACCCACTTCTCAGGCGCATCAATGAACCCGAAAAACATATATAGGCGTGTCTAAGGCCCTTTCTCACGTCAGATCCGCACCACTCCTTCCCTAATCCAGCTGTTCCAGCGATGTCGATCGGCAGAATCCAAGCGAGTGGAGTAGCAATCAATCCGGAGCTACAAGTAGCCCTAGCGCAGCTTAACTTCGACTTCTCCCTGTTCAAAGTAGACGCACCGCCCGAATATGGACCACTAGGTGCCTCCCTGTCGAACGCCCGTCGTGAGACTGCGGAAGACGGAGCTCAGCACATCACTGCGCGTAGACTCGGTGCCCTTTTCAAAGATATTGTACCCCTTACTCCGATACTTCACGAGTGCTACGGCAAGCGAGTTTCAGAAATTGCGAAGGTCGAAAGTGCAAACCCAAAAGGGTCTGACAAGTATGGCAGTTTTGCGGAGTTCGTAGGGGCTGATGCTACGACCATCTGGGCTGCAGCCACGTCGGGTCCTGATGCTATTGCGGTGCACTTATTGGTGAGTCCTTGATCTGTTCATTGAATGTAGCAAACGCTTACTATCCTGCAGGCTTGTATGCTCTCTCGTATCTTCCCTTCCGAACATGCCACCTCTGTCTGGGTCGAGTTAGTGGAGCATAGGGTCAAGGAACTCAAGCAACAGTACGGTCAACAGTACGGCCATCCGTTATCTGCCGCCGCAATGCAAGACATCTCGAGAGCCCGCCTGCGCAATTGGGACGCAAGCGCGCGCTCCTGGGTACAGACGGCTGACGAGGTGAGGGTGTTGCAAGGGAAGCAATTGATGCTGTTCGCCAAGAACATCGATTTGCAAGTCGACGACAAAACTAACGTCTACGAAAGCGTCATCAGCGCTTGGAAGAACGCGATGACAGCCATGGAGAACCTCCTCAAAGGCATGCCACAGATGGTTCAGGGCGGTGCTGTGCTACTTGGGTTGTCAGCATGGCACATCTACCCCGATATGGTAGTGTTGAAGAATGAGTCCACGGTGGAAACCAAGTTTGATGACGACCTGGTGCCTAAGGGCGGTTTGATGACGATTCCGACCAAGCACACCAGCACAGAAGATGGACAGGGTGTTAGATGGTCGTTGTCTCTCGCTCACTTGCGATTTTATGGAGAGCCAGTCAAGATATCTCGATCTTCGGGTGCAGAACTCTCACGAATAACCTTCGATCAACTTGCCCTTGTCCTACTCGGCGCTATTGCGAAAGGTTGGGGCTTCGACGAGGTGGAAGACGTTACATGAGTGGCTCAGTTCTTCACTAAACTATGGAATTACCTGGAGAGATACCTTAAGTACAGAATTGGTCGCGCCCTGACCGAATACGATCGCAGGACCCAGGAGAAATACGATCAAGAAAACATAGCTTGGCTGAAATACATAACTGAAACGTCGATCAACAGACCTCAAAAGCAATTTCGGAGAGGAGACAACACGAGAGACACAGTTCGTGTTAATGCACCTATCGCAAAGACTGATATCGAAGTAGCGAATGAGAAAACAGCCTTGGTTGACGACTTCCTCAAGAATTCTCTTGTTCACCAGTTCTTGGAGCACCCATCTGCGTGGTTCTCACGCCTGGCCAGAGCTGCACAAAAGTATCTGGACTCGAAAGCCGAAAGTGACATGGGAACCCTTGCCATTGCATTGGCAAAGCTTGGTCAACGCGGCGGAGGTGATTTCCTGGGCCCCAAACACGCCCATTCAGCCCCTGTGTTTGGTATGCTACGACCATTAGTTCGAATTCGCATGTTCAGCAGTGAGGAGGCCAGAATTCAAGTCTTGCGCAGGATTGCTACTGAATGTGGCTTGGATGCATTGCCAGAAGGGTCTGTCGTCATCCGATATCTTCATCGACGATCAGACGAACCCCATCTGAGTAACTACGAATACGCGACCGCCTTCCCTGTTACCCTATACCAGAAATCAAAAGGAATCAAGCCAATCGATCAAGCAAAAGGGAAAGGGCATGCTAGATGGATCGGATTTCCTGCTTGTAGTTGCGCCGGCGATACGTGTGAGCATTGCGCTTGCGGAGACTTTGATGTGGCATGCACATCGCGGTGCCATCCCACAATCACCAGTCAGCGGAAGTGTCTGAGATACAGCAATGAACTGAATCTATGGCAGCTTAAAGATGATAAACGAGCTTCCAAAATCGCCGAACTTCAAGAGGAGTGTTTCTCGCTGAGCGACACAATCATAGATTCCTTGGAGGTGCCTGAGGAGGGCCATGGCAATCGTGATCCTTCAGTCAAATGGGGCGAGAACCACGAACAAAGCTGGATGAGATTGAAGAGAACGCTCTTGAAGCTGCACAAAGCAAGAGCTTTCACATGGCGTAACGCACCCAAGCAGTTCTCACTTGAACATGATGGTAGTTACCTCCAGCGGAGAAAAGACACAGACTTTATGTTGGTGTGTGGAGATCCTCAAACCGCTGCGGTATATGTCCGAATGAGTTTTTTGGCGTTTGCAACTGAGCAGGTCGCTAGTATCGGGAGTTGGCGATTCGATCTGGACGAGATTACGACCGCTTTTGAGGGCAATTCGTTCAAAAATTACCAGCCCAATGATCTCGTAGCCTTCCTTACGAATCTGGGTCCGACCGTGCACTCTGGAGGGTCGCAGAGGGGTGATCTCACCACAACGACTTCTCGTCTAACATTCTTCCCGTCACTAATGGCCTTTGCATCAGCTGCAACCTTGTTCGACCAGCTTGCAAACGCGACCATCTCGCTTGGTGTAATATCACAACCTCTGTACAAGGCCCTCTGGGTTCCGAACATCAGCTCGCATTACAGGGCCACCTCTGGACCGAAATTCCCGGGGTACCAAAACTATGTCCTTTCTAGGGAGCAGATCTTCGCTTGTATAGCCATGTTCGACAACGGGGACGTGAACATTGACCCTACTCGACTGCGTAAAGTTATGGCTCTCTCGAGCGGGAACTCCATATATGTGGTCAAGCAACTGCTGTGTGATCCTTCTACTACCCATGCGGAGTGCGAAATAAAGAGAGTAGTGGGTAATATCGGCAGAGCTGGAATAGGCATGCTGTACCCTCCAGACGAACCTCGAATATCCAAGCCTGATAACGAGGGATGGCAACTGGTGAACCATAATCGCTACAATGGAGAAAAGGAAGACAACTTTGGAGCAACGTCGATGCACCTTATGTTCACTGGATACGAAGAAAGCATAGGCAGTCATGGCCTTCACGATGCGCAAGTCACGTTGCTAGAGTCAGTGGTTGCCGTTCGGGATGGAGGCGAATGGAGGGCCGATCTTGATGTACTACGAGCGCTTGAGAGCGAAAAGCTCAAAAGATATCGGAAGCGGGCTAGTTGCGACCACCACAACACTGTCCGTTGCCAGGATGGAGCTGGCGTCATAAAGCTGACGTCTATCGACAATTGGCACGAACTACTGGAGCTTGATGGAAAGGCTGGAGTTGTCAGAGCCAATGGCAACTGGATAGCAAGGCTTGCAACGACCGTCATGGCCCTTCAAAAAGGACACGAGGTTGTTGTGATCGAAAATGAGCCGTGCTGGCACTGTATGCGTGCAGCAAGTCTGTTTGGTAAAGAGGCGAAGAAAGGACGACAGCAGCCCGCACGGCTGTCGCTCTTGTTCATTCATTAATGCAAAGTCCTTCATTGAAGTCGCTGGCATCTATGGAGGATGCCCCAGGTAGTTTTGTAGGTGTTTCTGTCATTTAGCGACCTCTATGGTTGGGCACAGCTGCGCTCGCAATCATCAATTACTCGGCCATGTACGCAGAGGACGAGATGGTGAAGGAAGGAATTGTGAAGCGTACGAACATAGTCGCAGCAGGAATACCACGAATTCTACGTGGAACACAGTAGATGTGTTTCCCGAGCTCCAAAGTTGTTGGTATTGGGATAAGAACCATGGCGGGTGTACGAGTTGGTCTTTCCTGCGTAGCACGTCAGCGTCAGGACGACCTTCTCTCGTTTGGTGATAGAGGTAAGGCGTGGAAAAGCTTCTATTCGCGACTGAGACCAATGGTCTTCGGATGAATGACGAAGAAAGTGCGGGCCGAAACTTACCAGTGAACTTCATCAACATAATGCTGGACTAGAAAGTCGCAAATCTGGCGATCCGGCATCCTCTTCAACTGTTCTAAGATCTCCGGGGACGCTTCTTGGGTAACGTCTTGGTTACCGCGGTGTTGGCCGTTGGCAAGTCCTAGCTGTTTGAACAAGTACCGATTAGCAAGGAAGTACATTTCGTCGATTATACTACGCGTTCGAATATCGCAACTGGATGTGAGGTGAACTTACCTTGCGAATCAAGGCGATGGTGCTACTTTCGCTGTACTCGAAGTATCCGAATGAGTGCGAAACAGAGCTGACGGTTGAGCCTGACTCAGGGCTTTGCTGTCTTGCGCTCTTCCAATTCATTAGGGCGTCAGTGACGCGCTCATTGGCATCGCTATCTTGCGACTGCGCATCTTGAATCGCGGAGCGTGGCTCATCTCCTTTGTCACGAGGCTCTATCCTCGAGGCCTGTAGCGGCGTACGACCAGCTTGCAATGCCTGAGAAGGGTAGTATGCGCACTCCTCCGGGCGTCGGCGACGTGAACAGTGATCGCACGGATAGCGACGGTTGCACTACGTATTGAAGATATCCAATTAGACCGATCCGGCTTTCTGCATTTTTATATGCATAGTCATGCGCTCGAAATCGCAGTCAAAGAAGCTAGGGAAAGCACAAGACGTTCGCACCTTTTGTTTCTTCGTGTAGCATGGAATGCACGACGAAACAATCCTTTTTTTGCCAGTGTTCTGCATCTTGGACAAGAAAGAGAATCGTGATTAGGCAAGCAAGCGTGGAGAGGGAGGGACTAGTGTGGCGTGGTTTTCGTTGAGGAAGCCTTGAGTTTGATCCAACGAAGATCGACGTCAACATGTGGTTTCGCTGAGCAAGGGCGAGTAAGTGGACTCGTTCGGTGTTAAGACTGGAGTTAATTCAAGACCGGATTTAACGCCAGTACCGTTTGTTTGTATTGGCATGGTCGTGCTTCACTGTCGGGCTGAACAAGCTAAGCTGCTTTCGACTGTGCTATGAGGTTACAGCATCGAATGATGCACATGGCAATCACCATTTTGGTCATCATCTCATTGCTGGAAGTCGTGCATCGCAAGATATCGGGTCTGCGAAGTTTGTTATTAAGTTTGGGCATGCGATATTGGTGGCTTATCCGCTTCGGTCAGCTAATGCCTGCTGGATTTCGGTTATGGGGTGGAAGGCCCCTTTGGTAATCCCGCTGCTTACCTACATTTCGGCCGACATCTTACGGTCCTTGGCATTTTCAACCGTAGAGTATTACCAACCTCAAGGTTGCCTGCTCTATTTGGGCGACAATATGGGTGGTATACAACGTGTTTCTGAAGCGCTTCAACTTGAACAACTCGCACTAATCCACAACTTTGTTCCTATCTGCTTTCCACGGATTCCAACACTTCTTCGACACCAGTCGCGCGTTCAATCAACGGCGAGAAGCCAGCGGAGCGGACGCTTGGCACTCTCCGCAATGCAGCGGAGCCGGAGAAGTCTCCGCGCGACATCTCTGGCTGGAAATGGTATCTGACTGTGGCGTCTATCCTGTTCTCCACATTTCTCTACGCACTTGACGCTACGGTAGTCGCGGACCTCCAGTCTGTCATTGTCGAAGAATTCGGCGGCATTCAGCAGCTGTCGTGGCTGAGTGTTGGCTTCCTGCTTTGCGCTACAGCAACCACTCTTTTCTGGGGACGCATCTACGGCCAGTTCGATGCCAAGTGGCTCTACATCTTCCATGTTGCGATCTTCGAGATTGGCTCAGCCATCTGCGGCGCTGCGCCGTCGATGAACGTGATGATTCTCGGCCGTGCCATCACGGGCTTGGGAGGATCCGGTCTGTACGTCGGCTGCATGACGCTTATCGCGGGCACTACTACCATGTCTGAACGTCCGGTCTACGTTTCTGGTACTGGCTTTACCTGGGGTCTCGGTATCGTTCTGGGCCCAGTCATCGGGGGTGCTTTCAGCGAGTCTGCAGTAGGCTGGCGATGGGCGTTTTATATCAACCTACTCATCGGTGCGGCGTGCGCTCCAGTCTACCTGTTCCTCATTCCCAGCAGAGATCCTCGACCTGGTGTCTCGTTCCGCGCGCGACTTACCGACATGGACTATCCTGGCACCATTCTGCAGGCCGGCGCGTTGACGACTTTCATCGTTGCCATCAATATGGGTGGCATCTCGTATCCGTGGGACTCAGGCCGCATCATCGCACTGTTCGTCGTATCCGGTGTTCTGTTCATCATTTTGGGCATTCAACAGTATTGGAACATACTCACAACGGAAGTCCGTCGCATCATCCCTGTGCAGTTCTTCCGATCACGGATGGTGCTCATTCTCTTCAGTATCACCGCTGCCGGTGGAGCGTGCTCTTTTGTGCCCATCTACATGGTCCCAATCTTTTTCCAGTTTACCCAGGGCGACGGTCCCCTCGATGCCGGAGTGCGGTTACTCCCTTATATCGTCGTCATGGTCGTTACCGTCTTCATCAATGGTGGCTTGATGTCCAAGTTGGGATACGTCATGCCTTGGTTCCTTGGTGGTGGCGCCCTGGTCGTGATCGGCTCCGCCCTCATGTACACAATCGATCTGGACACTGCTACGGCTCGCGTGTACGGCTTCACGATCCTGATGGGTGTTGGAGTCGGTATGTTTCTCCAGGCGCCTTTTTCAGTTGCCCAGGCAGTTGTCGAACTGGAAAACATTGCGCCAGCGATCGGCTTCATCACGCTGGCTCAGTCTGTGGGCATCACCTTTGCTCTGGCCATCGCCAACGCTATCCTTCTCAACCAAAGCCAGAACAGGATCGAGGGCATTCTGACTGATGTCTCTTCGGCAGACATCCAGGCCGCTATCTTGGGCGCTCGATCGGACATCGTACAGAACCTATCCCCGGAGTTGAAGAACCGCGTTCTTGCCGCTATCGTCAGTGCCATTAGCAAGACCTACAGCCTTACTATTGCCGGTGGCGCTCTTGTCCTGGTCTTGAGCATCTTCATGCCTCGCAAGCGACTCTTCCAGAAGAATGCTGATAGCACTGCTCCCTAAGCTGGCCTTGGTCACCTACCGTTCCTGTCCTGCTTCTCCATTGTCAGTTTGCATTGCCAGAAGCACGCAGCTAGCCTCTGTAGACCAGGGGCGGAAGGAAACGCGCGGATACTACAACACCAACACGGATGCAAGCATGCCTTGCACCGGTTAAAATGTACAATTACCCTAATAGATTAATCAACAACCTTCCCTTCATACCACCACGCATGCTCCTCAGTGACACACCATGAGCCCCAAATTTCAACTGTGTCTGTGACTGATGCTGAAAGTCGCGATAAGGAGCATAGGCGTACAAAGTAGATTTCCCAGGTTGGTGATATGCTGGTTGGCCGTGTAGGAGACGAGGAGCGCTGAGATAACATCACCAGACACAACGCCAAGCCACTAGTCCAACTGGCATCGGCTTCCCCCAACTGGTCCCCCGGCGTTCAAGTTCGTGGGCCATGCCACGGACGCACATGCACACGCGCCAATCACAGTCACAGCAACCCAGGTACCTTCATTCAAGCTGAATTTGACCCCAATGTTTCTCCAAACCTCGAATCTTTGTCAATAGCTAAGCATCAATCGGACGTAGGTATCATTTCGCGCTACCCGGGTATCTAGACTCTTCCAAGGTTGACTCGTGCGTTTCGAAGCAGCAACCACCACCCTAACACTACCACGAGGATGAGACCAACTCTTCATCACTTCGTTCGTCACCGAACAGCATGTAGCAGCTCTGACCTCCTGCCCATAGCCACAACCCGGTGCTAGCGAGGGCTCAGATCATAGTCACTCTTGATGCTATTACACGCAACAGGCACTTCCGCTTCGATCTCCCCCCTTGCAATCTTCTCTTCCTTTGCCTTCCTCTCCTCACGATACACCCTCATCTCCTCATCCCGCGTATTCTTCGATTTCATAGGGAAAATGATGCCAGGTGGCGGGTTCCACCACTGTCTAAG
This sequence comes from Alternaria incomplexa, assembly GCF_024043165.1. Taxonomy (NCBI): domain Eukaryota; kingdom Fungi; phylum Ascomycota; class Dothideomycetes; order Pleosporales; family Pleosporaceae; genus Alternaria; species Alternaria incomplexa. The sequence goes on along the minus strand of NW_026249868.1, from coordinate 294,637 downwards.
CGCCATCGCATCAAGTCAGCTAATGTTTGCATATTCAGTGTGCGCACTTACTTCTTTGGAACCGTTCTGCCATCAGCGCCTCGGTACTTGTCTTCCGTCTCCTGCTTCCACGGTTTTGTGTCAAGCCAGGCCTTGATCATCTCTGGTGACATGGGTTTCGCGTCGTATATCTCATAGTCGCTGATCTGGTCGGGCGGACCAGGGAGATAATGGATTTCTCTGTAGACCCCGTCGGTGCCGATCGAACCGATGCAGTGCCCGTCTGGATGGATTTTCGTTGATCTTAGCATGGCATTGAACTGTTCTCTTCCAGTTTGGGGTTGCGCAGGTTGAATTATCTCACTATTGGAGCCTTCGACCTGAGCCGCATCCTTTGGCTCGCGTTGACCATGGCTTTGGTTTTCACCTTGAGGCTGTTTTGCTTGGGGCGACGGTTGTGACGCTGTTGGTGAGGACATGGTTGTTTCGTTCTCAGCGCTGGAAGAATTTGCGCGCTTATCACTTCTCTAGACGCATGTCAGTCACAGGCTCGGGTAGAACGGGTAACTCATGTAACCTACAGTAGAGTCTCTTTGACGATGTGTGGGTAGAGCGGCTGAAATTTACCAGCAGGACAATCATCCTGGTTATAAGCAGTGCATACGATGTTGCCTAGCCGGCTGGTATATGACGTAGCATTGCTATGATGCGGCACAGCCGCCGTGCAGGACTTTACAACGTTGTATTACGGTACTCTCCTATGGGAGAGCTGCTAGCGCTTCGGGAAGGGACATACTGCCGGGGTATACGACCAATCGTCATACTCCATACGTCCTTTCGTCTGGCAACTCGAGTTCAGGCCCCGCGTACGAACACACGCTTGTGAACCAGGCAGACATCGTTTCGTGTTCGAAGCGCAAGCCATAGACACCTGGCCAGAGAGGACACTTGGGAGCCTGGTGGTCGTTATCATGTCTCCAGCAAGACTGTGTGAAGGCGAACTCACTTTTAAACGGAAAAGAGATGACGAATGTCGGAAGATGGCTAGATACGTTACTGGGATCATGTCGGCGATGCACAATGCAACTACGTATCTTGAACACCATGCTCGTCTACTCAACGTTTTTCATCAAATCCTCAGCGCAGTCGATACAAAGATGTCATTTCATCGTACTTGATCGTCAAAGCATACCTAGGTAGACCATCACTCTCCACAAACCTAAGTGTAAAGCTCCTCAGTAAGCGCATTCAACCCCATTCCCTCCTGCGCAATATCCTCTTCCTTCAAGAAAAGCAACGGCATCTCCACCAGATTCCCCTTAATCGTACTCAGCACCTCCTTAACCTCCCTGACACCCTGTTCGCCCTGGGGGAAGTTCTCCGCAACAACATGACCCCACTTGTACAAGCTCGGCTTCTTGTTCTCCTTGGCCTTTTGGTCCTGGCCGAAGAAGCGCGAGTAGTACTCGTCGTATTGCTTCCAGTTCTTGACTTCGTCGCTGGGGACGGGGTGGAAGATTTTGCCGAAGGCTTGCGTGTTGGTGTGGGCGCGCCAGGTCCATAGGGCCTGGAAGTCGTCGGAGAGGGGGTCGGCGACTTGGAGGTCTTCGGGGGAGCCCCAGTCGTACTGGTTGGGGACGCCGATGGGCTGGTAGTTGGCGTCTGGGCGTTCCATGTCTTGGGGCTTGAGGAGGCCGAGGTGCTTCCTGAAGAGCTCTCTGCGGAGACTGGCTGCGAACTCAGATGCGCGGTAGGGACGACCGTCCATGTATGAATCGACGGTCTTGGGGTCTTGGATGATAATTGCAATCTCGGAGTCGTGGTCGCCGAGCTGGGAGCGGTCGTTGAGGTTAGCTGAACCGCAGATGACAATTTGGTCGTCGGCAATGAGAAGCTTGCTGTGGATGTATAGCTCCTCAGATACGAAGGCGTCCATCTCATTTTCAGCAGAGCCCTCCCAAGGTACACGGCGGATGTCCTCTCCACCAAGCATGTAGCACTCGCTGACGGTGTCCCAGCGCCCATCGCCAAGACCTTGTCGACCACCGATCTTGACAGCTTCCTGCTGGTAGCGGTCGTAATCACCGGGTCTGCCCTGACTCTGGGGGCCACCGTCATACTGCTGGTGTCCAGAGGGAGGACGACCGGAGCCATCCATCTCATAGACGCCATACTCCTGGGTGGGTGGTGGGCGGTAGGCTTCGTAGCCACGTGCGTTATCGTGCGCCGCATCGTAACCTTCTTGAGCCTGGTTGTAAGAGACACCGCTACGTTGCTCTGCCTCCTTCATGACCGAGCTGGAGTTGATGCGATCGTAGCTGCGGAGGTTGTAGAAGCGGATGTAATCCATCGGGTTGAATCCAGCTCTAGCGATCTCTTCATAGATGGAGTGACCGCCACGGTTGATGGAGTCGTACTGGACTGTGTGACATCATCGTCAGCATAGCACATGCGGAAGAGACGAATCAAACTTACACTCCATGATGGCACGAGTGCCCAATGCTTCGTCGAGCTTCAAGTCTCCAGCGAAGGCAGGTACTGCAGGAATCATGACAATCATCTTGTACTTCTCGCCATTTCGGGCAGCACGAACGATGCGCTCAACCATGGCCGCACCAATCTTGTTCTTGATCGGCTTCTGTTGATCTCCGGTAGCAGTGATGAAGAACTGATTCTCAATGTAGATGAAGTGCTTGCTGTTTTTGATAATCTCACAGTAAGCGTTCTGGATAGAGTGCTAGAAGATCGTTAGTTGGTTTCTTCCTGGTCCGAGACATCACTGACCTCAGTAGTGACCAAGTTGTGGCTCCATTTAGCAGAGCTACGTGCAATCTGACAGTCCACGCCGCCTCTCTGAGAGCTGTGTTCTGCGTGCGACTGTTGTTGACCGTATTGTCCATGCTCTTGGCCGCCGTACTGTTCGAATTTGCTCTGCATCTTCTGGCGAAGGTGTCCACCAGCACCGTGTCCAAACAGCCCTCGCTCACCCTCCTCTTCACGACCAAATCCGCGTTCACCCTCTTCTTCGCCTTCCAATCCTCGCTGTTGCATTGAAGGTGCTTGTTGAGCTCCGCTGCCGGTGTCCGGTAACCTGGTGTATCTGGAAGATTTGTGAGAATACTTCTCGTCATAGATGAAGTTCCAACGTTGGGCAAAGTGAGTACGAAGATCCTGTACTACAGGACCGGAGAGACACAGCGCTACATCAGACCATCCCATGCGAGAGCTTTGGGTCCTGTCGAGTTTGTTGTTCTCCCAGTGGGTCACGTCTTGGAAGTCTACTCAGTGTCAGCAAAAATCACCTCCTCGAGTAGGAAGAGACCGCCTGTCTGCCGTCTGAAAGTCCCAGAGCACGACGATGACTTACCTAGCATACGAGCGTTGTTGAAATCTTGACCTGGGAACACGATCCGGTCGATGTTTCCGGGATGCGCGTCAGCAATTGCGTGCTGGTTAGTGTCCCAGCGACCGTAGCAAAGATCCAATCCTCCCATGAATGCGATGTGACCGTCAATCAGGCAAAGCTTCTCGTGATGAGCCCAGTACATGACGGTACCCTCGTGGGCACCGTAGATCGCCTTTAGGCCGTCTCCGGGAAGCTGGGCGAGCTTTGCTGGGGTGAAGGACATGTTCTTCATCGATGCGAAGAACGAAGACTGTAGTACCGCCGCATCTGGCAAATGGTCGGGGTGTCGGAAGACACCAATGTTAGGGTGGAGATCTTCCAAGTGGTGTTTGGTATGAGCTGAGGAGACTGTAATAGGAGGGGCAATCAGCGGATCTGTCTTTTCCCACTCTTCAAGACTTTTGAATATAACATCTAGGCCGACCCGCGTAAGGCCTTTGGTGAGCCTATCCGTCGAACTCGGTAAAAGAGAATGAAGATAGTCTGGTAATGTTGGATTCAAAAACTTACGAGTCAGAGCTTGCGTGACCTCCTTGTACACGATGATGTTGACCTTGACGCCTCGCTCTGCTGCCGCATGCAGCAATCGGTCGACCCGGTACTGCTGGTTCTTGGCGGGCGGTCGGCGAAGATACAGCTCGGGAGAGAGCCACCAGTCGAGGATCCAGATTGACTCTTTAGCGCGCTCCAAAGCTATGGAGACGGCGTACATGTAGCTACACATGTCAATTCGCAATTCATGCATTGCACTTAAGCATCAAAAACTTACCTGCAGCCGTCAACATACCACTTGGTCTCGTTGCCATGTCGTTCAGGCGCGAAGCTCAAGAAGCGGTGTTGTTGATGGTACTCTTGCCCAGGCTGTGGCTGTCCACCCTGCTGGCCTTGTTGTTGATATGTGCCCGGCGGGGGCTTCTGCGCGTTGTCATCGCCGGATATGGCATCCTTGAGGTCGGAAACGAAGCCGTGGAGAGGGTCGTGGATCTTCTTGAAGAACGACATACCGCCGCTGCCCTGGTTTGAGGATGAAGAAGCGGGCTGGTTGTTCTGCGGTGCTAAGGTTAGGAATTTGTAGATCCAAGACAAGCTTCTAGATACGCGTCCTGTCCCTGCAGCAAGCTAGGCGGTGTAGAATAGGAACGCAAGATACGCGAAGTCAGTGAATGACGAGGCAGCCCGACGCTATGACTGTCAGGTAGTGGGGCAATTCCACTTCCTCAACAGCGCGATACACAGGGAGCGTACAATGACCGCATGGCGTTTCAAAGGAATGTACTGACCTCTTTTCTGCCAAAGCCAAAACGCCGACCCATGTCGCCTATAAGGCCGCGATCTCCCTCGTCGCCCTCCTGCCCATGGTAGTCGCCATATGCCAGATCATCGTCTCGGCGAGACATTGTGCAGGACTGAGGCTTCTGGTTGTTTGCCACTCAGCGCGAAGGATGTAAAGTGGACGGGGTGTGCTGGAGCTTCAGAGTTGGAGCTTGAGGCCGAATTGACCCCGCGTCATCATCTCAGCGCGACGGACCACGCACATGCAATGCAGGGAAGCCCGAGCGTGCGAGCTGAACATGTGAAACAGACACCAATGAAGCGTGCGCACCCTGATTTCCGTCGCTGTTGGCCAGGCGCGTACCGGCACTAGGATGCAGCATGTAGCCCTTCATAGCCCTGGAGTACCCCACCATGTACGGAGCTTTCCCCTCTTTTGACATCTTCGCCATGCTGCGCGACATGTGGTGGTAGCAGTTCAACCACAATATCGCATTGCAAACACCAAAGAGAACTGTAATAGAGCTTTCCAAGATGGTACAAAACGCCCGCTCAAGAGTCCACACAACTTGTGGGCCGCATGGAGATGCGGCAGACGCACATGGATGACGTACCCTTGTATCATCGGCTGCTGGAGAGCGGTTCGGTAGCTGGAGAGCTCCTCTTCTTATCTGCCCACGTCGTTACACAACATCGTTGACATAGCCGTCTCCTCAATTCGCTATATCTTTCGCAATGGCTTTCTCATCTCGTCTTGCGCTTTCTGCCAGGTTGGCCTCTCGCACATTTGGATCTATACGACCGGCTGTCCCTCTCACAGCTACCCGCTGCTTCCACTCCACGCCTATCGCCATGGCGCAACACCCAATTGCTACTTTGAACGTAAGGAGAGAACGAATGTTTGTAAGGCGACGCTAACAATCGCATAGGAAGAACTCATCCCTCGTCTGCCTGCCTCGTCTCCAACCCTGTTCGAAGCAAAGAAGAAGAAGAACCTCTCTTTCGAAGCCATCGCAAAGCACGTCGGGCGCGATGAAGTTGCAATCGCCGCTCTCTTCTACGGACAAGCCATGGCTTCCGCCGAGGACATTAAGAAGCTCTCTGAAATTCTAGAGATCGATGCTGGGCTGCTTGAATCGCAGCTCTCAGGCTTCCCCAACCGAGGCAGCACGCTCGACATGCCGCCAAAGGACCCCACCATCTACCGCCTATACGAGATTGTACAAAACTATGGACAGGCGTACAAGGCAGTCATGCACGAGAAGTTCGGTGACGGCATCATGAGTGCCATTTCCTTCAGTACCAAAGTAGAGAAGGAGACGGATGACAAGGGCGAGTGGGCCAAGATCACGCTGAGGGGCAAATGGTATGTGATAGCGCATGTATCCTTGACGGTTACTGACAGACTTCTAGGCTACCATACTCGCGATTCTAGTCGCATTGTAATAGCAACCAAAGATGTGATCCATGCCAAGTATAGTCTCTTGTAATTGTGGTTCTTCGTGTCAATACTTGTTCTGTTCGAGTATCGTGTCGTGTTTGGAGTGCTGCGATTCTTGCCGTGGGATCCATGCTTGTTGTCCATGGTGGGGTTGTTGTTGATCTATGGTGCAGCTTCCTAGGTGAGAGCGCAAACCCACCGCTCTTGCCCATAATCTCCCTCACATGTCATGCCTGCCTAACTCATCCTCACCCCACTAGCTGTCCCTTCGCTACATAAACACCTCGAGCTACAAGAATCCATCCTTCCAACACCACCATCTTTTCTGCACTCGCTCGGCCACGACCAAGCTCTTTCTTTAGCACACAGTCGACTATAACAAAGTTCCTCACTCCTGGGGAAAAGGCCAAGTCAACACACAATTCTCTACTGATATCTCGCGGCACGCTGCTCGTCCTCACAGCAGAGAAGCTTTGACGGCTGCGCACTTACGTCACCTTTACTGGTACTACTATAACCCCAGGGCTGCCCATCGAACCAGCGTAGCCAAGGCGACAACCCACATTGTTCGCACGCAGGTGAGCGCAGCTTTAATGCCGCGGTCTTTGATTGCCTTGAGACTAACTCCGCACATAGTAGAAACGAGTCAAGCTCGTACCTCCAAGAACCACCCCCACGAACTCACGAGAGTCGATCATAACCACGAAGCCAAGATGCCAGCCACACTCGAGCCAATCCGACGCGTCAAGTGTACTTACAAAGACTGCAACATGTCTTTCGAGACGGAGAAGATCATGAAGAATCATAAGAAGAACACTGATGAACACGAGTACTGTCACAAGTGTGACGAAGACTTCGATACCTTCGAGGACTACGCCATGCACAAGATCACGCGTCCGGAAGAGCACAACCTGGCATGTCGCGTCTGCGGTGACGAGTTCAAGAGCAAGTCAGGCCTAAAGCGCCATATCGAGCTCAACCACAAGGTCAACCAGAAGCTCACGTGCATCGGCTGCCAGAAGTCATTCTACCGCGCATGCCTCTTTATCGAGCATCTTGAGTTCGGCCACTGCGACGTCATTTCCGCAGCCCAATTCCAAGGCCATATCGTTCACAAACATCTGATTACAGACTTGTTGAAGGACGACCAGCAGTTGACTCGCTTCCTGCAGAAGACATCCAAGTACGAGGCTGCCATCGACGATGATGTTCGAAAAGCCGGGGTTCTACTTGACGACGATCTTTTCGACGACGAGCATGAGATGGGAGACGTCAAGTACGAGGCAATCAAGCCGGAGAAATCCGAAGATGAGGATCCCCCAGTTTTCTGTGGCCGGTACCCTCCTCTTCCCTCTCAGGCCAAGTCAATTCCGGATGTAGACGCGGCGATCGCGCCCATGATGCGTGGCATCTCTCTTAACGGGGATGCTGACAATGACTCCGATTGTTCAACAGCCGTTGGATCTCCTGTCGTCACTGGCTATCCTGAGCCTACTAGTTCTCTTCCCGGACACTCTCATCAAGGCCAGAGTTGCTCTTCTGCCCATGACGGCTCCGCCGCTCAGAGCTCAAAGACCCAATCATCCAGTCGCCAGACCAAAGTCTGGGGCTCCCGCAAGGGCAAGACAACAAGCTCTGTCCTGTTCCCCAACGCTAAGCCCAAGGCTCCTCCCAGCGACTTCTCCATCTCCGCCCACGACGAGACCATGGAAAAGGAGTACGGTCCCAACCTTCTCAGCGATCGTTTCTGGGATCCCATGAGTGACGACTGGAACCCCGACCGGTTCTACGATCCCATCGTCAGCAAGTACTTCTGTCCCTTCATCTGCGAGTAAGTCCATCATCCCATCCTTAGCCCTCTTTCCCCGCTAACCCTTCCCCAGACAGTCTTTCCCCATACCCAGCGACCTAAACACGCACATCCTAGGCGATCACCGCATAACCCGCATGAAATGCCCCAAGTGCCTCAAATACTTCAAACACGCCACCGCACTCATGGCGCACTGCGAGTCGCGTGGCGCCCGCTGCAATATCAACCAGACGGACAACTTCGCCATCTTCCTCGACCGCATGTCTGGAGGCTTCCTGGGTGTCGAGGAGAAGATTCGGCCTGATCACCTTAACACGCGTTCTGTCATGATCCAGAACTCGGAGACGGGCCATATGGAGTTGTACAAGCCGCCGGTTGCGAGCTATCTCCAGTATGCGGTTACGACGCCCCCAGATTGGAAGGATCCGGTTAGGCAGGGTGTGACGATTGGGGGCATGGGCGGGGGATCGCGGTGGTGAAGTGAGGTGATGGTGGTGCGGTAGGGATGGGATGGGATGGGATGGAGTTTGTGTGTGTGGCTTTGGTGACAAAAACCCTGGGACGAGATTGGTTGCCTCAGGGACCAGTCGGTATCTCGTGGATTGCACATGGCAATATCACGATGGCACTAGATTTCATTTCTTCCAATCGAAGTGCTTCACTGTGCTCTCCAGGGTCGATCAATCATGATAGTTGTAGAGAAAAAGGTACCCAATTTAGCAGTAAAAAATGCAGTTCTCCAAAGCACTTCATACAAGAAAAAACCTAAACAGGTCTAGAGCCTACATCGACTCCAGTTCATCGATCTTGTATGCTTTCACGTTAATGTAGGCTGCAGGCCTGTTGAGCTTTTGTCTTGATTGACGTGAAAGTTGAATACTTGGTATCTAAACTCTCGCTATCCCTGGATGAAGAGGCCGTTGATTGTAAACCATACAATTCACATCTCATCTCAGCTACCCACATCCACATCTACATAATCCGTCCGACCGCCATCTCCGCCATCATATTAGGCAAATGACTTGGATTCAAACTCCTCTTACTCGGCGCGTCCGTCGTCGTAAGATTGAGGCTTCCCATGTCGCACCACGAGACTCCGTTTGTGGTGATAGGCTGTTGTAGAAATGTCGTTAGCAAAAGCATACTCTCTGCCAGATACAACCCAAGATGGGGCATGGATAGAAGGGGGATAGAACTTACCAAACAGCTCAAGTGCTTACACCAACTACACGTATTCCGCCACTCATAAAAGTTTCTCAACAGGAGGATAAATCCGATAAACACCGCTACCAGCCCGCCCGCACGGACAAGCCACCACGCCCACCAGAGCGGCTTCCTCCCCTTGAAGAAGCCCACGGGTTGTTTCGCAAACGCCGTAATCTTGCTATTGCTAGTCTTTGGTTTACTGCCCTCATCTCCGTCCGCACCAAGCGATGCAGAATGGGCTAGCGGTGCCGTATCCACCGTCGCATACGGGGGTTCACTCTGGCCCGTGCGTGCGCGCAGCGATTCGGGAGAGTGGATAATGCAGATACCCAGTACGATGCCCATGAGGAACCCGCCGATGTGGGAGAAATTGTCCAGACCGGGGAGTAGACCGATGACAAAAGCGATGGCCATGTCGAGGAGGAGGAAGAGGAGGTCTTTGACGGGACTGCGGCGTGTAGACCAGTTGTACAGTAAATCCAGCATGGTGAGTGCGAGGACGCCGAAGAGGGATCCAGATGCACCGACGGAGGTAATGCCGTCGGGGGCGTAGTTGCCGCCGAGCACGAAACCGAAGATGCCAGCGGAGAAGTATACGAGTGCGAAGCGGAGGGGACCGATTTCTTTTTCCATGTCGCGGCCTAGAGTCCATTGGAGGAGCATGTTGAAGCCGATGTGAATGAGTCCAGCGTGGAGGAAAATGGGCGTGATGAAGCGCCACCATTGGTTGGGTTCGTGGCTGCGGTCTTTGAAGTCTGTGACGGAGGTTTGGTCGGGGACGCCGCTGCCCATGCCGCAGAGTTCGGCGAGGGTGCATTTATTGTCTGTGAGGGTTGTCGTGTTGGGGCAGGGCCAGGCTACGACGGGGCCTGGTTGTGCTTCGATGACGCGCTTGATGTTGTGCATGCAGGGTGTGAAGCGCGCGCCCATGTTGATGAGGACGTAGGGCGAGGGGCCGATCATGATGTTGAAGTTGGGTTTCGTTTGGATAGGACTGCCTGTTAACATGCCTGGGGGTTGTTAGTCTGTTTCCTATACTGACAGATGGCAGACGTACCGTTCTTGATCAGTTCTCCCACGAATACACCGACTTGCACCGCCGTAAGGATATACACAACCCACGTCACCCTTCCACTGAACATGCCTTTCTTCTTTTTACTCTTTTTCCGCCTCGGTTCCACACCCATGCCGTAGTACTCCGGGTCGCCATTATACCGCGTCGGACTGCTGCCATCCATCTTTGGTTGGTTCTGAAGCGGTATTGCGTTCTGGTCGGCAAACGGGTCTGGTTGCCGCGCGTACGGGTCGTTGATGTGTGCCGTCGAGCTATATTGTGTGGGAGGTTGGTACGAGGTATTCGAATACGATGTATCGATGGGATAGCCGCCGAGGGCTCCGCTGCTTGCGGTTTGGGTTGGGTAGGGCCGGTCGCCAAAGGGCGTGCTGACGGGCGAGATGGAATGCTGGGTGTGATTGCTGGGTATCGGTGGCAGAGGCCCATCGTTCCTGTCATGCGACTGCCCTTGGGTGTTACCGTAGTAGTCGTTGGCCGCCATGATGGGCAGGCACTTGTGGTATTAGGAAGGCGCGAAGGTGCACAACTTGATGCGCAAGAGTAGCAGGAGTACGTCGTGTCGAAGGGCGCAATACAGGTGAGGTCGACTCTGTCGAACAATGAAGTTGTGGGGTAGACGAAGGGTTTGGCCTTGCTTAAGCTGGGGGGCGTGCGACGACTCGTCGTCTCCGGAACAAGCCTCGCGCAAGCCTTGTGTAAGTCCAGGGGTTCCTTCGGCGTCTCGGAAACACGAAAGAGGAACAAGAAGAACACGTTAATCCAAAAACTCAGGCACCCGCTGTTATATGACCAACGCCAGCACACAATGCAGCAACGAAGCGAATGTGGGAAACGAGAGGCTGAGGGTTGCGGTTTGCGTATGCAGAGACCGACCGGGGCTCAGAAAGCGAGTGATGCGCAACTCAGCCCCAGCTGTGGAACCGGTAAAGGATGCTGTACCCTACGCCTAGCGTCGAAGCGGCGATCTGTGGCGTAGACGTGCTAATAATAACTGCCGCGCACCTTAGAGTCACTGACATACACGGAATTGACGTAGAAAGTGGCGATGTGAATGTACGATGTATCTAGTTTTAGTTGTCGCATTTCGCGATTGCGCGCTGGCATGGGACCACGTGCAAACCCCTGGAGCTTGTGGCAGTTACCGTTGCGCTGCTGCTGCAACTGCGGAAAGTGGAGCTGGCAGACGCACTAAAAGGTATAAGATCCACTTGTTTACGCGGACAGTGAGACATGCGTCACCTACATCATCAGGTATGCATGCTGATCCCAAGATCCTCTCCTGATGATGCTGATGCAAAATGCAAAGAATATTACTGTATTCAGCCTACTCGTCTACAGCGGCGGTAAGCTCTCTCTGCAATTCGGACACATAAGTCTATATCGCATCCACCCTTCCAGACACCCAGTGTGGAATATGTGCCGACAAGGCGTAACCATGTACTGCCTTCTCTGTAGAATCATACTCGTCCCGCCCATGCCAGCCACGCTGCTCTCATCAGCGCCTGCGGGTATGACGGGTACTTCGATGTCGTTGGCGCAGATGCTACAGTCGAATACTTTTTTGCCTTTGGATTTGGATTCACCTGAGGCTTTGGATGATTCGCTTTCTGGGGCAGAGGCGTCGATTGTGGTGGGTGAGTCTGTCGATGTTGTGATGTTGAGGGGCATTGTTGCGCCTTCTTCGTCTTCGCGCAGAATAGGGTGGTAGTCGTATGCGGGGGGTGCCCATCCGTCTCTGATGAAGAAGCGTGGACCTAACATCTCCTGGCTCACCAACACTACCACTTGGATCCACATCCACCCGGCCAGGAAACCCATTGCTCTCCAGTCTGTTCTTGAGAACAGTACGTTGTCTTCTTTCATATAAAAGTACGCTACAGGTGCGATGCGGGCCACGCTCGTTCCTACAACGTAGTCCCAGCGCAGTGCTCGCCGGCAGTTGCGCATGATGTTCCGGTAGATCTGCGGTGCCCAGAACGAGAGGTAGATGAAGGTGATGACGTCGAAGTAAATCGCGCGATACGTCGTGCGAGCTGTCCCGAAGTGTATAGTTACAAAGAACAGAACGATGAGCATAAGGCAAAAGCGGCTGTACAGTGCACCAAGCTCGGCCCGGGGATTCGCATCTGTTGTAGTAGCGCCGGCTGGAGTGGGCGTATTGTTTGGACTCGGAGTGAGGTCTTCGTCGGGGTCGTCCTGGTCTGGTGCGATGATGATGGGAGTAGGTGGACGTGGCGGTCGAGCGGCAGTAGCTGGCAAAGGTAAACCGCCATCTGTGGGCGGTGTTGGAGCTGCAGGCTCAGGAGCCGGAGTCGGAGTCGCAGTGGTAGTTGCAGTACTCCGTTGTCGCTCCTGACGGGCTCTCTCCGCTGCTTGCACAGACCAGATATCCATCAAGAAGCGAAGGTGTGTCAGTACAGAGAAAAGCGCTATGAACGCAATGCTGTACAGTGCCAACTGAGCCGTACCGAGGAAGAAATACATGAAGATGAGGATCAAGAATGTGAAGCCATCTCCAAGGGCCATCATAGCGATGGTATAGAAGCTGACCCGGCTGCGCATGGATGGCGTTGCGGTCTCCTTCATCTGCTTAAGAGTGAAGGAAAGTTGGAACGCAAGACTGATGGCAAAAGCGAGGATGCCGTGTCTCGCACGGACATTGAAATCTTCTGTCTTGGATCCAACCAGGTGCATGGCTTCTGATGGGGGGAAATCTGGAGGACCCTTTGACTCAATCACGAAGCCACAATCTGGAGAGAAGCCCACCATGGACATGGCGTGAGGGATATCGTGTGGGATAGGAGCGCCAGTAGGGAAGCGGAGCTCGTGCTCGAGCCAGTCCATGTCGACGTTGGATTGACTTGGAAACTCTTGAAGATACAAGACGAACTCGCAGTGGTGCCCTTGGAACATGCCTTCATTGTTGCCCTCCGCAGCGGATGTCCAGGGGTTCCAGTTCGGGAAAGCTCTCTTCTCTTGCCGTTCTATAGCTTCGTGTATCGTCCAATTGAGGAACTCCTGGGACGTCGAGTAGAAGTATGGTGTAATTTGCAAATGAGGCAAAGCGAAGATGCCCGCGAACCGATCACTCGTAGTAGTCAGAACAGCAGTTCCACTCTTCATAAAGTGAACGCCGTGTGCCACAAACTCCCACCAGTTCCCCCCAAAGCTGTCTTTGTCTCCGATGACCACTTTCGCGCTGATCTCAGATATAGTCTTGTTCGCATTCCTCCGCATCCTGTCTTCCAGCTCTGTGACGTGTATCCGCAACGGTCCACCTGCACCAGTCAGGTTCCTGTCGTATACCGCCATGTTTCCAAAGGGATCGTCGGGTATGGCTGAGGCGTTGCCCATATCGCTGGGATGCCGTATGCGGCTCAGAGGCGAGCGCGTCCATTCTCCCTGCACGTAACCAGACAGGTTCTTGTATACCGGCATGCCAGCTTCCCCCTCCTGCAGCGGTCCATCCAGCATGCCCTTCCACCCATCTCCCAGTAGTCGCTCAGACTGCGCCTTTGCCTTCTGCCTCACTGGGTCCAGCAAGTCCCACGCAAAGCCATCCTCATCCCGCAGCCCAGTAACATTGAGCCACCTGTCCTTCCTTGGGTTGAATTCGCCGTATCGCGTCCGATTTAGGATATCGAGTTGGTAGTATTCGCGCTCGATGAGCTCTCGGTAACGGGTGCGCGCATTGAAGGTTGGCTGTTGCTGTTCGGGCGAGTTGATGAGCAGCAGCAGGATTATAAAGAAGAGAAAAGATCGGGGGTCTCTTCTAGTTTCCATCAGAGCGGCTTCGGTCGTGCATGAGCCGCCATGGAGCGGGTGGATGCAGGCAGGCGGGAATGCAACGGTAGGTAGCGTCGGACGGATGACGTGCGCAGATCCGAGGTCTCGACTCAGGCGTGTCTGCTATGAACGCACAGGGTCCACGCACGACAGCTTGGCAAAAGGTAGCTCTCACAACTATCATTGCACATGTTCAGATTTTGGATGTATCTATCTGTCGATTTCGGCCAAAGGGCAAGAGGGGTATTGGGTCAATTCTATGTACACCGAGAAAGCGGGCAAGATTACTTCGTCATGGCCTATCCTAAACACCTGCAAACGCCTCCATGCTGATCCTTTTCTTCGTACGCGTAAGCCGTGACTCTTTTCAAATAGCATAAGGGCATAACAACATCTACTGCATCGGGCTGCTAATCGCTGGTGGCGCAGCCTCCAGGTCAACACGCTGGACCGTCTGGCGCAGGTCATTGCTGCTGCGGACGAGGTTGCCGAAGTACTTGCGAGCGATTTCGGTTTCCGCCTTGAGCTTCGTTGTCTCCTCCTTCTGCAGCTGGAGCTTCTCGACGTTCCTCTGCAGGCCGATGCGGACATCGTTGGCAGGGCCCTTGAGTGCACGGCGAACCTCGGAGCTGATGCGAAGGGCGTTAGAGTGTGTGTAGTCAATCGCTGAGAGCTGCTGAGATAGCTTTGCGCTGAGGCGGTGAGGTAGCGACTTGGGCACGGAAGCCAGGACGTATGATACTCCGAGAGCAACTAGAGACGTTAGTATAGATCAAATGACAGCGAAAGGATGTGCTTACCACCAGCGATGAGACCGGGAATGATCAGTCTCCTCATGTTGCTCGTACCCATGACCTTTGCAGCACCAAGGGCACCGTCTAGCCAGCCGACGCCGCCGACCAACCTGCCACCTACTACACCGGCAACAGTCATAGCCATACCGGCACCGGCAGCCTTTTCTTGTCGCTCCCACAGGCTGGCGACATCAAAGAAGTCCCATAGGTCGATGTCGATGTCCACCTGGCGGGCGAGAGCGTGCACTGACTTCCTGAACATCCTCTCTGGGCGGAACATGACATCGGCATACAGGTTGTTGCCAAGATGTAAAACACCCAAGTTCTTAATGCCATTGTAGCCTTGTACCGCTTGGGTTCGTGCATGTTCTTCGCACAAGCGAACCGCTTCGGTGATCTCGTGGAGCATGGAGTCTCTGATATCCTCGGCGTACTGGTAGGCTGAGAAGAGGCCAGGGTATTCGATGCCAAGATCCTGCTCTGCCACCCTAGCGATAGAGTTGTTGAGCGTGTCCCGGGTGTGGCCATAGACGTCTGATGTTGTGTCTTCGACCATACGATCAACTGCCTCTCCGGCCTCTGTCCGTGACTTCTTTGACTCTTCGAACTCGGGCTCGAGAGCCTGGATCTCCTTGGTGACACGATCCAGTTCGCTCTGAGAGACATCTCGGTTGACAGTGGCAAGGTTGTTCATGTCTCCTAGCACGTTGAGGAGATAGGTCTTGGCGGGTGCCAGCTTGGATCGCGCCCTCTTCTCCAATACGAAACGTCGCAACGAGGCCTCGAGATCAGCAAAGTCGCGCTGCTTCTCTGCTTCCTTGCCCTTTCCTTTGTCAGAGGGGTCGTCGTCGCCGTCGTCATCCGGGGGGCTCCCTCCTCCACCCATGGGAATGGCGTTACTGGAGACGAAATGCACCAGTTCGCTGGACTCCTTGAATGTGGCGGGACTGAGATTGGCGACTTGCTTCAGGATCATTTCCTGGCAACGGTTCTGATCGCGGATGGTGTCGAAGCCGTTGACCACCATAAACATGTATGCCTTCTCTCGCGCAGCGGTGAAGATGAAGTTCTTGGCGGACTCGGTGAAGTGGTTGGCGGCAGAAACGACGAAGACGACAACGTCAATCTCTTCTTGGCGAGCGAAAACGGCGGTTGTCTTGAGAGAGTCGGCGTTCAGACCCGGGGCGTCAATGAGAGCGATGTCGACGACTCCGTTGTTGAGGAGAGATTCGTCTACGTCCCGGATGTCCTTGACGTAGATCTTGCATTGTGAGAAGTGGTCGTTGTCGATGACGATCTTCTCAAGGTCCTTCAAGTCGAATACAACATAGGTGCTCTCGTCGTTGCGGTTGTATGTCGAGCCGATGGGAATCGCGTGGACCTCTTCTACTCCGCCGTTCTCTCTGAAGTCAAGCACCTCGCAGAATATGCTTGTGCAGGGCTGCTGGTCTTCGGGAAGGACCTTGCGTCGGAGGAGGGCGTTGCAGAAGGTTGACTTTCCGGCGTTGAGATCGCCGGTGACCAGGACCTTGCTCGATGTGTCCTCGATACGCTCTTTGAGAGAGAAAAGGTGGCGTATGCTCTGCTGGATCTGTCCGTCGAGGAGAGAGGCAACCGAGTTCTTCTCGAGCGAGTGTACCAGGTCTGTCTGGTTCCGGCCTCCCATGCGCAGTTCCAACTTCAGGACGGAGAAGTCGTGGGCCAGTTGCGGCGTGACCAGTCTGGGCTCCTCCTTGCGTTTCTGTTCGGCGGCTGAGCTCGATTCGCCGAAGTCGTCTCCAATCGTCGTGCCCGCTCGGCGGGGTCCTCGCGGTCGTTCGGGGGAGCGCATGTCGGGGTCGAAGTTGCCCATGGCCGACTGTGTGTGCTGCAGGCCGGGCCGTGATTCGTTGCGGAGATGTGCTTTTTGCTTTTCAGCCACCTGGACCGAGGGGTAGTGGGCCGGCCATTTCAGGTTCATCTCTTGGAAACTCTTGAGCGTCTCGATGGTGCCAGCAATTGCGCGGCCGAGGGCGTTCTTGTTCTGGTTGTAGCGCAGTTGCAGGACATGGCTGCGCTGGCGCTCGTGTTCGGCGTTCCCTGACCCGGCAGACAGCATCGGTGATGGCCTGTCTTCGCCAATGTTAGACCGCCAATTCATGCCGCTGCCTTCGCCGTCTTGCATACTTCCGCCGTAGCCAGAGTCCTCGTCGAGCATGGAGACGAGGCGGGCGGCGGCGTCGCTCGTGGTGCTGCCGCCGCCGACCGTCATGTATCCGGGTCCAGCATTCCGGCGCGGGACGAAGTCGTCGGATTGGCCACGGCGGCCGCTGCTGGAGGACTCGCCGGGCGAGGAGGGGCGGCCGTTGCGTCGATCGGGATTCATCGAGGTGGTTCGGGTGGTTGCGCTATGAGGAGGGGCGCATGTCGTGATAGATGCGGAGAGGCGGGTGTGATGTTGTGGAGAGAGGCGGTGTCGAGAAAGAATATGCTGAGACAACGTCAGAGTTGGTGTGCACACGCCACCTCGCACCCAAGCAGGGATTGGCTGTCGTGACAGCTACACGCCCACCAGGGCACTGCCGCGGCATACACGTGTGCAGCTATTTCACGTCAACCTTTGCACGTCTGGCTGGGCGCTGTTTAATGCGTGAATTGCTTGGGTGAATTGGTGTACTAGAATTGCGCTTGCGTACATGTGGGCAAGTGGTAGATAATTCCCTCGAGGCTCGGCATCGCCATACCTGCGTCTGCGTATCTTGCCCTCCACGCCTCAACCCGGCCGAACATCAAATGACATAATCGGGCAAGGCAGCCACTTTTGCAACTTGACGTCTCTGCCCTCCTCCCGTACAAACACTCGCCAATTCAGAGCTGGTCTCTTCCTCTAGTCTTGTAATCTGAACGAAGTGGTCGGTCGTATCGCGCTGCCCGCCGCACCCACATCTCCAAGTCTACCCCAGGATCCTCCACAAACCTCGCCCAATCCAGTCGCAACCATGAACGTATGTATACCTACTCTTCTACATAGCCCATGCTGAAAAACCTGCAAGATCGTAGAATGGGCCTTCGGAAAGCGCATGACGCCGGCGGAACGGTTGCGGAAACACCAGCGCGCACTCGAGAAGACGCAGCGAGAGCTAGACCGCGAGCGCGTGAAGCTTGAGAACCAGGAGAAGAAGCTAGTCGCAGACATCAAGAAGAGCGCAAAGAATGGGCAGATGGGGCCTCTGCGCATCCAGGCAAAGGACCTGGTGCGCACACGGCGGTATGCTGAGTCGCTGTCGCATTGCTGATAGGACATGGCTAACGTACGCAAGATACATCCAGAAGTTCTACCAGATGCGCACACAACTGCAGGCGATTTCGCTCAGGATACAGGTATGGCGTATGCCTACTAGAAACGGACATGGCTAATGCGAGCAGACCGTACGCAGTAACGAGCAGATGATGCAGTCTATGAAGGGCGCGACAAGTGAGTACATCTACAACTTTTCGCTAGACTAGTCTAACATGCGCAGCACTGCTCGGAAGCATGAACAGGCAGATGAACCTGCCGGCGCTCCAACGCATTGCCATGGAGTTTGAGAAGGAGAACGACATCATGGACCAGCGGCAGGAGATGATGGACGACGCTATCGATGATGCCACTGGCATGGAAGACGAAGAAGAGAGCGAAGACCTCGTCAACCAGGTCTTGGATGAGATAGGCATCGATCTTGGCCAGGCTGTGAGTACTCTCTCACTACCAAGACCGCAATCGCTAACGTCGCATAGCTTGGCGAGACGCCCAGCGGACTGCAGAAGAACACAGTACCTGAAGCTAGGGTGGCGCAGGCTGTTGGCGGCGGCGGAGCTGACCCTGATGACGACGACCTCCAGGCACGCTTGGACAGCCTGAGAAGGTGAGGTGAAGGGCTAGTACCAGAAGCAACTTCGCCATGCCCGCGCAGCATTCTTGGCTCGGTGTCAGCATGCATAGATATCAGGCCGACGGCTTGAATAGAGGTTCTTTCTTGATCACGTCAAGAGACAGTGCAATATGCGTATGAAGATCTGAAGATCTCAAATTTCCGCTGTTCATGTTGCGGGATAGTCATGGCCGGCGGTTGTACATAGACATGTTAGTCAATTCAAGCCGGCTCCACAGTACGCGCCGGTCTGCATGCGCGCGAGCCTAGATCGTGCTAATCCGCAGCCCAAAACCCTGGATTTGCTTTGGTTATGCTAGCCTTGGTTGATATAGCAGAGTCACAGGACCGTGTATTTGGCCTGCGCCGTCGCCTCCATTCACACCCGCGCAGTACCTAGCGGGGTCGCCTTCGTGAGTCGAGTACCTGCGCAATTGATCCCCGCACTTCCACAACAAGCAGTCGGGTTCCCATTGCGCACGCTGCCTGCAACTCACTGCCTATCCGCCCACGCTATCTCGACGATCGTCCAATCTCAACCCTGGAACGTGCCCGCGCCTTGTCATCTTTTCGCAGTGTCAAGCCTTCTCTTGCGCCAATTGATATTTCCGGCTGCTCGCCCCGCCATACACCCTCGACGTCATTACACCTAGCACCGACGACTCCCACGACTCCTCCCCTTGCATCCGTCTACATCTTTCCTACATTCTTGTCCCTCGAGCCCCGCTTATCTCATCCGCGAATCCGCCGCCGCCTCGGCCGCCCCATCTGCATCGCCGCCACTACCCAGTCACCAAACGCCAGCGCCATCCTCCAAGCTGGCAGGTAACAGGCGTCGGAGCGCCCAGGGAGGCTTGCTCTCGAAAATGTTTGGCAATGCAAAGGACGACGAGAGTCCCGCCGTCGACACCCCTGCCAACCATGACGCGCCCAAACCCGCAGCCCCAGCGGCGGACAACGCAGCTGCTGCACCGACAAACACAACCAGCAACGGCTCCGCTTCCATAGATCGCAAGCTCAGTGACGCTTCCGCCCCCACCGAGAGAAAACGACGGAGTAGTGGCGTATCGCGTGCCCGCGACATGTTCTCGAGCGCGAAACAGTCGCTGCACCTAGGCGGCTCTTCTCCCACCAACACGACCAACAACACCATGACCGAAAAGGCCGCCCCTCAGACGCCCATGCAGAAGCTGGGCAAGTCGGATGCTGCCCTCAGTGTCCCCCAGGGCTCCCTCAACAACTCGGCTGGCGAGTCGGCGCCCGGCCCACGATCTACCTTCCGCGTCGGTGTCACAGAGGATAAGAACAAGAAGTGCAGACGAACGATGGAGGATACCCACGCATACCTGTACAACTTCTTGAGCACCCCAGCGCCCTCGTATGCCGCCGACAAGGCCCGCGCCATCTCCGACGCCAGCTCCACTCAGTCTGACCCTCTGTCGCAAGCCGTAGTTGAGACGGACAACGGATACTTCGCCATCTTCGACGGACACGCCGGAACCTTCGCTGCCGACTGGTGTGGAAAGAAGCTTCACCTGATCCTGGAAGAGACAATCCGGAAGAACCCCAACACCCCGATACCCGAGCTGCTCGATCAGACCTTCACCGTCGTCGACCAGCAGTTGGAGAAGCTTCCTTTGAAGAACAGTGGTTGTACCGCGGTCATTGCAGTTCTGAGGTGGGAGGACCGAGTACCTAATGCGCAATCGTCCACCGGCTCAGTGCTCTTTGCACCCGCGGCTGTATCGGCTATCAAGCATGCAGGCGAAGGCGGCGAGGCTACCGATTCCGCTGTGGAGCCCGCAGCTGAACAGCAAGTCGAGGCGAGATTACGCAACGAGGCCAGCCGACAGCGCGTGCTGTACACCGCCAACGTAGGTGATGCGCGTATTGTCCTCTGCCGCAATGGCCGAGCGCTGCGCCTCTCCTACGACCACAAGGGCAGCGACGAGAACGAGGGACGCCGTGTTGCTAGTGCCGGCGGCTTGATTCTCAACAACCGCGTTAACGGCGTCCTTGCTGTCACACGAGCACTGGGCGATGCCTATATGAAGGACTTGGTCACCGGACACCCGTACACCACCGAGACTGTGATTCAGGCCGAGCAGGACGAGTTTCTCATTCTCGCTTGCGATGGTGTAAGTAATGCAGTCACAAATTCATGACATTTGCTAACAGCTATAGCTCTGGGATGTCTGTTCCGACCAGGAAGCCGTCGACCTAGTCCGCCAAGTTCACGATCCGCAAGAAGCCTCCAAGAAGCTCGTCGACTACGCCCTCGCACGCTTTTCGACCGACAACCTCTCCTGTATGGTTGTTCGCTTCGACAACAAGGCTCTTCGGCAGCGCAAAAACGACGCCGCGATGGGTGTGGACGGTGACCAGTCGACCATGAAGGGCGGAATCACCGAGGCAGATGCCATCGTAGCACAAGCGAAGAAGTCAATTGGCGAGCCTGAGATACCGGTCGAAGCAGCGGCACAGGAAATTATTATGGAGGAGGCCGAGGCTGAGCCCGGTCCTGAGCTCAACTTGGACGCCGCAAAGGCAGCCAGGAAACACGACGCATAGTGTGGATGGGTCACGACTTGGCATATGGATACTATGAATGGGGGAATATCTTGGAAGGGCAGGCGGCGTGCAATGTTCATGGACAGATGGCGGCAGTGTATGATTTCTAGCGTACCTGAGGATCCTTTGGGACCAGGTTTCT
This sequence comes from Alternaria incomplexa, assembly GCF_024043165.1. Lineage (NCBI taxonomy): Eukaryota > Fungi > Ascomycota > Dothideomycetes > Pleosporales > Pleosporaceae > Alternaria > Alternaria incomplexa. Next base: position 273,265 of record NW_026249868.1, on the reverse strand, counting down.
TTCGGGTGCATTCCCTAAGGTTAGCCGTATCTCAGAACTGAGCGCTTCAATGTAATCAAAGCAAAGCAAGTAAAGACGAGCTTGTCACACGTATATGTTTGCTGTCTGCTGTAAGCTACGCATGTTTGCCCCGCGTGTTTGCGCATTGACATTCCAGGTCCACGATGCGCTAATGACGATCGTGGGGCCTTTACCTGCACCGACTTTCACCGCATTCAAGAAATCCTGCGTCTACTAGCCCCCATTCCCGCTGTATCTACCCCCGAAGCTTGGATCACTGGAGTCACGCTCATGCGGCTCCGAGGAGCAACGCGATAATCATGTCGGGCGTCGACACGGCAGACTCTACGACCAACGCCCTCCCGAGCGATGCGCGACCCGCCTTTGTGACGCCGAGGGACCTGCTCCAACAGTCCCGAGCGCCTCTACCCCCGAAAGAGCAGCCGCGCCAACTTTCAGCTGTTGACCGCGAGCAACTGGACGGCCTGGTATGAAGTCTGGATCGCCGACAGTCGCTGCGGTAGCTGACAAGAGCTAGAGAACCATCAGAGCTTTCCTCAAGGCCAGAACGAGCTACGATGTGCTTCCTATAAGCTATCGCCTGATCGTCTTCGACACGGCGCTGCTGGTGAAGAAGAGTCTGAACATACTGAACCAGAATGGTGAGCTCGGACATGGTGTATAGAAGCACGAGCTGACGTTGAATGTAGGTATCGTCTCAGCGCCGCTATGGGATTCCAAGTCATCTACCTTTGCCGGACTCCTCACGACGTCGGACTATATAAACGTCATACAGTACTACTGGCAGAACCCAGACGCTTTGGCGCGGGTCGACCAGTTCCGCCTGAACAGTCTGCGAGGTAAGCGCTCGGCTTCGCATGCCGAACACAAGCTCACACAGACAGACATTGAGAGATCTCTGGGCGTCAAACCCATAGAAACCATATCCATCCACCCCGACCGACCCGTATACGAAGCATGCCGCAAGATGCTCGAATCGCGCGCGCGGCGTATCCCCATTGTCGACAGCGATGACGAGACACGTAGAACCATGGTCGTTAGCGTCATCACTCAATACCGCATATTGAAATTCATCGCTGTGAACGTCAAGGAGACACAGAAGCTGCGAAAGCCGCTGAAGGAGCTTAATGTCGGTACATACGAGGATCTCGCGACTGCATCGATGGACACACCGGTCATGGACGTCATCCACATGCTTGTTAAGAAGAGCATATCTAGTGTGCCCATTTTGGACAGAGCCGGTAGGTGGCAATGTTGGATTACGGCAAACTTGGCTAATATCCATAGGTACCGTGCTGAACGTCTTCGAAGCCGTCGACGTCATTGCACTTATCAAGGGCGGTGTATACGACGACCTGAACCTCACAGTCGGCGACGCGCTACTAAAGCGCTCAGACGTACGTCTCCACATCCTCATTATTTACAGTCTTCTGACAACGTCCAGGACTTTCCCGGCATCTTCACCTGTTCGCTCAACGACAACATGTCCACCCTCTACGACACGATCCGCAGATCGCGCGTCCACCGCTTCGTCGTCATCGATGAAAATAGCAAGCTCAAGGGCATGGTGACGCTAAGTGACGTTCTCGAGCATACGCTACTGGAAGGCATGGAGGACGAGTAGAACGACGCTATCCTAGACCACTTGTCAGCGAGCCATGTTAAGAGTCTTAGACTGCATGAGCAGAGAATGAGGAGGTGCGATGATTGACAGTATGTTTTGGGAACGGATCAAGATATCATATAAGGCGTCCTGGGAGGAATAAATGCGCGACTTCGAGTCATGAAGGAGGTCTAGCGAGTCAATATTAACATGATTATAAATTCTTGTTAAGTGTCTAAAGTATCTTCGCGTCCAGCGCCCACTTTCTAATGGTATCTCAAATAGCATAAACGCCGGGTATTCCCAAAACAACAAAAACTAACTCTCCCCAGCCAGACGCCTCGAATCAATCACAATACCTCGACTCTACACGCCCTCATCCTCATCCTCATCCTCATCCTCATCCTCATCCTCATCCTCATCCTCATCCTCATCCCCATCCCCCACCCAACTAATACTCGCCCCAACCAACTCCAATATCTGCGCTCCCCTAACCACACTAACCTCGCCCCTCTCCACACTTCCCTTGACAAACGCCTCAAACTCCTCTTTACCCATGACTTCCTGCCCCTCCTCCGGAAACAGCTGCGCAGACACCTTTTCCGCAATGTCGGCTGGGATGCGCCCAGCGGCGCTTTGCACGGCGAGGCCGAGGACGAGGCGTGCGGTCCGGATTAGGTACGTGTCTGTTTGGCTGGTGGTGGTTGAGGTGGAGAGGGCGCGGTGGAGGAGGAGGATTGTTGTGCGGGAGTCGGGGGAGGAGGGCGGACTAGTGGTGGTGGTGGGGAGGGAGGAGTGGGTGGAAAGGGGGAAGTCGTCGATACATGAAAGAGGGTTCTCGATTTCGGTTGTTGGTGTTGTTGTGGGTGATGGTGAATGACGGATAACAGTTGTCGTAGGCGAGGGTTGTGGGGTGGTGTCTGAAAGCGGGTTCTCGATCTCAGTTATCGGTGTGGATAGAGGCGATGGTTGTGCAGCGGTCCCGGGCCGTGAACGGGGACTTCGGATATGGACAATTGTTGTCGGCGTATCTGCGAGTGGGTCCCCAATCTCAGTTACCGGGGTGGATAAGGGTGATGGCGATGGAGTAGTCTGAACAGCAGTTCCAGGCCTTGAAAGAGGTTGCCGGATGTGGATAGTAGTTGGCGAGGCTTGCAGCATTGCTACGGCGGTTGCGGGGATGTTTTCGCCTATGACTGAGGTGCTGGGTTTGATTTCGGAGCTTCTTGGAGATATGTATCTGATGAAGCCCGTGAAGCCGGATGGTACGCGGGCACGGGAAGGTGTTGCTGGACTAGTTGGGCGGGACGGTCGGTAGTAGGGGATGGGGAGGGAGTAGTTTATTGGACTTGTTGACGGTGAGGGGCTCGTTGGGGTGTCTTGGGGGAGTGGCGTAGATTCGAAGAGGGATGGCGAGAAGGAGAAGCTGGAGTGAGGGCTGGGTGTCGATGTGGATGCGGAGTCGCTGCCGGTATCAAGAGGATGGGGTCGGGTGGTGGAGATGGGGATGAAAGCGATTGGCTATAGGAGAGATATGTTAGTGATACCCTGGGGAAAAGAGAGGAGGGTATAGGAAGACTTACATCAATCTGCGGTGCTTCATCCGAGATATCCAGCGGTGAGGGTGTTCGCTCCACCCAGTCTTCTTCTTGAACTGACATATGCTTATCACTACATTCTTCACATCCAAAATTCCTGCAATGGAAACCCGATGTTAGCAATCCGCCATCAATGTACGGGAGTATAGCTTCGGGTAAATCGCACCTCTTGCACCGTCCATGGTGGAACTTGTGACTGCAGCTCGTCCTCACCGAGGTCCTCGGGGTAGAGGCAGAAGACGAGGACTTGAGATCTAGGTGGAGAAGATCGAGTAGGAATGTCTTGATACGGCAATAACGACCGTGTGCTATGCAGTCTTGTAGTTCTAGGGGCGTCAGGGTGCAGTGGGATGTAGTCGCGTATGCCGGATTGGAGGCCTTGATTGGTGAAGGAGGGAGAGACGGTGAGTATAGGTCTAGGAAAGATTGCGAAGGCGATGTAGGGGTTGGCGGCTCGGATGGTATCGAGCACAGTGTATGTGCGCTTGCGACTGTGAAGACGCTGCTTCGATCCCGTCTATGTCGAGCATGTTTGAAGCGCGCGGCTTTTTCCTCGAAGCCGTTGCCGAATCTGAAGTCGTACCGTAGCTCGCCCTTCCTGTGGTGTGGCCTGTATTTGGATTCTGGGGTACTTGATCCAGATATCATGCGGCGAGGCCTCGTGGGTGCGGTGTTGATATGGTAGTTGTGATTCATGAAGCTGTCAGAGCGTCGAAGTCGTTGTATATCAAAGTCAGACATACTCCGGATCTTAGGCTGCCGGCGATGATAATTAGTCTCTGAGAGAGGTAAGGGGATGAGGTGAGGGCATGTTGACAGCTGGTGGGTTGTGGCCTCCATGACTGCGGAGATGGAGCGTTCTGGTGTGGAAAGTAGCGTTGGGCAGGGAGTAGAGTGTAAGTACCTTTGTTTGCCCGAGGTCGCATTTCTGAACAGAACTGATAGATGAATGAAGGCTCAGATGCCTTGTTTTGGTCCGATTGCACATCTGCTGACCCAAAACCACGGTAGAAAGGGCCCGAAAGAGGTCGAGACATTCACTGCCTTCGTCCTGCTCCAAAGAGCACACATTGTTACCCTCACTAGCGTGTGAAAGATGTCCGCGTCCTAAGAAAACCATTTCAAAGTCGCTACCGTCGATTGTCGTTGTGAGCATGATGTCAAAGCAATACCGTCTTTGTTGAGATACATCGCCTAGCCCATGGCGGCGGGACAATGACTTTATGAAGCGTACGTCGTCATTAAACTTGGCTCTGTCTTACTACGGAAGTAGGATCTAAGGTTCGCGTCATTTTGCTGAAACCTGTCATCCTAAGATGATTGATTGCAATCGTAACTTAGTTTGGGTGTAAGCTGAAGAGGCCGTGTTACAACACATTGCGCAGAGCCTGGAGTAAAGTTTAACATGTGTTTCACGTCGTTCTGGAAGGCGGATGGAATCGGCAGGAAAGTTTGAACGTCGTCGAAGCGATCCATTGCACCATTATGCGACGATAACCGTTGCTGTCACTGTCAAACTCAAGTGCTCGTCACTTCCTCGTTGATCGGTTGGGTGGTTGGGTGGTTGAAACCCGACTGCCGCCTGCCGCCGGCAAACTGCCCGCCTCACTTACCGAACACCCAACCACCGCTCCTCAAACTTCACACGCTCAACCATTATGTATATCTTGTATGCGCGTACAGTTCCCGTCTCTTGCCATGGACGAGATGAAAATGGAGATGAAAGGCGCGTTCTTTGGTGATGCCGCCCTTCGATGTGCGCGCGCCCTCCGCCTACCATACTAATTTCAACTCTTCGCAGCCAACATCACCGACGGTGAATTTGCGCGAGCGGGATTGCTACGGTTAGTATCTAAAGTTTTCGGGAAATTCTTGCTACGAAACACACTACAATTCGTCCGCTTGTACTGCTCATCGATTAAACTTTACCGGTCGACATTTCGACAGCGCACGACAGCCACTAGACACACGCTTGGACATCTTTCCACCAACTGTCCGCCCTCATCATCGCGACGCTTCGAAACACCAACACCGCCTCATCAAAATGAACGACCAAAACGAATCCCTTCTCTTCCGTCTCCCGCAGGAGTTGCGCGATGAGATCTACCACTACTATGTCCTTGAGGAAGACGGCTACCACCACGATGCCACGTCTGACAAGCTTCGACAGGCTAGCGGACGTCCGATCAATTTAAGTTTGCAGTACACTTGCAAGAAGACTGCGACCGAGATGGAGGGTCTGGCTCTGCAGGTGAACAGGGTTACATTCCGTACAAAGCTCGAAGTACCCGAACCTGACAGCGAATGCTCGAACGCGCTTTTATGGAATCATCTTCTCTGTGAACGAGAACGACCTCTCCGACGTATGTTCGAGTGGTCCTATACTCTGGTTACGCTCGAAGCTATACAACGCCTACGAGAGCTGCACCCAGATAGTACCGCGGCGGAGCAGATCGAGAAAGCGTTCATCAGAATGGGCGACAGGATTCAATGGCTCAGCTCCGGGACACTGTTTAATGAAGGCGTGGTATGGAGTATAGACTATACAGCGCACACAACCCTACTACAAGACTTGTTGCAAATCCTATCCACCCACCCAGAGTTCTGGCGGTTGACTTCCAAAGAGTATACCAGAGAGTCTGAAGAAAACGACAGTAGGCACGCTTCGGCTAGTCAAATTGAGCTGTTCTCTGACTTTGCACAGATGGTAGGATTGTACACGAAGATCTGGAGTACCCAAATCAGACGGTTCAGGCGTTGATGCTTGGATGGCGCCCGGACCCATGGCGAATGCCGGATCGCGCTGAGTTTGACACGATCTTCGAATTTCTTCCACGGCCGCCTGCAATAGTAGAGGACTTTGACCGAGGGTGGTATCTGGATGACACGTACTATTCGGCTACCGCGGTGACTATTCGATTCTTAGAGCGCCTGCCACCAGCCACTCGGACGCATCTACGCAATATTATCATCCAGGAAGACGAAATAAGCGAAGCACATAGGCAAACTCACGCTAGAGGCCTTGTTCCTTTCTGCTGCGAAAACCTCAGGCTTCGGATCGAGAGGAGAGTAGACGTATTTCACCAGCACTACTTGTCCGAGCGCATGGGTTTAGAAGACGGAATCGAGGAAATTGCGCCCTGGTTCGTTGAAACCAAGTTCCTCAAGAGGCTTGGGATGCCACCCGAGTCCTTTTGCTTGGTTCTTCACGGACCCACACCTCGAGCGAGCCAACGGCTGAGCGACCTTCTCATCAAGCTTGCCATTTGGGACGAGGGCTGCACTATACTTGAGCATAGATTAGGTCCCAGCTCCGATTATGTCGCCTACCCAATGCGTAGAGGCTTTGCGGACGGTGTTAAGATGATGGTTACAAGTGAGCTTCCTGCAAGAGTTGAGGCCGATATGGGACAGGTATGGGACATCAACCAGCTCCTGGACGACCATGTTGGCGAATGGCCTGCACTCAGCGAAGACGTATATGTGAAGACTGCCACTAGGCATGCTGGACACGAATTGTCGCTCGAAGAGGAGGACTAGACAGTACGAATGAAAGGCTGCAGTCTTCTCACCACAGATCCCTCTGCGACTCAAAGAACTCGGCTTTCGTCATACCGCTCTTGGGGTTCGTGGTACCATGGTACACCTCCGCCGTTGCGCCCTCGGCTGCGCCCTTGACAGCGCCCTTGACGAGTCTTATTAGTGCCGAATTTCGCGTTCCCCATGTAAAAGGTCTTGGTTTCCCGGATCATCGCATTCTAATACCCATCCAAAGCCTTTGCGACGCCGCTTCTGTGTCTTCTCTTTAGAGTCACATCACAATCGCTTAATCCAGAGAAAGCCCTCTCAGCTATGGCAATGGACCCGACACCACAGAACGCGTTGGATCAGCACCAGTCTCTCCTCTTCCGTCTTCCACGAGAGCTGCGAGATGAGATCTACCACTACTATTCCCAAGCAAACGGCTACTACTACGACACCACCTCTGAGACACTTCGAATGGACGGCGGCGAGTCCATTGATCTCAGTCTTCAATATACCTGCAAAAGAACAGCGGCGGAGATGCAGGGTATTGCCTTGGGAATCAACAAAATAACCTTCCGCACGATGGTCGATCTCCCCAGGCCTTCCGACCAACTCATGAAATCCCAAATCTTCGGTTATTACATCGATGAAGGAAGGGGTGCCATACTTAGTCGCATGCTCGAATGGACATACCCTCTAGTCACAGCCGAGGCCATGCGTAAGTTTTGCGAACGCCATCCAGCGAACCTGGCAGTCAAGAAGATGAGGGAATTGCATCGAGAGGGAGACAGTAATGGACCCCTAGCGCGTGGACACCTATGGGATTCGTCCGAAGATGTTGATACAGTCGATTATAACGAGTTCTCAGCGCAAACATTCGAAATCATCCGAGACTTGCTGGATATCATATCCACGGAGCCTGAATTCTGGCACATGACTGCAAGCGACTTCGATGTTAACGCGAGGAGGGCCTTTTTCGTGGCAACTAAGCACTGGGCTACCCGTTGGGAGGCATTCGAGGATTATCTTATGAAGCATGTTCCCGTATACACTTCCAAGGCAGAACAGCAGCGAGTACTACAGTGGCGACCTGACAGCTGGTCTATCCCCACAAATGATGACCTCGAAGCAGTGGCAGAGTTCCTACCTCACGACGATGATTCTGATCCTTTTGATATGGTACACATACGGGGAGGAAGGCGATCCTACTTCTCTGCAGCCGCCGTCGCGATTCAATTCCTCTCACGCCTCAGCGAATCCGCACGTAGCCATCTCCGCCAGGTCACTATACTGGAAGATGAGCACAGCGACCCCGAATCCTCCAGTCATGCAAGAGGCCTACTTCCGTTTTGTATCTCCAACACTCAGTTGAAGATTGAGAGAAGAGTAGACATATGGCGTACCTCACTCATACGTACTTCGAGAGCGACCCATGATGCAGGGAACCAACTTACAATGAAGGAAATTGGGATGTGGATTAGTGAGACAAAAGCACTGTTTGTCTTGGGGATGCTGCCTGGCTCTTACAATCTGGTCTTACACGGCCGATCACCTCTTGCGAGCCAACAAATCTGCGATGCCACTGTCAGGGTAGCAATCTGGGAGGAAGGCTGTACATCGATCGCAAAAGCCGACACTTTCCAAGGGCACTACTTTGTTCACTTTCTTGGTGAAGGCTTCGTGGAGGCGATCAAGGGGGTTGTAGAAGGGAACATTCCAGCTCGATTCGACGCAGACATGGGGAAGATATGGGATATCGACCAGCTGATGGAAGAAAAGGATGGCGATTGGCCTTCGGACCTGGAGGATGTTTTCGAAATTCGCAACCTGGAAGAGCCACCGGAAGGCTGGTGCGCTGCACATGAAGAGCGATTTGGGGTGTGGGAGCACAGAGACTATATTCAAGTGGACTGGACAGAATACATGGAGGGGGTTGAGATGCTTTTTGAAGCAGAATGAGGTCAATGAATCCGACTAGGTAGTGAGGACGAATGGGTGGAATATACCAACATCGTCGGCGATGGCTTAACTGCCTCATGGATGGCGAAATTTAGTGACAAGGAAGCCGTTTGGGCTGGCTAAATCAGGATATTGTGTCTTCGTTGTCCAGTCATCACGGTCTACAGTGACGTATGTCACCCATCTAAACTATCTTCTCTTCTTCTTTCAGATCTTCCTTGTGCAATTAAATCAGCCACCGAGGTACTGTTGACTCTTAGACTTACATGTATTGATATTCGCTGTACCGCTTCTGTGTTCCAGATAATTCTGGTACGCCATCGCCCTTGCGCCCTTGGCAGCGCCCTTTCGCTACCATGAGAGACACACTCTCAGCTTAACGTCAAAAGCTTCGCGCGACACATTTCTCCAACATACACAAACTTTCTTGCGCCAAGATGCAGTCGAAAAAGCCCATGATCATGGACCAGCATCAGTCGGTCTTCTTTCGTCTTCCTCGAGAACTACGCGACGAGGTGTATTACTACTACGTCTGGGAAGATCAGGGATACAGCCATCGCACGACTTCGGAGACTCTTCGGGCGAATAACGGGGACGCGGTTAGGATCAGTCTGCGATACACTTGTAAGAGGATCGCGAAAGAGATGGATGGAGTGGCATTCAAAACGAACGACATCACTTTCCGCACCATGCTCAGTCCGCCAGATATTACTGGCCATCCCACGAACGCATTCATGTACGAGCTTCTTCTCGGCGACCGTGGGTGTCGATTGAGATACATGGTACACTGGGCTCACAGCCTCATCTCGGTGGAGGTCATGCAAGAGCTGAGGAAACGATATCCATGGAGTCTTGCAGTACAAAGGATAACAAAAGAGGTTTCAAGAACCAAGAGGACCAATTTGCGATATGGATTTCTACCCACGGTGGAGACCCTAGACTTTTACGATGATGAATCTGTGCTGCAAGACTTGGTAGAGATTTTGGCGACATATCCGGAGTTTTCCTATTTGACTTCGAGAGAGTACGATATAGATTTACGAAAGGCGACGGGTCCCCAGGAAGATGACGAGGACTTGCCTTCTGAGGATGAGGATTACTTTTCCGACTCCTCCGACGAATCTGACAATGAGGATACGCCCTGCTACTCAAAGGAAACTCAGATGACTGTCTTGCAGTGGAAACCAAAAGCGTGGTGGATTCCAGACCGCACTGAGCTCAAAAGAGTATTGAAGTTCCTGCCTCCGTGGCCCAAAGTACCTCCAGAGCCGCCTTTTTACGACTGTTGGGTACCATTCATGTACTTCTCAGCAGCTGCAGTAGCTACTCGCTTTATCGAGAGGCTTTCTCCGAACATATGCAGGCAATTGCGCAAGATCATTATCCAGGAGGATCGACTGAGCGTGTCTCGTTCAAAAACTCACGCACAGGCTTTCATACCGTTGTGCGTTGCGAATCCTGATCTCCGCATAGAACGCAGGGTCGATGTCTGGTATACCGAGTTCGTGCATGAGAGCGAATATTTCGACGAGTTCGCAAGCAGAGTAATAGAGGCAATCGCTGTATGGATCAACGAGATCAAGATAGTGTACCAATTAGGTATGCCCGTCGCGTGCTTCAATTTAGTCCTGCACGGGCCTTCCAAACGAGCAAGCCAGCAGCTTTGCGACGCCGTTGTAAGAGCAGCGATATGGCAAGACGGCGCTGTCGAGATAGCTCGGCGGGAGCAGCGAGCGTTCGACTATGATCAAGCCGGCGCTGTAGCCGAAGACTTTGTCGACGTTATCAAAGAGATGCTGCGAGGGGAAATAGCGGCGAGGTTCGATGGTGCGGACATGGGCGAGATATGGGATATTGAGAAGATTCTACGCGAACACGTTGGTGACTGGCCTCGTTATGTCGGGGATGTGTTCCGTCTTCAGGACTTCGACGAGCCGGATGGTGGCTGGGAAGCGGCGCGCGAGGTGTATGAAGAAAACGTCGAATGGATGGATAGAATAAACGGGTGGAGGCGATTGGCCGGAGAAGAGTAGTAGAAGCGAGGGAATTGTATCGGCGCGCAGACCATTCCGTTTTAACTACTACATGCGATTATGTAGACCGAGTAATGCAGTAATGTTGTAACTTTTGCTCTGCCTTTTACTAATAACTCTGGCAACCTGGCAATAACCCGCCGGTTACAAGTTTCGCTATCAGATCAAACGAGCCAATGACCTGCTACATGAGTCGTACTGTGCATGCTCAACGGAATGAAGCTACGCCGCCACCCTTACATCCTCCGCGGCGCCCTTGATCAGTCTGACACGTACCGACTTGCGCGTTTCCTCACGCAAAAACCTCCACCCTGCCCGAATGATAGTGCTTCAACATGATTCGGAGGCCTTTGCGATACCAGTCGCTTGCCTCCATGCTCGCAATGCAAACTTCCAACATCGCAGACCCTCTTCGTCATGATGATGGACCCAGCATGAACAATCAACATCAGTCTCTTCTCTTCCGGCTGCCACGAGAGCTGCGAGATAAGATCTATGAGTACTACACGCATCAATAGCAAGGGTATATCTACGATCCATCGGCCAAGAAGTTTCGGCTCGCCAACGGAGAAAAGATCGATGTCGCGTTGATCTACACCTGCAAAAGAGTGGCACAAGAGATAGACGGTTTGGCGTTTGAATCGAACACGCACCGATTCAGCGTCCTTCCGCAGAATCCTGGTACCGAGACTTCAAACCCTGTAGCCTCGTTGTACCACAGTCTCCTAGAAGGGCGCAATGCGTGTTTTCGTGAAATGCTATCAGATGCATATCCACTTGTCACACGAGAAGTCTTGAGAGAGCTGCGATCGAGATATCCAGGCAACACAGTGGTGGAAAAGCTGGAGAAAACGATTATCAGGGAGCATTGGCCGCGCTTGCAGGAAGACGACCTTCGCCATGTGTTTGCATTGAGATATCTCGTCAAAGATGACATACTTCAAGATCTCATTCAGATCATCGCGACGCATCCAGCGTTCGAGCGCCTCGTTTCCAAAGCGTACGATCCATTCGCCAAGATTACCGCTCCGTTGGATTGTGATCCGCCTACGGATGGAGAAGATGAGTACGAGGATGATTACACCGACCAGAGCGGAAGTCACTCTCGGCAACCACTGTACACGAAAGACACCCTATTCCAGATCATCGACTGGAAGCCCCCGCTCTGGTGGATTCCAGAGAAGGGAGATCTTGACAGGATCGCGAAATATGTTCCAGCCGCACCGGAACCTATGAAATTCCATAATGGTCGCTTCAAGAGATTCAAAAGATACTTCTCGGCAGCGGCAGCTGCCATTCAATTCCTCGAGCGCCTTACACCCCAAAAGCGTGCGCAAGTGCGCAAAATTGTTATCCAGGAAAATTACACGGGCTTAAGACTCTCCCAGACTCACGCACGCGGGCTTGCTCCATATTTGCTCGAGAATCCTAGACTTCGGATAGAGCGGCGCGTCAACAGCTGGGGGACTGCGCTTGTCCGTAATGACGAGCGTCCCTACGGTATCGAGTACTGTCTCGCGGATGTTGTAGCGTGGATACACGAAGCAAGCATGCCATGGATTATGGATCTGCCAACGGGTTCTTTCTCCTTGGTCTTACATGGCCCTACTGAGGAAGCCAGTCAGCTTCTCTGCAATGCCATAATCCGTGCTGCGATATGGCAGGACGGCGCTGAAAAACTGAAACTCAGGACGGCTCCCATAGTCGATGACTTCGTCGACATTATAAAGGCGGTGGTGCGCGGCGATGTTCCGGTGCGTTTCGAGGCGGACATGCACGAGCTATGGGATATAGACAAGATCCTGCGCGAGCATTCCGGCCGGTGGCCCTGCGCAGTTGAGAATCGCATTTCGTTCCTCCATTTCGATATGCCTTATGCGGGCTGGGATGCGGTTCGCTCAGAGTATATGGAGGAGTTCGTGTGGACGGACAGGCTGGACGGGTGGGATCTGATGGTAGAAAGATGTCAGCTGGCCGACGAAGATTGAAGAAGTGTGGCGTGTTGAAGGCCAACCAAATTTCCGTAATAATTGCACTTTCCTACTTGTGACCTCCCCGATACGTGTGTCAGGGCTGTTGGAGGGCGCTGCATGTGAAGGGCGCCGGCCATGGTCGCGGCACACACGAAAACGCGCCAAGACCTATGTTTGACATGTTTGCAGTCAGCTATGACGTCAACCCAGCCGCGTCGCTTTCAACCCGCGCGGCCGAGATTCGAGCTTCCAGCATGGGCAGCAAGCTGATCACAATTACGAAGCCCAAGATCTAGGGTGGTACGCCTTGACCTAAATCCAGATACCCGCACACGCCAGCCATTGAAAGCGCCTGGCCGCTGCTCCGGGCCGCTGCGGTGCATGAGATTGATTGGTATGTTGGCGGCATTGTCGAGCTTGATTGAGGTTAAATCAAGGTATACGCTTGAAATGAGCCCCACATCGTCACTCGCTGTATATAGATTGTTCCGTTGGTGTTGATGTTGGCTGTGGCTTAATCCTGGGTAGAACAGGGACAAACGCAGGCACGGCAGGAACCTACGTCACTGCCCGCGTGCCTGCCTTCATAACGCGCCAACACGGACTCTTTGACTCCGCGCATACTCACGATACCCAGTTTCCCCCACTTCATCCTCTCTACTCTTACAATTGACCTTTGTAAAACACAGTAAGAATGGAGACCATCACCAACCTCGCAAGCAATGCTGCTGGCGCAGCCTCCAAGCTTATCTACGGCGACCAGACCAAGGCGGACGAGGCAGTCGACCAGACCAAGAACAACGAAACTGCCGGCAAGGAGCCTATCTCCGGTGAGCAGGGTCAGGGCACTGTCACTCAGCCCTACGACCAGGGCAATCTTGGTGAGTCCCCACCAACGCGCGCATTGGACGACCTGTGCTGACCCCGCTTGATAGCGACCCCTCTAGCGACGGCTGATAAGGGAACTTTCCTCGACTACTCGAACAACGAGACTGCGGGCAAAGAGCCAGTTTCTGGAGAGCTCGGTAAGGGGACTGTAACAGAGCCCTTTGACCAGGGCAACGATGGTAAGTGTACGACAATGACGGCTAGTAGAACAAAATACTGACGTATCGCACAGCCAAGGCCACCGAGAAGGCAGCCGAGAAGACCTCTGGCACAGATGAGTTCCTGAAGCTCGACCCTACCACCAAGGGACCGACCGAGACCATGACCCAAACATCGACCGACCCCAAGATCTACTCGGATAGCAAGGACCCGTCCTACGTTGGCATGCCCATCGTCCCCCTCAACCCCGACGCTGCTACGTCAAACACTGGCGCTACGTCCTCTACAACCCAGGCCACTGGCATCACGGACAAGGCTGGAGTAACGGATAAGCTTTGGAAGGACACCCCACTTGACGACATCAGCCGTTCAGGTGCGCCAGGTGCTGGTCCTACTGGTCCCAGCGATGTTACTCCTGCGGCTCCTGGTTCCACGGCAACCACAACTACCAGCCCTGATCCCGCCATCAAGACCACTGCTCCCGACTCTGTAACCGGTGCTTCAAGCACATACGCGGGTGGCGCTGGTACCGACACTAAGACTGATGCCGAGAAGGCCTCTGCGAACCGCGACACTCCAGAGTGGACATCAACAGGCGTTCCTTCTGACAGCAGCAACTTCGAAGCGGCTGCTGCCAAACAGAACGCTGCCTCTGGTTTGTGGACACGGGAACCCGGACAAAGTCGGGGTAGTACTGACGGTGCCGCAGGTTTGACTGGAGAGCACTCAGGTCGCAAGTCCGAGTCTGCCGATTTGACTACATCCCCAAGCGGCGAGGAGAAGGGTGGAAAGATGTCGCACTTGAAGGAGAAGATGAAGAACAAACTTCATATCGGCTCCAAGGACAAATAAGTGCGACGCAGAGGAATGGACGATCTATTGATGATGGATGAGACATGATACCACGGCAATAATATGCCACCACGGACGAGGACAGAACTCGTTGTGTACTCTTCAGATAGAAATCTACAGCGTTGAGCTCAAGTTTATCTTCCATTTCGTCCAATCATGTGCCTGGTTCAGCCTCGTGGCACTAACTAAAGTTAGCGTCGCGCCTGCCGTTCGCGATCTGACGTGCATACGCCTGACAGCGTACAACATCCATCTTATCACGCCTCACTTCCAACATAATAGCATCACGTTGGCAGCACTGAGACAATATATTGGTTCGCACTTGTCACAAGACCAAAACTTGACGAGCCGCTTCCTCTTCCAGGCTAGACAAATTCCAAGGTACGTGAACGGCTATATGCGTTTGAGGTACCGTGCCACCTAGACTACCGCTTGGTTAGCAGCTTTCTCGCCAACTAAGATCTCCCTTCCAACATTAGTTCCTGTCGTCTCCTCGATCCCCTCCGTTTGCAGCCAAGATGATGCACCCCACAGCACGGTCTACGCATCGCCACTAGTGTGGCAACCGCGGTGTACCTACACTCTCGGAACCACGTTTCGCGACGACTGATCTGGCAGCCTTACTTGTCAACATAATCTTGGTTACTCCGAATCGCGTCATTTTGGCCCATTTTATCCTTCCTCAATACAATCGTCTTATCATTTTTTATCGCACACCATCAACATGGGAAACATTGGCAACGAGAATGCAGTTCGTAGGGCTGACATCGCGATTGATAGAACAACACCTGAGAGGCAGACTCGAATTTCGAAAGACCTGTCTACTTCGCCACACAATCACGGCTACATGGAAAAGGCGAACATGATACGGAGGGCGGCGGGCAAGATACCGCATGTTTGCGTTGTCGGCGCTGGTGTCGCCGGACTAAGATGTGCGGATTTGTTGCTGAAGCAAGGCGTTAAGGTGACAATACTGGAGGGCCGGAATCGGGTTGGTGGGAGGGTATGTCTATGCAGCTGTGTAAGTTTTGACGCACACTAACTAGCTGTGAGCTATGCCAAAGCGATGAGCTCGGCCACAGGGTTGACCTGTAAGTTCGCAATTCTCAATGTAGCTTGTATGAACTGACCGTGCTGGCAGTGGGCCAAACTGGATACACGGGACTGACGACAACCCTATACTGGATTTGGCCAAAGAGACCAAAACTACTACCATGAACTGGGATGGTCGTCAATCAGTCTTCGACAGTCAGGGGAACCACATGTCGGATAAAGACGCGGCAAAGAACACCGAGCGTGTGTGGGCCATCATCGAGCAAGCCATGAAGCTGTCGAACGAGACTTCAACGACGATACCAGCGGAGAAAAGCCTGTATGACTACTTCCAAGAACAGGTCGTGAAAATGTTCCCCAACAAGAATGATGATGCAAAGAAGCAGCAGCAAACAATCCTCCAAATGGCAGAGATGTGGGGCGCCTTCGTTGGATCGCCCGTTCAGAGGCAAAGCCTAAAGTTCTTCTGGCTTGAAGAGTGCATCGATGGCGAGAATCTCTTCGTAGCATCTACGTACGACAAGGTACTGAAGAAGATCGCTGAGCCGGCACTGAAGGACGCGACGATGCTGTTTGAGCATAAAGTGCAGCGGATCATATCAGGAGATAAGACCGAAGATACACGCGTCGCCGTCGAAGTTGAAGGCCGACAAAGCATGACCTTTGACGAGGTCATCATGACAGCTCCACTGGGCTGGTTAAAGCGTAATCTCGGGGCCTTCGTTCCAGAATTACCGAAACGACTGACAGAGGCTGTTGGAAGTCTAGGGTACGGGCATCTAGACAAGGTGTACATCAGCTTCCCAGAAGCCTTCTGGAATGAGCCCATCACCAATGACTCAACTTCGCCATCCGCGTCCCGCGATCTCAGCAAACCAAACGTAACAGCAACGACGGCGCCCATCCACCAAGCGAAAGACTCACCCGTCAACCCAGCTCACTACCCAGGCTTCACACACTGGACACATCCAACCTATGCATCTGAAACAAACCCCGAATCCTGGGACCAAGAAGCCGTCAACCTGGCCGCCTTACCAGAAGGGTCAGCACACCCAACCCTCCTCTTCTACACCTTTGGCCCAACCAGCCTGCACATCGCGCAACTCCTCGCCTCTAATCCCCAAACAAAGCACAACACCCTCTTAGACTCCTTCTTCGCACCCTACTATACTAAACTCCCCAACTACAATTCCAAAGATCCCTCCTGCACCCCTACAGCCATCCTAGCAACAGCCTGGGCAAATGACGAACTCGCCGGGTACGGCTCCTACTGCAATTTCCAGGTAGGGCTTGAGAAGGGTGACGAAGATGTGGAGACGTTACGAAGAGGCGTGCCTGAACGCGGTGTTTGGTTGGCGGGAGAACATTGCGCGCCGTTTGTCGCATTGGGGACGGTGACGGGGGCGTATTGGAGTGGGGAGGGCGTCGCGAAACGCGTATTGCAAGCTTATGGACTTGATGGGAATTGAGATGGCATTCGATGGGGTTGCGTCAGGGTACTGTAGCCTCATTTCTTTCGATATGCTTGCGATGGATGTGATGGAACGTTTTTCCTTACTCGAAGTCATCACAACTGTCCTGCATACCAGATCTCAGTACATCTCCAACGATCAGCGCAAACCAAGATCAGACCCAAGTCTGAGTTCAAGGCGCACTCTTTTCTTCTCCAATACGAACATTCTCACCCAGAGTGCGAGGTTTTCCCCGACCAAGAATTATGCCGGTGGGTCATCTGCATGAGTCGTCGCAACCCAACGCATCACCAAAGATCCTGATGATTAACTTCCGCCTCCGCGGGCATTTCCATCCCCACTATTCCTCACCAGCTATTTCTCCATCCAGACATACCTGCATATCCCCACTCTCGCATTCTGCAAATGTACACAAGCTAAACCGCGTTGTGGTCCTCGCACCGAATCCGAACTACAGACGGGGTAGGCCGTTGGCGCGCATGCTCCGCGTTTCAGATTTTCCAGCTTGACGTGCTGGCCCTGGCCCCATCTGCATGTCCCTCTTTGCTTTTTCGTTCGCGTGGAGGCGGAAAGGCGCGAAATACGGTTTCTAGCGGGTGATGCCGTTGGCGCGTTGGATGGGTGTTGCGGTTGCTATTGGGTGGGTTATTGATCCGGGTGTTGGAATAGAGTTTAAGGTTTGGAGAATTTTTGGTGCAGGTGGGTGGTGGATTGGGACGGCGATGGGGCTGGGCTGGACTGGGTGAGGATCTGCGAGGTCGATGAGGGTCGATCAACCAAACTTGATGGGAAGTTGGGCTGAAGGTTTGGGTAGGTACTTGAGTATATATTATGGGTTTGTCGCTGCTGTGTTTAAGAAGTATCATCAAGTCATTCCTTCTTATACCACTATCCTTACTGCTGGACATATCAAGTCGTCTTTTCTTTTTTTTTTGACCGTTTCAAACACATACACAAGCATATACACACGCGCATACTTAGTCGCCATACACAAAATGGAACGCACATCATCTCACGGTTCATCTACCTACGGCTCATCGGCCTTCTCATCAACATCGTCAAACAAGTCACGAATGTCGATAAGAGAACGCATTGGCAAGCCAAGCAAGGTATGTGGTCAAGATCATGACGAATGCGATGGGGTCCTGACGTTGCGCAGTATCTGTGGCAGACATTGCTGCAGTGCAAGATTCTATGATGGTTTGGCTGGGCTGAACTGTGGGATCATTGCACGTATAAAGCTGAAGTGCGAGAGAAATACAATGGAGGAGAAAGAATGTACATAACAGCTGCTGAGCGGTCGGGCTATCAGCAGGCTGCTAGTCAAAACAGAACAAGTTCCGTCGTTACAGAAGAATCAAATACTGTAAAATGCTTTGCCACTCTACCCACATTGTCGTCTTGATCTCTTCACTCTACTTCCATGACTACCTCACCCGTCGCAAACCTCCATCCACTGAACGGGCTGTCAGCGTAAGCATACAACTCTTCCTTCGTGACTTCATGTCCGTACTTTCCCCAAACACCCTTCCATATTCCTTTCGCTTGAACCTTGTACTTCGCTGGCTTGCGCTCAGGCATCCACGGCTTATCAAATATAACCTCAACCTCTTCCTCCGTCCCAGGCGCAATCGTGACAAGTGAACCCTGCGGCGGCGGCATCTTGCGATTAATTTGCAAAACAGTCTGCTCCACCTCCTCACCACTAACCGAATCGGTAACCGTGAAAACGCCAGTGTTGAGTGCGGAGGCGTCAAGCGGCGTATTCCACTTCAAGATCGTGTAAGGAGTACCTGGACTGGTGTTTTTGAGCGTAACGAGCACAGTAGGCGGAGACCGAGATATTTGGCTCATTGTAAACTCTAATCCCGGTATGCTGTTCGCACTGGAACTTGGATGCGGCATGCTGAAGTTGAGTGGGGTGGGAGACTGGTAGATGTAGAAGGCGCCGAGGAGAGATATGACGAGGCCGGTTAGAAGGACTGTACGGGTCGTCCAGATGTTTGCCATGTTAGCTTCTCATGTGGCTGGTTTGAGCAACGCGACGAGAGTAGGGGGGGTTGGATGTATAAGGCTGCTGTCGCAGGGACAGATAACCGCAAGTCTGCACCCGCGACTTCGCATTATGTTTACAGGCTGTCGCGTGACGACTGTGTTACGAGCGAATCATCTTGTCAGAGACAATATAAAGTGCTATCAGCCTTTGTACCTCCTTGCTCGGTACCTGCCCTGCTGGGGAGCGGGGTGCGCGGCGCTATACCCAACCTAGCTATGTGCCGGCGAGAACTCAATATATACTTCATTGCGCATCCGGGGTGAGACCGGCTATCGCTCAGAGGGGTGTATCTTCATGTTATATCGTAGAATGATGGAGGTTATCGGCAACTTGATGACTTTCACGTCTCTATGGTGGGTACTGTGCTGTTAGTGCCTTGGCGTGAGGGTCTGCCTTCCCTGGGCCAGGTTGGCGGGCGTGCCGGGAGGCTTGACAAGTACTCTACCATGGCACTCGCATATGAGCCCAGATGCCTATGCTCAACTTTTGAGACACCAACGACAGGAAACAGTCTCCGTACATGCATGGGAACCCATTTGGACCATCCAGCCGCCCAGCATGCTCGCTCTCCAAGGTGATCGCATCGTTGCAGCTGCCTTTGTCGCCGGCGCTGCGATTTCATCAACAAGCTCTATGACGCACCCACTTACTGCAACTAATTGAGACATGCCGCCAGTTACTCAGTCCTTGCGGAAAGAGAAGTTAATTTCTTTGGTAGCTATTTGGCCCCCAAATACGGGCGCTGCGCCTTGCGCAAATCCCCGGACTGGCAGGACGCCTGAAAATACGCCCGATCTGCAAGTCGTCTCAGATAAGGCTGGCGTCGCCACGTCCACTCGTGATTTATTTCCTTGGTATGCATCGCGCACTGCTTCGCTTCAGAGATGAAATCTACGACGCAATTTTCCGCCGTTCGCCAGGACGCTGATGACGATACACGAAGGAGCGCCGAATTTCTCCCCATGGCCAACAGCCACAGCGACGCCAAGTCCGAATCGCCCCAAGAATGGCCTCGAAAAGATCGCAGGACGACATTCTACGAGAAGTGGTCACCTTTCCCTTGGCGAGTCACTGGCGTCTTGTTGGCAATCCCTCTTGCGCTTGCCGGCATTGTCGGCCTCGCTGCGGCGGCGGAAACGGTATCGCAGGGATACATCATGGGACGAGACTGTTACCCGAACGGCCTTTGGAAAGAAGCCACCGGAGCAACATGGCGCATCATGGATTCTTCCTACTTCTTTACACCGAACTTGAGCTTCGGTGCTCTCACTTTTACGCAGGTAAAGGTCATCGATGTCGCATGGGACCTGATCATTGGAAGAGGCGGACAGCTTTTGTTGGCATGGGTGAACTACCGCGTCTTCAATGAGTGGCTGGTATATCACATGGAGATGCATCACACATCATACAAACTATACGCCGCTGTAGCCTTCGAGACAACAACAATGGCTACGCTCGGTGTTCTAGGGAAGGAATTCCTGGCTTATGGAGCGTGCACGTGGAAGCGCTTGTTCCGTTGGCTCGCTATCTTTTCGATGCTGCTATCCACCCTCTATGTAATCGCGTTCCCAACGTTAATGGCAGCTATGACCGGTTATATCACGACTTACCAGCCGTATATCGAGGACTTTGATGGCAATCTCATGGAATGGAGCAAAGCTAAGGACGTGGCTTACATCATCGAGGACGCGGATAGGGTGGGTTTGGAAGCACCGCTCATCGTCACAGCGGATGATCAGCCGCTTATTGATGCCGTTCACCATCGTAAGTATGCTAGGAGTATCTCTAGGTCTCAACTGACGTGTCTTAGACATGGGGCAGTTCAGCAATTGGAGTTACACATTCTTCTTTGTAGGAGATTTAGACACTAAAGTACCATCTGTTGAGATCAAATTCGCCGGCGGTTTCAATATGACCAATGGAATTCGGAACCCCAATATCACGGCTGACTGGGTGTTTGACGGCAACACGACATCGACGTTTCGCAGCCTCCGCATCGCAAGCTTTCCCACTGATGATTATGGATTAGACTCCAGCAAAAGTCTCAACAAAGATCCCAGACTTCAATACGCTTTTGAAACACGGCCAGATGCGAACCACTCCTACACCGGGTATTACCTGCTGGACCACGGATCTTGCAAGCCTAGCGAAACGTACCAATGGGGCTTCTCATACATCTTCCTCTTCATGGTATCGATATTCAATTTCGTCTGGGTCTGTATTATGGTCGGCATGTGGCTCGATACACGACGCGGATCGATGATGTATAGAAGTGGAAGGAGACCGGGGCTTTTGCGCAGCATTATGGATTACTCGGCTGCGATACGGGAGGAGTTGGGTGCGGAGGCGAATTACCTAGAGGAGGATGAGCTGAGGAAACGGTTGACGCAGAGTAGGGGCGCGCTCGTTGTGGAGAAGAGGGAGCTTAGGGTGACGAGGACGAGTACCGGGGAGAGGACCAAGAGAGGTTGGAAGCGCGGTTTGACTAGTGGGAGCACGTTTTGAGAAGCGAATATAATAAGATTGCTATGAAGGCTTCGTGGTATCATAAGAGATGTAACTAACTAACCCTCCATCTGCGGCGTTGCTCAGCCCCATTGATATCTCTCCTCGTCAATCATGGTACTCTCTTTCCAGCACTTTTCAACCCAGGCGACGCCAACGATTCTGGCAAGTCCTGTGATTTTGTTCTTCGCGTCCCTCGTCGGAGATTGCTCATCCAGCACAACGACATGTGTGACGCCTTCCGCGTTTATGTCGTCAGTTACCACGCCGCCCCCGAATTGGATGTAGTTTCTCGCTAGCCGTACTCTCAGCATACCATCTGGACGCCCAGTATCGTTCTGAACGGCAGCTTTCACCGTACCAAACATATGTGTCTTAAGATGCGCAAACGACTCCCCATGATCGTCCAGTTGATCCAGAAACCCCTCTCGTTCAAACGCCTCATCATCCTCTGGCACCGACACACCCTCCAGCAACTTCCTCATTTCGTCCACATCCGCTACATCGCGCGCATACGAATCCCCATGCTCATCAACATTATTCTCGTAGTCCAGTTGATCGTCGTCATGAAGATAAAACATGTGCCTGTTCGGCTCGAACGGGAGTAGGTATGGCAGGGGAGTAGCGTCTACCTCGTTCTGCCTGATGCAATCCTGGATCCAGACGGGCTTGACGATGTTGTTTGTTGCGCGTTTCTCCAGCGAGGCCACTTTGATTAGTCGCTTGTCTGCGACAATGATGAGGTTCTTGTCCATGGAGTCGCGCTGTACGATTTTGCCGCCGTTGGCTTTGACTAGGGCTTCGAGATCGGCTTTGGACTTCTTTGATGGGGTGATTTGCTCGGTCATTATGAAGAAGGTTAGGCCTTCGAAGATCTTGGATGCTGGGCCTGCGTACGGTGTGGTGATGGCGTCGCTGCCGACCACCGTCAACGGCTTCTTCGTTGTCCTGACTTTCTTCCTTCGGGATTGTTCGATCTTGAACTCTTTTTCCTTCTCATTGACCTCTGTCTCCGCTCGGCTCTTTACTTCCAGCCACTCTTGTGTTGAAAGCGCCTGATCCCATCGCTTATCTTTCTTGAGTTTTTGGAAGCGGGGAAAGCGAAGCGTGTATCCCATGCGGAATTTGTCACTATTCTCGACACTTGCTGCTTTGCACCCCAGGACGACGGAATCGCAGGGTTGGATATATTCATCTGGCCGCTCGTGTTGCCGATTCCAGTCGTCACCGCCCAGCTCGATGAACGGAGGCGGTTGTCGACGATCCCATTTATGCCACTTACCTTCCGTGCGACTCCTTATTTCAGCGTATTCTTCCTTAGTGAATCCACCACCGACCTTGAAAAAGGATTTACACAGTGGATTTTTCGCCACTATCGTGTCCTTCTCCAGCAATGCACAGAGGAAGGATGAGTGGGCGCCACCGCGACGCCCAGTGCCAAAGTATCCGCCGACAACAATGCAGTCGAGCGACTCGCCGTACTCTGACATGTATTCTGGCTTCACTTTCATCCAATCGTTGTTCCGTTGATTGAGACAGTACATGGAGCGCGGATTCTTTAGCACCAGACCCTCGGATGACTCTGCAACGACCTTCCGTAACTCCGGTTCAATCTCGGTATGCGAGCGTGCCTCGATGTAAGGATGGATCTCTAGACGACGCTTTTTGCCCTTGATAGCACTCTCAAGGGCGCGACGTCGATCGCGTAGCGTGTACTGTGTGAGTGATTTGTCGTTCAGATAGACGCAATCAAACACCCTAAACAATGGCCGCTGACCAGTATCCTTGTCGGTTTTATTCTCTTTCTCAGATATAGCTGCCGTCTTGAGTGTACCGAAGTCCACGATGTGGTCCCTGTCCATATCCCAGGTAATCATCTCCCCATCGAGGATAATGTTCCGTACGTTCTTTCCGAAGGCGTCTTCGATGAAACGTGTAAGTGCACCGGCCTCGTCGCCCTCGAAGTGTCTGCCGTAGAGGTATGCGTAGTCTTTGGCTTTACGTGACCAGAATCCAAAAGTCCTTCCGCCAGGTGCGTCGGGATCTTCAATCATATGGAGCTGCATGCGCTCCCCGTCGAGCTTCTCTTCAATCCAAAACGTGTCATCGTCTGCATTTGCTTGGAAACGGTTCACCAGTTTCTCAAAGTTACCTACTTTGTCCTGAAACTGAGCTAGCTGTGGCTGGAAGCATTGCATCAAGCTCAGCTCAGTGCTCTCGCCCTCCAAACGAATCTCCGGGTCGAAGAGCTCCCAGCACACTCGCCGCAGATTTGACGAGATATTGAACAGTGTTTCCGCGTCCGGATGCCAGATGTCGAGGAGTGTCTTCTCAGTAGCGCCGATCTTCATCTGACGAAGGATCATACGGATGAGCCAAGTCATCTCTTCCGCATTCATCCTTCGGTAGAACCGCTTGAAGATCTTGACTTGCTCCTCTTCGGCGCCAACCTGCGACAGCTTGTCCAGAGCATTGTTGACTTCGGCGATGCTCATGTCGCTGTACTCGGTCTTCATCTGCCGCATTGACAAGACATCGTAACATCGTCCAGGAAAGTCGCCCGCAGATGCATTCGAAGCTGAGCTGAGCTGGCTAGGTAGCTTCCATTCCGTTATGTGGTCGGCATCAATAGATTTGGGCTTCATGCTGGTGCACTTGATCAAAATCTTGGCAATTGCTTTCTCTTTCAGACCGTACATGGCTCGATCTCTGTCTTTTTCGGGAATCATGAGACGCATTGCGGGGTAGAAGTCGTTACCAACTTCCTTTCGCCAATTTGCAATATATCTTTCGATGATGTTGCGTTTCGCTTCATGGGGTGACAGGTTGGAGTGTCCGTGAGGCCCGACTCTTCGACGAGCTCCCACAGGCTGCTTCCTCTTCTGTGTTTCCATGAGTGGGTTGAAAAGGTCCGTGAACAGGGTATGGAAGCGGGGCGTCTTGTGGAGGTTCAGCGGCCGGGTAGGGTACTTGTCGTCGAGCTCATCGTCATGACCATACATGAGCGTGTTCTCCCTAACCGCCTCCTCATCCGGCATTGGTATATCTTCTGCCATTTTGGGTGCATTGGAGGAGTGCGTCGACGGGTGTAAGGTTTGTTTGTATATGAAGGCAGGGTCGTGGTGGTTGCCTGGAAGCCGCATTACGCGTGATCACGTGGCTGTCAGGCTGCAACGAGCTAGCGCATCTCCCAAGGCGTCACCCATGCCAGTGGGTACCTACGCCGTGATTCACAAGGCTGACGATACTAATCTTGGAAACTGGGGGAATTGCGACTCCACAACACTCGTTTTCCCTTTAGTCCTTCGTTTCTTTGCTTTCATGTCGCGCCAAAACACCTTTTCCAACCGCACTACTGTCCCCTAATTGTCCGTATACGTCATTATTACTCACCATCCAATGGACCGTAAATGAGCGCTGCACGTAAGCAGGGCTGGGTCCCGCAGTCGACCGGCGACACCCAACACAATGTACGGGATGCTGCGCTACAAGGTGCCGCTCGAGCCTTCTCCAAACCTCCCGCGAAACCGAAGCCTTTAGTGAACACGTATACTGGGGGAGACAATGGGGCTTTGCTCGCTGCAACCAAAGTCGGCACAGGCAATCCGGCATCCTTGCGGAGGGACCATACCGGTGGTTCCGTAGGCGTCAGTAAGCCGAACCTATCCCATTCGAACAGCACGGCATCGCTGAGCGTGCCTGACGATCACCCCGACCGCGTCTCGTCGCCCTCGAATATCGCGGCACGGCTTGCGGCAGCTCGACACAGCCCTCTGAGGCCTATACCCCAGGCCAAGGCCGTTGTTCCGCCCGCCATGAGCGAACAGCAGCCAAACGAGCGGGATGCACTGCCTCCCTCGGGCAGCGTAGGGAATGTGCTTGCGAGACTCGAGTCTCAGAAGCCCACACAACAGTCGCGGAAGAGGAGAGACAGCCTAGAGTCACCTGCAGCTGCGCGCAATGCCCGACGACCAGAGCCACAACACAAGGCCACCGACGAGACGCCCATACCGCCAACGAATTCGCTCGTGAAGATGTTTGAGCAGGCGCGACCCAGCACACCCACGAAGCAGCCTTCCGCACCGATACGCGTTGCGCAGAATTCACCACCCCCTGTGAAATCGCCCAAGCCACAACGTGCGTTCAAACTGCCTCCCGAGCCGAAAGATGATGCGCCGCTGCAGAGAGTCAGAACGCAGACACCGCCGCCCGTCAAGCCGAAACCGAAGCACAAGATCCAGCTGCCCCCACAATATGCTGATGGCAGCAGCGATCAGGCATACTTCAATACACCCAAGAAAGACCCTCTGAAGTCTCCCCCAATCGAACAGAAGCCGGTGCAGTTGGCGGCAATCAATACATCCACGTCCCCACCTTCAAAGCCGCAGCGGAGAGGTTCGCGGCAAACACGGCCCAAGTCGGAGGACACAACGCAGTCATCGTCCTTACACCGCCGCAGAGTGTCTGCGTCTGTAGAAAGCTATCAGTCACCGTCGACTCCCACATCTTTCAAGTCAGCCAAAGAAGACCAGGAGGAAGACGAGAAGCCTAGACCTGCTCTGCCTCCACCGCGACGATCGACCGCGCGGAAGACTGAACCTGCGCGAGCTGCGAACAAACTCCAGCCTTCAGCCCCGATACAGATCAAGCCTCGCACCCAGAGCCAGAACCCAGCCTCGATGGCTCCATTACAGAAGCTTTCGCCTCCGCGTCGACCAATGTCAGCTAACAGAACTGGGTCGCCTTCAGTGTACCATAACAACTACCAGCGAGAATCTGTCAAACAGATCACGCAGCACATGACTGGCGAGTCTCTGTCGAGCGCCATAATGGGCGCCGCCCTAGCCTCCCATTCTCGCAACGTCTCGCCGGCCCCTCGACCTATGTCAGTCGAGCCTCTTTTCCCGCCGCGCAAACAGCATCATCACCATTCGCCCTTCCACCGATCGCCCTCGCCGCCCAAACAATCCCCTCCGAAGAGCGCCGGCAAGCTGCGAACTACAATGCGCAAAGAACCGTCATCCTCCGATGAGGAAGACAACAAGGTCGACAAATACAAGAAGAAGGGCACACGCATTATGGGCATCAAGGGGCGGAAACACCCGAATAAGCACCATGAGGGGACACGAAAGCGATGGCGCGACCAGATAACCGAACGGGAGCGGAAACGTTATGAAGGTGTATGGGCTGCCAACAAGGGTCGTCACATACCCTCACCGGATAACGCACCACCCGACGATGACCCATCAGCCGATGTGCTGAATCTCCTCGTCAAAGAGATCTGGACGAGAAGCCGACTACCCACACACGTATTGGAGGAAGTTTGGGACCTCGTAGACAATAGAGGGGTGGGAAGGTTGAGCAGATACGAGTTCGTCGTGGGTTTATGGTTGATAGACCAGAGACTCAAAGGACGCAAGTTGCCCGTCAAAGTTAGCGACAGTGTATGGCAGAGCGCCAGGGGCGTAGGGATTAAAGTCAAGATCAAGCATTGACAATAGAGTAAACGGAGACGAGATTTAGAGAAGCATTGGCATGGCGTTGGACTTGATTGTCACTGTAGATCCTAGAGATACCCCTAATCGTAGTACAGTTTGTTTCTTTTGTTGATATACACACTATCATCATCTCTGGTCTTGTCCCTGTACTGCAGTTTTGTCTCCCATGCTCAGTAGCCCGGCGCTCCGAACGAAATTCGCAGTACTCCAAAACCCGCCGCTGAAGTCGAGATCGTACCAGTAGTTCACCGCGCAACAGATTCCTTCTTCGTTGCAGCTCTGGCTCACTTTATGGTACCAAAGTGCGGGTAGGTATAGCATGTCGCCTTCTTCCAGCGTTACTCGGAGTGGCTGCGAGTACTGGGAATAAGGCGTGGTGTTGGCAGCAGGCTGGTCCGGATCCCATGTCGCGAAAGGTACATATTCCTCCGGCTCATCGACCTTGATGACCAGATCACCCTTCTCTAGCGCACTAGAAGACGCGCTATCCTCCCGTTTCGGAGTGTAAGTCGCAGCCAGCACGCTCTTCTCATTAACACAACCCGCTTCTACAGGCGGCAAGAGGACAAAATGCTTCCGCCCCAGTATCTGCACGTAGATGTTCTCGTAGTTGTCCTTGTGTAGAGCAGTCGTGGAATAAGAGTTTCCGAGCCAGAAATTGATAGCGTCGGGTTCTTGCTCAAGTGCTATGCGTGCGAACGGTATGCTCTTGGGTACGTCGGCGAAGAGCGTAGAGTATTCGTTACGTAGATTATCGTTTTGGGTTTGCGCGTAGCGTGTTGGACCGCTGTAGTCGTTTTCTTGCTCTTGGCGTTGGATCTTGTTGAGGACGTCTTCAAAGGGCTCTTCGGTCTCATACGGTTTGACGAATATCGCGCCATCTGACGGGAGGGAGACGACTGAGTCGGCGTTTCCGTGCGGGGTGATTGCTACGTTGACGTTCTGGCCTTGCATCACGGACTTTAGGTACGAGGCATTCCATGTTTTTCTAGCTTTGAAGTCTTTGGCTCCGTTGCGGACGATGAAGGGGCGGTTGCGGGCGACGTGGCGCATGAATTGTAGGGGTGAGGGTTCAGTGGTGAGGATGTCGATTGTTGAGGGGTTGAGATCGTGGTAGGATGTTATCAGGTCTAATTGAAATTAGTATTAGTGGCGATGCAAGATCGTAAGATACATCGGAATGCTTCATGTTCAGTACGACGTCTGGGGCATATGATGTGAGAATGAGAAATCGCCAGAGGAACTAGCCGCGCGATTTGCATTGTGCTTTTAATCACTCAGACAGTAGAATGATATGGGGTTGATAGTATGAAGAGGAAAAGGAAGCACCTCTTACAGCATCTTGCAACGTCCCTTCCGCATCGAGACCAGTTGGTGCAGGCCTTCACACACGATCAGTGAGAGGGAGCACAATGATCTCATCCATGACACACTCACCGCAAAGCAGCCTGCTCTGGACTTTTTAGTCCCTTCACTTCATCTCCAGTGCGACCCATGTTTGCGCGTTCACATGAAGTCGCGCAAAGTTCGTGAAGTGGGATGCGTTATCGGGGTTAAGGTCTTACTAGCAACGGACCTTGCTCTTTTGGGACTAGCTTTTGTGTTGTACTCAGATCTTGGTGTTTTGCACAAAGTGCGCGCTTTTAGAGTATAATCTAAGTGCAGTAAAGTTATGTGATAAAGAATAGGATAATATATTCGCATTACAGTTGACATTGTGGCCGAATTGAGGGACTGAAAAACTTAGAGAAGAGGTACTTAGTTCCCAATCGCCTGTGGATTCCAAAATACCTTATTTGGATCTACCACTTTCTTAATCGCACTTAGCTTTCCATATGTCGCATCACCATAGTACAATCGATGCGCCTCCGCTGGTGTCAACTCTGGATCTAGATAATTCGGGTATGCCAAAAAGTCGCCATCGGGCTGTGCGTCTGTCAAAGCGGTATTGAGTCCTTGCACGAACGCTTTGATGCCAGACTCAAAAGGCGGAAGCATATTGGCCGAGGAACCAATATTCTATCAATAACGAGGTTAGCCAGCTGTTTAGAGAATACTGCCCGATAAGTGTTGTCTGAAGGGGAGAGGAGAGGAGTTTACCTGAAAAACCCAAAGCGAATCGCGATGCGAATACGCCGCACTATCAGGCGATGGAACATTGATCTGGCTATCCCTCCCGCCATATAGCGAGATATAAGTCTCCCATGGAGACTCTGCGCTTAATCCCTTACTAATGACATACCCAGCAAAGCTCTCCAGTGCGCGCCGTGTAAGTGGCTTTGCCTCTCTCGTAACAATGGACTTGGTGTAGAAGGTCTGGTGGTTGTCGTAGCCAGTCAAAGGCTCAACAAGAGGTTCACCTTCTGCGATATCCTGCAGCGCATCGAGCCAATTTCTGGTCGCGATCGTTGTGTTGTCGGCCTTGGGCAAACCCTCAAGCATGGCGCGAAGTACGGCGCTGGAGAAGTGTGTGCGGTCGCCAAAGTACCAGCCTCGGACTTCGAAGGTGCCGAATATGTTCATGTAGACCTCAAGTGTGATGTTACGGTCCATGAGAGGAGAAGATTGGGCAAACTTCTGCAACTGAAGAAGGACGTCGGCGACGGAAGATGGAGACTTCAGCGCGGAAGTGAAGTTCACGGAGTAGCTGACGATCTGTGCCGGAGCGGGCTGGGTCTGCAGGTAGAAGGTAGTCACGACACCGATGCTATCTGCAGCTCCACGCAGCGCGTAGTAGAGTTCGGGATGGGTAGTGCGTGTGACGTGAAGTTGAGTTCCATCGGCCAGTACGACGTCCATTGCCACGATCGTGTCGAGTGCAAGCCCTAAACAACATCACGGTCAGCTAGAGTCGTTACATATATTTGCAAAACAGCGGTACTTACCCCAGCGACGAGAAGAGTATCCGAAGCCTCCATGCGTATAGTGCCCTCCTATACCAACGCCCGGGTATGTACCGTGAGGCAGTGCGGCCTGACCTTGTTTATATACACCCAGTCCGAGGTTTCCGAGACGCACGCCGCCTCCCGCTCGAACGACACCAGTACCTTGTGATCTGTTAGTAAAGATCATGAAGAAACGAGTAAGCTACCTGCCTTTGTCCAGAGATACCTCATTAAACTTCTGTAGATCGATCGTCAAGCTACCATTCTTGCCGCCGAGAGAGTAGCTCCCGTACGAATGTCCTCCAGACCGGGGCTGAACTTTGATGCCAGCTGCAGCTGCGCATGTTATTGAATCGGAAACTTGCTGCGGAGTTTCTGGTATTGTCACGGCCACTGGGGTGTACTGGAGAC
The DNA here is from genome assembly GCF_024043165.1 of Alternaria incomplexa. NCBI lineage: Eukaryota > Fungi > Ascomycota > Dothideomycetes > Pleosporales > Pleosporaceae > Alternaria > Alternaria incomplexa. The sequence continues at coordinate 242,774 of NW_026249868.1, read as the reverse complement.
GGAGGTTGAATGCGGTGGTGAGAGAAGTCCAATCTGAAGAAGAATTGAGAGTAGTAGGGACGGCTTTTGTGTGAAGGCAGTCCTGTAAGGCTTGGTGTTGTCGATTGACCAGATGGTCTCGCGGATCAACGAAATCAGCGATGGCCTTCGATACGAACAGAAATAGTAGAGATGTTGAAAGCATGTTTTCAGTCAGTTGCTCTTTTGCGACTATACCTCCGGGTTCCTCGTACTACATCTTATACAAGCACTCCGCCAGCACTACATGCCAAGTCCACCGAGCTCCGAAACATAATGCTATACCAATACTATTCAGTCCTCATACTTGCGAAGCAACCGAGCAAGCAATTGCCCGTTCCAATCTCGTAACAATTTCCGAATGAAGCTATTTGCTAGGTTTGGCCAAGTGATGAACTTCTAGTGAGAGCTGGCTAGAGCAACACGTAAGACGATTGGTGAAATGCAGTGGCTTTGCCTGGGGCATTGCGACGCAAAATCCCTGTTATGACGCGGAATCGGTACTGACGATGAAGGCATGTCGGCTAACACGATGCCAAGTCCTCCGACGGGAACTTCCGAAAACCTGATAGCGCTTTCCCATGCAAGAAGTCCACCACAAGTCGGCATCTTTGACCTCGATGATGGTCTAACAACAACAACACCGCGCCAGCATTGTGGACCGCCGCGGGCACGCCATCACAGACAAAAGATGCTAGAGCGATAGTAAAGCTCAGGATCCGATTGTAATGCCGCCACCATGGAGCACCCTCAACCGCTCCGGCTTTGTCCAAACCCTAGGCCGCAAGTACTTGCAACACTATTCTCCGAACCGATTTGCTAATACACCAACAGGTAGCGCGCTCACCGTCGCAAAAGGCTTTGTCTTCCTCCACGTATGCTCTTCCTACATTGGCGGCATATCCTCCACCAGCGGCATCTCTATGGTACCTACGATCCCCCATCACTATAAGGGCCACCCATGGATACTATACTCCTCGCTTCATCGTCGCGGTCGCAACCTTCGTGTTGGTGACATCATAACCTATAATCATCCCATATTCCCCAAGCAAAGTGGGTGCAAGCGCATCATTGGGATGCCGGGCGACTTTGTCAGTATTGTCACGCCGGGGCGCGGGGAAGATGATGTAAACGCGGTGGATCATGAGGGGAAATGGGCGAGCGTAAGGGAAGAGGTCATAAGAGTGCCGGAAGGACATTGTTGGGTACAAGGCGATAATCTGGAATGGAGTAGGGATAGTAGACTATTTGGACCGCTGCCGTTGGCGTTGGTCAAGGCGAAGGTATTGGCTGTTGTGCGGCCGTACGGGGAGGCAAAGTGGATTAAAAACGAACGTGATGTTGTGGATGTGAGGGAGGGGGAAAGAGAGTGGGTGTTGAAGTAGAAGGAAGTATCACGGGAGGAACAACACAATACTGGGGGGTAGTATACAAGGGAAAGAGTTATTCGGTCGAGGCAAGTTATATACCCAAGGATCCATCTAAAGAGCAAAAGAAAACCGACAACGCATCAATACGTCGAACAAGCTACATCATCAATTGTTGTCATTGGCTTGCCTTCCAGGCCAAAACAAGTTTCGAATCTCATCATCCTGTTCATTCATCATGTCCACAGTGGCCAGCTCAGCAGCAGCTTGAGCGCGAACGCGCATGCGCGCCAAGTTCGACATGCGTGTAAAAGTGGCTTCATCGTGCAGCTGAGTCAGACCAGGAAAGCCATAATACTCGGCGATCTCTTCTTCTGAGACATCGTCGCCACGACCGGCCAGCAATGCGACACGACGGGCTCGTGCTAACCTACTCGGCGCGATATCGCGTGCTGAGGCGATAGGTTCGGTGGTGTTTTGTGGTGGAGCCGGGTATGTGGTTCTCCCAATGATAGGGTCTCGAGCCGCAGACTGCGTAGGTCGTGGAGAAATGTTGTTGGTTGCTGAGGATTCTGGCGTCTGGCTGGTCTGTCCCCTTGAGACTGCCTCCATCAACGCCCTGTTTTCTTCCTCCAGTCGCGCTGCCCTCACTCTGGCTAAATACAACCTCGCATCGGCGTCAGTAACTCGGCTGCTGGGGTTCGAATTATGTGAGGATCTGGCTTCTTCAGCGGCTTCTTCAGCGGCTCGTAAGTTCGCCATAGCTTCAATGCGTGTCATCCTGATGCTGGGGACATCTGACGAGGCGTCCGACGAGCTGTCTTCTCCAGCAGCCCGTCTAGCTGCCATGCGTTGGCGTCTGCGCTCCCTGATACTGGGAATCGAATCATCTGACGAACGGTCTTCCTCTGCGGCTCGTCTATCCAACTGTTGAAGTTGCTGTCTGCTATCGCGCCTGATTCTATTCAGATCTGCCAAGTTTCGCTCGAGTGCTGCTGCTTCGGCACTGTCGTGTAGAAGCCCATCTTGAAGACGCGCTGCTTCCAGTTGTCTCATTTCAGCCACCGCTAAGTCATGCCTAGATTGCAGTCTAGCCCTTTCTTCTGCTCTTCCCGATACCCTTGTCTGATCGGCGGAGCTGGCTACAGGCTCACCATGAAGGGAGCTATGAGGCGGCCACGTACCAACCACCGTTTCGACTCCCTCAGCGTCTCTTTCCACGACCAGTCTCGGCCTTCGAGTGCGGTTCCTATCTTCTGCCTCCAAGACATCCTCAACCCGACTTCTTCGGGTAGTATCTGGTGTGCCCACAGACCGGGATACGACACGATCTGAACCGGGCGGTCGCATAACAAGTGCTGCGAGGGCCGCCTCATCCTCTCGTTCCTGAGCAGTCTGTCTCCGCCAATGGGCGATGTTCGCATATTCTGCCCGACGCCCCAAGTTCTCAGCATGGGTTGACCTTCTCGATCGCCCGCTGTCACCTGGTGTGTCTGAAAGCGGGATGGGGCGATGATTAAAGTTTACCGGTTGCGCAGGAATCGGTGTGCGGGTGGCTGTAGGCTCTCGTCCCAAAGCGACCTGAGTCGATCTTAGGTTATTTTCCAAAACCCTTAGGTTGTTTATCTGATCTTCTCGCGCACGCCGCAAGGTCTCATATTGTACCTGTATCCTCTGCTCCATGATAGCTTCTCGGGTGCGGCTTGGAGGATCAAGGTTCATTGACGGTTGGGGCACTGGCGCCGCATACAGCTCACAGCGGCAATTGGGACAAGTGCGGTTTCGTCGTCCATCGCCTTGGAGCCAGGTGAGCAGGCAGACAGCGTGGAACATGTGGCCGCATGGGCGAGCTATCTGTACCACATCCTCGGCCAGGTGTTCGGCACAGATAGAGCAGTCTGAGTCTTCTGGTTGGGCGCTTGCTGGTATGATGCCAGTCATGAAGAACTCTCCTTGGCTGCGGAGAGCGGGCATGTTAGACGGCGGTGTGGTGTTGGTCTGTGGGACATCACGCTCGTTAGAAGACGATGATGTATCATTGGGCTCCGGAGTTCTACGCCCGACGTAGGAGTCCATGTTCACGGCTGTGCTGGTTGATACTTTCAGGTGGGACTGGAGAGTCGAATGTGGGTTGAGGAGATTATCTGTTGAAACCCGGCGGGAATCACACAATATAGGCTCCTCTTTATTAGACTGTGAACAGCATTGGGCTGTGGCTGTACAGCACTGTGGCGAGATGGACATTCACAATGTAAGATCCTATGGGCAGGATCTATGACCTACTACTTTCACTGCTTCTTCTGCAGTCTTGGGTGAAATATCTGTCACGATGATCTGGGCTTTCGCGTCCTCAGGCCTTCACTCGCGACTCTAATTAAAAACCGGGGCTGACAAACAAGACATTTGATCAATGATTTCTATTGTATTCGTTCGATGTCTACACCAAACCGTTGATGGCCCCGTTGAGGTAAGCCCAACATTGATAGCCAACAACCCATCATTGACACTAGCTGCATCATGAACATTCTCTTTTCACCCCACTTCAAAGCTCAAGGGGTCTTATGTATTGTCTCTTCGAACGCGCTCAAGCTTCAATCGTACCCAAATCGCCCAAACCGCGCTCATCATTCTCCTCTTTCTATCATGCCTGATATCTCAACGTAACAAGTCTAGCTTGATGCCTCGGGAACATCGGTGCTATTGTCATCTTCTTGGGGCGATTCAGACCGTGCTTCACGAGAACGAAAGCGCTGTGTATTTGATGCAGCGGCCTCTTGTGCTCGCTGAAGAATAGAAGATGGCCTAGGACGCCCCGGGGGATGTTGCCTGAAGGCAGTAGGATCTGTTGATGCGGCCCTGAAGGGTAGTGAGTCATCATGCATGTGCCTCACGACAGTGCTAGATACGCGACGTGGATGTTGTACTGACCTTGTGTCTTCCGCGGCTGCATTCTGGTTGCCTTCAGAAGCAGGCTGAGCAGCGGCTACGGTATCAGAGCGCGGAATCAAAGCGGGTAACTCAGGCAACAACGTGAATCGGCCATCGTCGAAGGTTCGTCCATACAGCATGTTGCTGTCCGTAGCAGTGCGGGGGCCATCTGGGGAGAAAGGAAAGAGTGGGCTGTGAACTCTTGAGACGTCGCGGTGGAAACCTGGAGGGGAAGGATATACATAATGTGGTGACCCTAACGATCCATTCGAAGCCGCAGACAGGGGGGTACACCCCAAGTATCGCGCGATGGCGCAACATGATCGGTCGCCCATATAGTATTTCCTGTGCCCATGGTTCTTGGATCAGGAGGCTCGCGAGATGATCGTAGGTCAGTAACCGATGGGTCGGCAAGTCGAGGAATCGCGATTCGCAGCGGCCGATGCGCAGTGTTATCCTGCGGCCCAGGCGCCGGCCCACCATATAGATGTGCAGTGCGTGGGTCATTCCGCTCCCTCTCCCGTATCTGTTCCCTTCGCTCGATAGCGTTCATTGGAAGCTCTCCAGATGCTTCTAGGTTTCGGCCTATCTGTGTTTGTACCGCGCGGAGGCGTTCCAATAACATGAGCTGCTCGTCTCGGAGTGAATCAGTAGTGCGGGTAGCTAGGTCAAGCCCTGACCCTGGTAACTCGCGGACCCTGACAAGTCGTGCAGCCTCTTGTGGCGAAAGAGGTGGGATAGCTGCAACTCCGGTGTTGAGGCCTGGTACTTCTGACAGGGGGCGACGCTCCGCGATAGCACGTGCTGCTAGATCGGCTCGAGACTCGCGTGGTTGATTCGAGAGTCCGTTAGATTGAAATGTTGATGTTGGAGGTCGTTCCGGAATGAATGTTGGAAAGGGAATATCATCGGCATCAGAATGTTCGTCCGGCTCCGCCACATCTGACGGTCCATGGCCAGTTTCTGGTTCTCTAGCGGATGTAGTAGGCCGGCGCAATGCATCAGTCATTGCTATACTGGCCGCTGAACGACCAAGTGTTTGGAATCGCGAGTTGTTGGATGCATTCTGTCGCTGTTGATTTAACATCTGCTGATATTCAAGCATTCGATTCTGACTAATTGGCTGCTGACGACCATCTGCCGTGCTAGGAAAGCCTAGTTGAAACGGAGGAAGCCGGGCAGTAGGCAAATCTCGTTCCATCGTACCGCCTCGGGGGCTCTCCGATGACTCAATGCGATGAGGCGCGTATCCAGGTAGGTGAGATCCGGGAGCGACATGAGGTACTCGAGTGACGCTTACAAACCTTCGATCTAGAGCTGGGGCTGGAGCATTGCCAGCCTGCTGCTCTTGCTGGTCATGCGCCCTCACACGTTCTTGCATATCAGCAGTGAACTGCGCGAGACGGGACTCACGATCGGGACTACCAGTAACTCGGGGAGTATTCGTCTGTGGAGTCTCTAGGGTACGAGGTCGTGTCGTAGCCACCAGTTCAACCTCTGAAGCACGTAGCAACGCACTCAACTGTTGAGGCGTCCGCTCTACAGCAGCAGGTTGCCGCGCACGTCCAAATCGCGGATCTGGCTCGTACAGCTGATGTCGACAGTTTGGGCAAGTACCTCGCTTCACACCCGTACGCGGCGCGCTCTGATCGAACCAGCTCTGTACACAGACCACATGAAACATGTGGCCGCAAGCGTGGAACTTTACCACGTCGTATGAGAGAGGTTCAAGACAGATTGTACATTCCGCGTTGTCGGGAAGACCCTCCGCGGTGGGGTCGACAGCTATCACTCCGGTCATGTAGAATTCCGGTTGAGACCGCAGAGTGGGCATATGGCTTTTAGCCCGGGGAGTCTGAACAGGCTCAGGGTTCAATATGTTTTGAATACGACCGACTGACGCTAGACGCGACTCCAAGTTTGGGTCTGACCATCTAGTTCGCTCTGTGGCAGGTCGATTCTGAGGAACGTGTAGCTCATTGACGTTCTCGGTTGGACCTATCCGCCTGTATCGTGGCGCAGGTAGAGGTGAATCTGGGCGCGGTGTAGTGGCGGCTCCTTGACCCTCTGCTTCAGTGACGGTCGGATTACTGGGAGCGACGCGCGCAGTCTGACTACCGAGAGCGCGGCGAGCCTCGTAAGCGTCCCTTGCACGAATCAGGCGCGAGCTGTTCCGAAGCCTGGTATCTTGTTGTGAACGTTGCTGTATTTCGCGGGCATCTTCTTGCGAGACCGACAATTCCCCACGACGGTCAAGACCAGCCATAGCAGGCTGCAGAGGTAGGGGTACGAAGTCAGTATATGTCTCACATGCACTTCGTATAGCCATAAATTACCATTCTAGCCCGAAGGTCCTCCCTTATCCGATCATCTCGCTCCTCCTCGGCTTCATCTCGCGAATCACCTTGATCTTGCGGTGGAGTTGGCGACGCCATAGTCGGGGTGTAGTCAAGTCGAGTAGAAATGCGATAAAGAAAGTTTTTTGGTGCGTTCGTTCGCTCGTCAGTATTTGGTGGTAGAAGCCTCTGCCAAAGAGGGTAGAGAGTAGATAGTGATGTGGTCGTTTGTCAGTATTTTGTGGGGAGGTAAACAATCAAAGACCGACGAAGGTGGTGCAAGAGCAAGTGAGATACAGCCTAGCGCCTTGTAGCACAAACCGCCAAGCAACGAATGAAAGAGGGAGAAGGTGGGAGAGAGGTCGGCTGGAGCGTTTGTCGAAGTGCGCGCTGATTCCTGAACTGGCGATACTTCTCATTTGATGGAGCTGGTCGTACGGGTTGAAGTACGCGCTGCTTCCAGGGTTCTATGCAGAAGTGTCAGCTACGCAAGAGGGGCGGATTGTAAGGCACGAAAAGCAACACGTACCATAGCGCAATGGCGCAGTCCCGCAATCTCAAGATCCAATATTCGCCACGAGCCATTCTGCCAATACAGATACTCCACGGTATGCAGCACTTATAGATTCGTAGAAAGGAGGTTACTTTACTCACAAAATTCCCAAGATGAAACCCATTCCCCATAACCTAAACGCCGTTCAATGCATCCTCCTCTATCAAAACCACCACTCTAATCCCAGCTCTTCTTCTCCACCGACGGCGTCCCCAACACACCTACACCATCACCCCTCCTCCTCCTCTTCCCCATAACCTCACTTGCCCAATCAAACATCTGCCACGCCCAACTCCCCGCAACCATAACACCACTGACAACATTCACCAGCCTGACAATCAGCCTCCAGAAGCCACCCCACTCCTCCACCACCGCCAGCAGAATAGGCTCGATATCGAACTTGACGAAGATACCCGGTACGTAGGTTTCAGCGACCTTGTGGGACTGCGATGTGACGGCGTATTGGTTGGTTTTGATGGCGTGGGTGGTGTGGAACATGTTTGAGAAGGGCGTGTCTTCTTCCGATGTGCTGGATGTGAGGTAGGGGATCATGGATGCGTCGTCGGTGTAGATGGTGGGGACTATGGAGACGTAGTATTGGAATTTGTAGAATTTGTCTTGGGGTGTTGGTGTTACGGCGATGGTGTTGTCGAGCGGGTTGACGAGGGATGGGTAGTATGGGCCGAAGGACATTTCGCGGATGATGTGCGAGAAGTTGAAAGCTTGTGGATGTTAGTTACTGCTGTCTTCGTGGTTCTTGATTCTTTGGACTTACTGGAATGGTCCAGATGTTCTCCGAACTCCATGTATCCGTGGCCCCTAGCCGTGATATGGAAGTCGCCCTGCACCTTGTTTCCGATGATGCTTCCGTAGATGCGGCAGCTGTCTGTCTGTCCACGCACGCGCGGTGTCTTGCTGAACTTGCTCTTCCGCGCCTTGCCCAGCTGCTCATGTACATCCTCGATATCGTCCCATCCAACTTTCTTATCTTTGCCAAGTTCGTGTGTCCCACTCTCGGCGTTCTTGCCGGTCCATTGCGCCCATGATGTTGGGTCTTTGCGCAGGAGTTCGCCAGCTAGGGTGCGGTCACCGGCAGCATCTTGCATGTTGACGTGAAGGTCGGCGCAGCGCATGGCTACTATCAGGTCGAGGTTTATCCGCATGCCGTGGGCCACGCCCTTCTCAACGGCGAATGACTGTGTGGTTGTGCCAGCGAACCAGCGCGCGATCTCGGACCAGGCGAGGTAGATGCACGTTATGATGAGCGTCACGGTCCAGGCGGAGGAGTTACGGCCTTGTACGAGGTACGTCTTCTTAGTTTTAGCTGTAGACGTCGGTTAGCATTGGGTTCATACTGGATCAAGCGCGATGTCGCATGTGGCTGGGAAGTCGCATCACGACATGTATTGGCCATTCGAGACTTTCAAACTGCCAGCTACTCCTCCCTTCATCTCTACACCCGCGTAAAGATAACACTTACGAAAGGCATCGAAACTCGATACAATGCCACCCTTGGCTGGGCCAAATGGATCCTCGTCGTGCCCGTTATCCCCGTAGCCGTTCATGGTGGGCAGTCAAACGAACAATCGGGGTGCTGCAGACCCAATTCCGATTCGGTGAACGTTTAGGTAAAAGAAAGAAGCGTGGGTTGGATAATGAACGACATTGACAGTTGAGGTTCATGCCGCGTCGCGAAAGGCCACCTTGAACTGCTGCAACGGCCCGCGTCCGTGCCCGCGGAAGAGGCCCGATTGGGAGGGCCCCGCCACGTGCTGCTTTCACCCCTCGAGTTTGTCGCTTTCATCAACAGAACATCGATAACAGGTGCAGGTCATTATTTTTTATTCGTTAGGCTCATTACTCTATGGTGGATGTATATCGCCATGCATCATCGAAACTCTAGGCGTTGGTATCACCCAAGTTGCTGAACTTGGAGTCGCCGCCTTGAGCCAGGTCCCTGTTCTCCACCGCAGCACTCGCCGCAGCCGCCTTCGCCAACTTAAGCTCCGCTTGCCTAGAAGGGTCATCCTTTGTACCGATCTCGCCAAACTTGGTGTTACCGCTCATGTTGGGGTCTTCTTTCAAGTTGGCACCCTTGGGCTGGAGAACACTGGGGTCAATGTTCTTTCCAGCAGCAACACCTGTAGGTGCTGTGCCAGCGCTGGCAGCGCCTCCTGATGAAGCACCTCCACCAGCAACTGCGTATGTAGGACCAACACCGGCCTCCTTACCCAGACCTTTGCCTGAGTTCATGATCTTCTCCTCGTTCCATCCTTGTTGCGCGTCGCGTGCCTCGGCATTGACGGCGGCGTCTAGCTTGGTGGCGTTTGATGTGTCGTGGGTGTTTGTGGTGGTTGATGCTGATGGCTGCTTGCTTGCTGCGGCCTTGGGGTTGCCCTCGCCGAATGAACCGTCGCCCTTCAGAGACTCGCCTGCTAGAGAGTCTGATGTGACGGTGCCGACACCCTCGTGGACGGGGATCTTAGACGCGGGGTCGGTGGTAACCTATTGACAGTAAGTTAGTGAGTGTTTCTGCGATTCCGTCATGACAAACGAGGTCATGGACCAGCGATAAACAACGAAGTATGAGAGCTCCAGACGGAGAACTTACCTTCTGTCCGTGCGAAGCCGACATGCTGTTGTTTGGTATAGTTCTTTTGTGTTGTAATTGTTGAGATTTGGAGTAAATCAATTGATTGGATTCTGGAAGTTGTGGTAGTTCAAGTGGTATGAGTACCTGAAGTCAAGTGCAAACTTGACCTATGTATACCGTCAGACTTCAAGCCCCGATATACTTGCGTCATGACGTCGTCACATGGAGACATCCCACCTTACTTCAGCCTTACCTAGGTGCTCAAAACAACCCCGCCTTTAGTCGAACGGCCGTAGCAGTGGTAGCTCGGAAAGCGGCAATGGGCCCACCCATACATATGCTAGAGTCGGGCATACGTGCATACTGCGGCTGACATGGCGTCAGGAACGGGTGACATCCGGCCAGATGCTGTTGGTGCGCCTGTCGCATGCGCAGTTTAATCCGAAACGCGTGAGGCGTTGGCACGAAGTCTAGCATGGGGCAATGGGATTCATTCATACATCATCGTCTTCATCACGACATCACAATTCGACAGGGAGATGACATATTCGTTTGTTCGTTCATTTCATTCATTGATCATCGTAAGACTGCTCTTGCAGTCTGCTACTAAGCGCAGTGATAGTAGCCATAATCATACAATCCCATGATGCTTCGGGTATCTCATTATCCTTCCTCCTGCAGTACTCTACTGCTTGACGCCCGCGCTGGGGTCGTTCTTCTGTGGGTATCCGTAGTCCTTGTTGGTGGTGTCGGCAAGACCAGCCTTGTCCTTGGCCTCGCGCGAGACAGCGTCGTTGGGGATGCCACCAAGGCCATCCTTGGCCTCACGTCCGGAAACACCGCCAGCACCGACAGCGGGTTCGCGGATGGCACCACCGCCGGAGGCGAAAGGGGCTTCTTGGCGACCGGAGCCAACGTTGACGGTGCTGGCATCGGCAGAGTTGAAGTCGGAGGCGACAGGGGGCTGCTCGGGGAGAGGGAGGTTGGACTGAGCCTCGTTGACAGCTTGGGTGTTACCCTTCATGTCGACGGTGGTGGGAGCGTAGCCTTGCTGAGAAGAAACCATTTTGAATGTGTTTGTGCTGAAGATATGTTAGCAACATAAACAGACGCGTGCTCGTGGATGGTTTGAGGGCGTCGCGCCAGGAACGGCAAACTTAACCCGTCCACCACACCACCTCTTGGAATGAAACTTACGTTGTAGGTATAGGAAGAAAGACAAAGTTTTTGAGAATGTGAATCTGGTCGTGAAGATGTAATTGAAGTTGTGGTTGTGATACTGAAAAGAAAAGAGTGTTCAGGCGCGTCGTGGTTTTATTATGGCAGTGGGGAGCGGTTGCCCCACCGGTGACGTCGACTTGATGTAATTCCCCATCGAAGATTGCCATCAAACTCTGACAAGACCCTTCCTCACATCATCGCAGATCGGGTATGCTTCTGCAGAAATAGTTAGCGTTGCTCGTGCTTCGGAACGAGCGAGCCGCTACGTGTCGCGTGCGGTGTTGGCAGTGGAGGCGTTCCAGGTAGTGTCTCAGGCGTAAGCGACACAACCTTGATCAAGACTTCACAACTGCCAAACCCTTGTAAAATTGCAACGACTTGGGGATTGCAGACTTGATAACATTACGAATATAATTGCATTGTAAGCCGCAAAGAGCATCCCATCGTCAACGCCTCGGAGCTTTATTGCGACCCACAGACCTTAGTTCAATCGCCAACTCGATATTAGTACATAGAAGCAGTCTGAGAACGGAATCGAATCAGTACATAAGTGGAGAAGACGGAGCATGGAGCCCCATGAAACGTTGTCAAAATCCTAGGAACCGAACCCTTGTGTACGATCCAAGTATGACCAGTCCCGTGCGGATATTCTTCGGTCCCGGAAGTATCGTCATAGTAGCGGACGATACTCCACAATGGTATTGGTTCACGGTATCGAGGCCCAGTTGCGCAGGAACCAGTCTTGGAAACGAGTGACCTGCACTTCTGGGTAGACTGAGTTGAGGTAGGCGGGTACCGCAAAATCATAGCGCCCCTCCGCTGTCGCGAGGAGCGGTGCGAGCCGCCTCTGTCCGGCTGTGTCTCCTCCTAGTTGAGCCATCGTCATTTGGTACTCGAGATCTACGTAGTCGGTCAGCAACTGCATGAATGCTGTAAAGAATACCTGCGTACTGGCGGGGGCTTGGTAGTCAATGCTAGCCCATGGTCGGTCTAAGGACATGTTAGCAAAGTTCATTCATCAGACAGACGGTGATGATACTTACTACGGCACGCCTTGATAGCCTCGACCAAGGCATGGACGGTCATACGCTCACCACACATGCTCATCTCGGAAGGCCAAGTTGGCATGTCGAGGGCACGAACGACGAACTGTGCCACGTCGTATGCGGATGTCAGGCAGATACAGGAGAGGTTTTGGTTTGCGTCGTAAATCGGTGCCATCGAAGTCATCTGCCGTGGGTCGGCGATGAAGTCTCCCTCGTTTCCATAGCCGCTATGAGTCCCAAGACGATGAGACATCATCCCGTTCACCGAGAAGCGCTCATAAAGTATGCCACAAACAAAGACCGTATACTGTATATTGGCGCGGTAGTGGTGCAGTAAAGCCAACGCAGAGTTGCGGCCACGATCGAGCAGCGCGTTTTGGCCTCGCTGAATTGGCAGACCTTCAAATTCCGCAGGTGCAAAGCGACGAACCCGGCACTGTACAGCAGCTTCTATTAGACGGAGTTGGGGATTGCCCAGTACAGTCGAGATGACAGTATCGACACCCATCAATGCATGCTGCAGAGATGTGGGGCTATTGTAGTCAACGACTTGACAGTTGTAACCAGAAGCGATCAGGCTCGTTTGATGCTGGTGATCGTTAATTCATCACTTGGTAATCGGGAGGTGGACTGTGTTCTTCCAAGGGGTACTTACGGTTCGCGAGAGAATGATCAGCTGGTGGCTCGTCGAGTTGTTGATCTCTTGTGCTATCAGAAGCGCTAGACCAGAAGTGCCTAACAGTGTAAGAAGGTTGCCCGAGCGTAGTTTGCTTGGCCCTTGATAGCTGCCTTACCTGCTATTGCGACGCGCATGTTGCCAGACATTGCTTTGCTTGAGCTTGTTAGGTTAAAAGAGGATGCTGGGGCGTATGAGCTTATAAGTTCGATCCTGTATCTTGTGTAGCACAAAGCCGAACGTGAGTTGGGCTTTAAGACTGCCTCCGTCAACACCACCACATCGCTATGAAGGCCCGTGACTCACAAGGGTGGCACTGTATCGGTGAAAAGGGTGAATGTAACGCACAGATTATCGTGGTCGGCCTGAAATATCGCAGCAACAGGGGAAAGCTGCACATATGGGAACATCGCTTACAATACAGAGTTATGTGGAAGTGACGCTGCCAATGAGATTGACTTGTAGCGTAAAGAAACACAGACAAAGCCTGTTACATCAAGGAATTCCTGAAGCCCAGTCTAGTGCTAGCACGAAGGTAGCCCGACTGCCACCGTCTTCTGCAACGTGCATGGGTGTTCGGAGGTTGGCGCGACAAGACATGATGATGGGCTAACGGCGGACCTCTTCGCCTCTTGGGTACAGTTGCCTGCTTTCGACGCCTTTCCCGCTGGGTCAAATGTTCGCTAGTCAACAATCAGGGGCCGATTCGCTGGAGTGTTGTCCACGACAGCTCCCGTGACTCTTGGCTCAACATGTGATACAGTGGAAGAGATAGCACACTTGTTGCGGATGGCGGACAGAGACCGGGAAGAGAGGAATAGAGGCCTAAGCCCTGCATCCGATCAGAGGACTAGAGATGAAATCAACGGAAGAAACACCTGGCCCCGGCGAATCAAAGCCAAACGAGCATCGAGGCCGTGCATAGTCATGTCCTGCGACAATAGCACTAGGCAGTGAGCTCCAACCAATTGAAGTGCTAGCTGAACGTTCAGTCACGGTCCGCGTTCCAGTGGTAGAGTGGCGGTTATATCGTGCGAAAGGATCTCAGACTCCAGAAGCTTCGCGGCGGAAGCGGAGTCTGTGTACGAAAGTGGATCCGTAGGGCTAGCCCTATACCACGATGCGACCGTATCTCTGACCGAAGTGTAGATTCTCGGGTGTGAAACCCTCATCCGAGGCTCGATGCAGTAGCTCGCCTACGCGAACAGGAACCTAGCGGTCGGGTTATCTTGTTTCGTAGGGCTGTCAGAACAGCACACCGTTGGTAGCTGTGATTTGGGCAAGGGTACTTTCCGCCAATCATCCATCGTAATGGCAGGTTAGGAGGTAACTGGTGATGACGAGATAGGAAAATGGGGCCAAAACCGGTGAGGCTCAAGGATTGCACGAACGCCAAAAAGCCACGGGCACTCGGTTAGATTTCGATGGCCAATACGCGAATGTTGAAACTCCAGAAGTGCCGCATGCAGCACGTGGTTGCGGGATAGTAAGCTGTCTTACGAATATCTTCTGTCGGCTTCGGTCCGAGCAGTGCAACTCTCCTTGGCTCCTGAACACAGACATCGTCAGAGTGTACTGTACAAGGCAGAAAGACACCGATCAGTCTTGACGCGAAAGATCTGTATAATCAGGCCACGGAACCCTCCGACTCTTGCTCCGAAACCTTCTGCCTTGTATGTGTCTTCACCGGTGGATGTGGGGTAGGAAGGGATGGAACAATGAGACCGCGACTAGACCAAAGTGCATGCAAAAGGTCAGATGCTAAGCAGGACAAGTGAGTATGCGCATCTGCGGGAAGAGAGATGGAATGGTGGTTGAGCATCGTGCAAGCCCATCTGACGGTGAGAGTTACAGCCAAGAGAGTTAGACTGCAGGCCGGACTGGATAGTCGTTGAGTAGCGTGTCGCTGCCTAGATTGCAGTCGCAATGATGCGTACAGACAGGGTAGGTCATCGGAGGATACCGATGGTAGAGAGTTTGTGTCAGAACGTTGTGATGAGCAGAACCGTGCATTGTTTGACTCGTGTTTCGCGGATGTGGCGGGGTGATTGGAAGGGTTAGCGCGTCACGTGCGGACGTGTTTCACCACTATCCTTTTTGAGTACTAGCTTTGTCAGTGCTACGCGTGTGGAAACAGAAGCATGGTTTTCGTCGCGACTCCTACGCGTCTTCATCCCGCGTGGAACCAGATGATGTCGAGAAAGGGGCGGCAATATACAGAGGCCCAATACTGTTGCACGAATCTGCTGTGCAATGGGCTCTGCTCACGCGCGTTCTTGGACGTGTTCCGAAATAGGGCTGAGAACCTTGGAAAAGCAAAACAGATAATTGTCGTCCCGCGTTCGCGTAGTTCCTTGCAAGACGCCGACATGAACGACGAAAGGCTATCGAAGTGATGGGATGCACGCGTTTTTGTCAGCGATGCTTAGATTGGGCGTGATAGAATGTGACAATTTCTCAGCCTCATCATGCTCGTGCATGCGTGACCATCTGCCGCATGGATAATACAGGATATGAGGCTGGAGTGGTCGTGTGCACGGGCGGCAAGTTCAGTCAAGTGGTATGCACGACATAGGCAAGCGCTCGGCTCGGACCAATCTGATACGTACGCGACTGAAGACGCGCCTCGCACACTACTTTCCTGCCACCATGTTGAACGCGTTATTCTTTCTACTATAACTCTCTTTCATGGTAGCTCTTCTCTGATCACACCAAATCCAATTGCCAACATCCATTGTTGTCATCCCATCATGTCCGCCTCATCGCCCTTGCCGTCGTTTTCCTCGCCTGCGTCATCGCGTCTTCCCACCGTCAGACGCGCCAGTTTTAGTGGTCAATTGGCCTTCCTCGTGCACTCGCAGGAAACTGTCGCAAACCACATGCCACCGGATGTCGACAACAAAGCTCTTGCTCGCCAGAAGAGAAGACGCACCAGGTATGCTCTCATTCCATCCAAGTTCTGCCTTTCCATCTCGACCGTGTCGACCCATGTTCAACGCGTTGGTTCGTGCGCAACCTACCATCGGGAGCTACTTCGGCCTACCCCGCGGGCACGACTCTCCATCACCCCATCAGCGCTGACCACGACATCTTGCAGCAAGGAAGACGAAGACGTGTTGAAGTCGGAATATCTCAAGAACCCGAAGCCAGACAAGGCTGCACGACTAGACATCGTCCGCAAAGTCGCGCTTGGCGAGAAAGAAGTTCAGGTAAGCGCCAATTTCTCCACGTCACGAGTGTGCGCGCCTTGCTAACATCGCGTCCTAGATTTGGTTTCAAAGTAAGTCAATCCATCTGTTGTGCGCGTCGCTGGTGCTTGCTTTTCAATCGATCCGATTGAATCGCTCCGAAGTGTTGCGCGTGGCTTGGTTGTGCGCATGATTTTCGAAACACGTCCTGATCACGCTTTGCTTTAGATAAACGCCAGAACGACCGCCGTCGCTCACGGCCTCTCGAACCATCTTCCACGGCATCGCTGATGTCTTCTTCTTCCACCATGTCGGACCCGCCCACCGAGGACGAGACGGTAGCCATTGCGCGCAATATCGATAACGCGCCGGGGCCGAAAGACGCGGGCGAGTGTCCGACGTCTGACCCACCCGAGCAGCCCGCAACGCCAGAACTCACTTCCGACGAAACGATCCCAGAGCCACGCACCATCGACACTGCCTTTTCTGCCAACGAACCAGAGAACGCGAATGAAGTTGTCGCAGAGCCATCTACCGAAACTCAAAATACCGAAAATGCCTCCGCTGAAATAAGCAACTCGCAGCAGGCTGCACCATCTTCACAGGGCGCCGCGCAACAACGCACATCATGGATCTCCAACCGTCGCAGCGCGTCGTTCGTTCGCTATCTCGACGATTACACGCCCGAAGTCATCACCTTTCCGAACGCCCCTCCGAAGCCTTCAGTATCACCTGACCATGCGACCAAAACACCTTCCCGGCCACTGAAGCGCAAGCACTCTTTCGTGCGGATAGCGACCAATGAGGACGGCACTGCGCGTATCGTCACCGATCTCGACAAGACGCCATCACCGCCAAAGTCGAAGAAGACTCCATCTTCCTTCTCCCGTGCCGCTGCTGGCCTGCGACGAAGCTACAGTGCAGCTGGCTTGAACGACCGCCTAGCCGCCGCCGCGCGAGGCGAGCCGAGCCCCAAGGTACCAAGGACAACATCGAATATCGGAAGGAGCAGGGATTCGCGCGCATGGGAGTTCTGGTGTGATCCCGAGAGCCGATCAACAACCAGCCTGACAACACGTGCCGAACAAGAGGAGAGTGGCAGTGCAGCTGACGCGATTGGCATACTACGCGCGAACCGAAGGATATTAGCACAGAACCAGGCCCGCCAAAACAGCAGTCCGCTGATGGCACGCCACAGCTCACACAAAGTACAAAGCAGTCCACTCAAGAAGGCTCGCGGTTCCATGCAACGCGCGTCCACCATCAACGGCCGCTTCTCCAGCAAGGACTATGCCGACTACAAGAAGGGCGGCGAAAGCACCGAGTCGGACGAGTTCCCGCAAACGGAGAGCGACAAGGAGAACTGGGAGCCTAACGCGTCCAAGTCTGTACGAAGAGACCGCCAAGTCGCCGCTACGCCTCCTGCTTCACGAGCAGCTCGCAAGATACTGGGAGAGAACACAGATCTGATGTCGCAGACGTCAAGTCTCGGTGCCATGCTGGCCAAGGACAAGCGGAAAGCTGGCAAGAGTGTTGTCGACCCCGAGCAAGACGATGAGCTGCGACAGTTCATGCACGGTGACGACGCGAGTGGTCGCTCTAGTATAAACTCAGCAGAAGAAGCTGGGTGCGTAGAGGGCCTGCTCAAGCTGAGCCAAGGTCAGTGGAAATGATCTTCCAAGCGCTGTATACATTCTTAACGTATTTTGACGACGGGTTGGCGCAATTTTGGTTCCTGGCTCTTCATCTTCATCGTTGCATTCTAGCGCTACGGCGTTTGTATTTGGTGTGGTTTAGACTAGGGCAAGCCTGCAATATGGCTAGAGGTGTTAGTGTAAGGGTCATCTAGTGTTGCATGTCAACGCTTTAGTATCATTCAGTCAAGCTTCCGAAAGGTTAAGCGACTTGTTTCAATAGAAGTCATATCATTCTTCAGCTCTTCTCGCTTAATGCCATGCTTGCGAAATGTGAGTCTTGTGGGGAGTTGCAATGGGTTTGTGAGTGAAACAGTCTATTGAGTAAGGAAATCTATGGGCAAAAAGCAGAGTCTATGACAAGGTTGTAGGAAAACGCGACGCAACAGCAGACGAAAGGAAATAAGAGAAATCCACAAAAGAGGAGGAAAGAAGAGAAACACATCCGCTCGCCATCCGCACAGTGTGAGCCATCCACCACTATGCTCTCTAGTCTCATCCTCGCAGACGATCACATCCAAAACATAGTCTTGCGTATGTTCGCATGCCAGGGATTCCTACCAGGTGCGTCCTCACCACCATACATCTCTTTCTTCGCCTGTTTCATGACCCACTCCTTGCATTCATCCTCGACCTTCTTCTTATCATCGCTCTCCATCTCCAGCTCTCCCAGAGTCTTCGGCCGCTTGCGACCGTTCGCGTGGCGTTCAGCACCAAATTTCTGGATACGAATCTTCGATAACTCGTCTTCTTTCTTGTGCTTCGCGGTTTCGAGCTGGCTGCGCCGGACTTCGCCGTTGGAGGTTCGCACGAAGAAGTCGCGGAGATAGATGCGGCCTCGCTCGCACAATTTGTCGGCGTAGTAGGCAGGTGAGGCGTAGGATACACCGACGGTAGCGCGGACATAGCTGTAGCATAGCTCATGGGTCTAGTGAATGGTTAGTATGTCACAGTCGAGGAAAGAGGTCCAACTCACTAGCTGACGAAGATCGTCGACGCTGTTGCTCATGTCGTTCTGGATGACGAAGTAGTGCGTAGGACGGGCTGTCCCCTTCAGGGCGCAATGGGATTGTAGGTAGAAGTCTTGGTAGTATGGCGAGCAGACCACGTCGTCGACAAAGGTACCGGGGTGACAGTTGTTATGGCTGTCTTCGTCGCCTTCTCCTGGGTAGAAGCGTGTGTTGTGACGTTTCGCGCAGACTATCGCCGTGATATTGATCTTTGGGTTGGCAGTGCTCGGGATGCTCTTCTTGTTCTTCAAGTTCGTAACAACGGTGTCGAAAGCAAGCTGTATTTGCGGTAGCTCTGTGGTCTTGATGTCTCTGTATTGAGAATCTCCAACACCATCTCGGTAGTAGAGGATGTTCGTGGGGAGGGTGGTGCCGCCATGTTCCTCGACCCAATCAATGATGCGTTCGACAACCATAGCCTTCACTTCGTCGATGATCTGTGATACTCGTTAGCTTCGCGTAGCTCACCATATCGCACACAAAAACTTACCTCTTTCTTGTCTTTGCTCTGTAGCCTCATGGATCCAAGGAATCGACCACCTAAGCCATCGATGGACCCGACGATAGCTGCAATCGATGGGCAGCCAGTAATCGATCCCTTGCCTGGATGTGTGACGTCTGCTCCAAGAACCAGCGTGTTAGGCATGATTTCCTTCATTTTTCCGTCTGCAACACAGTGGTTGCTGCCACCAGTCTTGAGGTTCATCTTCAGCATCAGGTTACCCATGAGCTGACCTCGACCGCTCCCGTTTAGAGCTGTCTGGGTGACGCAGAGTGAGTGGAAGCCCCATTTTCGGTCGCATAGATCCTTGAAATGCGCATATGATTCCGCGCTCTTGTTTCGCAGGATCAGTAAAGCAAAGTTTGTACCCTTCGCTGCAGCCTCGAGTGCACTGTCCACAGCGGTGCGTGAGCCAGTGTTTACAGGCTTGGCTTCTCCAGAAGGGAATTGCATTGTGGCAACGCTGTAATTTGGAATCGTCTGAGTTCCGTTCGTCGTTGGTCCACCGGCAAATTGGCGTAGATCTTTGGTGCAAGAAGCCGGGGAAACTTTCCAACCTTTTAACATACCGCTGCTCGCAATGATGGTGCCTTTGAAAAGGGTATTTTGGTTTCGGTCGAGTAGTGCCAGACCCTTTGTGTTCCACCTGTTCTTAGCCTGAAGCGTGCTATCATTGCCGTACTGTATCGTAGGATAAGGCTCTTGAGCGCTGGGAACCTTGAGCATTCGTGGATCGATAGTGATAATCGGACACTTAGCCTATGAAACCCGGAGTTGTTAGCAGTACGCTAGATACCTGCATTGGGGTTTGACTCACCAAAGTCAGTGGGGTAGTTGTGTCTCTTGGAACTTCCATAGTCTCGAGGGCTTCCACATCGACGAGAGCTGCTGCATCATAAGGAATATGGCATGCGGTATCAAGCATACCAGCTGTGACTGCGTCTGGCACTAAGCCTTTGTACATCTGATATGGAAGAAGGATGAGGTCCTCGGGGCAGTACCATCGGGGCTCTTGTCGCGAGCCGAGATTGACGGCTGGAAGATCAGGATATGTAAGTTTTCTGCCGTACGCTATACACGTTAGTTCGAATATGACGGGTGTACTGTGGCCTACTTACTGCTTTCGAAATAATCTTGAACGGTCCACACCTTTCCAGACTCAAGTTCGAACTGTTGCACACTAAGCATCGCGCCCAAGTCTTGAATGGTCTTTGTGCGGCCTTTTTCGCTGTTCAATCTCTCCCAAGCTTCTGGATCTTGCAGCTTGTCGCCCCTCTCATAGTTGATGTAGACGCGCAAGCCTCTCAGCGGAGCATTGAAATCGCGGTCTTTGAAGTTGGAGAATGCCAAGTCGTCGGTGAATACCCGGTCTAGGGATACCGCGAGAAAGAAAGCACTCGTAGCGGCGTTGACGTTCAGAAGTACCCGCTCAATACCTGCTTTGATGGTGTAACTGTATCCTCGTATTGTGCAAAGCGACTGCGAAAGCTTTTGTTCTGGGCCTGGTTTCTTTCCATTGCTAAGAACCTCATACGCATCCTTCAGGTAAAACTTGTTCGCGCCGGTTTGCATTGTCTGATAGTCTTTCGATTCGTCAAAACACTTGGATATCAAGATGTTCAGCGCTCGAATTATAGGCTGTATGTCTGCATTGGCATAGTCTGGGTCGATGGTTTTGTACAGGAACAGCGGTTGCGTGTCGACAACTCCCTCGAACCTGAACCGCAACGGAAGCTGTGTGCCGCTCTCCACGAAGGTGTTGAGTTTCCATTCAGAGCCTGCCTTACCATCGCCGCTGAGCTTGGGATGACCTGTCCCAATTGAGGTGTGGAGCGATTTCCAAGCAATTATGGTGTCGAAGTAGTCTGTAGCAAAATTCTGCTGGTTGCTCTGCAAAAAGTCCGTGTCCTTGATAGCAGCTTCGATAATCGCTCTGATCTTCCTCTTGTTCTTTCCAGGTATAGAAGGTAGGATCTTGTATTCGTAGAGAATCGTCTGAGGAGCAATGTCAATGGCGTAGTGGTTTGTGTAGACAGTATGGGTTGACTCCGCAAATCCCTGTCTAGGCGGAAAGTGAGCAGTGACCTTGTTCCCAAGAAGCTTTTGCAATTTCCGGACAGTGTTCTCAGACGAACCGAATGGAATTCCGTCCCTTGCAATATCACGTCCGAACGGTCGCTGTCGGCCCGGCACCATGTCTCTAGAGACAGGAGCTTCTGTGACTTCAACTGGCACGGATGTCATGGAGCCGCTAGCTGGCGGAAGAGAAACGTTCGCAAGACTGGAAGAAATCTGGCCGGTAGGCGTAGCTGCCATACCCGTTAGAGTTTGTTGGGTTGCGGAACTAGCAGTCGGTTGAGGGACGATTGGAAGCGGGGAATACGCGGAAGTCGCGAATGAAGTAGGAGGAACCGGCAATACCGCTGGAGGTGGCTGTGCCACAGATGTAGGTTGATTCGTATGTACAGCAGATGGAGGAACAGATGTAGCAGGTATAGGAGCAGGGGGAGCTACAGGTGTAGGCGCCGCTACTGGCACAACCGCCGGCGGCATCTGCGCCCTTAAGCGTCCAGCCGTAAAAGTAGTAGCTCCATCGGGTCGAGGATGAAAGTCAAGCTGCCGATGATGAATGTAAGCAACCGCAAAGTCTTGTTGATTGGAATCTTGGTCATTGAAGATGTCGTGCGAGAGTTTAGTAAGATCGGCGGGCGAGGGACGGGCAGTAGGGCAGTCGATGAGAGCGTGTTTCTTCTTCTTGGCTTGGCCCGGCTTGCACCAGATGCATTTCTCGTACATGATGTCGTCGTTGATCCTCTTTAGAAAGTCGGAAGTGAGTGCGGCTTTGGCTGCGTCCAGGGTCAGGTTTGGGATCTGAGCCATGGCTGGAGTGTTGACGTAGGAGAAACCACGAGTTGTGAGTGACGAGGGGATGGAAGAAGTGCCGCGATGCCTTGAGGTTGAATTCTCGTCTCGAGTAGCTAGACAAGGTATCAGCTGCGTTCGCTGGTGTCCATCTCAACACTGTCCTCCAGCATCTTCATATACACATGTCTGAGTGTCTCATTGCTTGCCAATACTCAAGACAAGCCAACACAATCGTGTTTGGGAGGCAGTTTTCGAGAGACAAAGAGTGCCCCCAACCACTCTGAAATGTCTGATTGTGACGCAAACCAAACAAGTCAGTCTTGGATGTCGGCAAAGCAACTTGGATATCGGCAAAATGAGCTAGACGTCAGTAAAGTGGTTTCAGAAGTGGATTCCAGTCGAATGCGCGTCCGCACAGGCGGATTCCAAAGCGCTGCAGGGCCATCGGGACCGCTATGCTGATCCCAAGCTCATGACGCTGTATTTCAATTCACAGTCAGTTCTCATTCAGTCAAGAACACTCGGCTTGTTGAGAGCGCAACTCACCTGCATACAAGCAATCCGTCAAAGCTTGCTCGTGTAGTGCACTCCAATGCGTGCGATCTCACTCGAGTGCAGCAAGCGCCGGTGATCGTCAAGGAAGTAGAGTGAGCCGTGTTCATGATGAAGAGAAGTCAAATGCGTATACCAGAGAGGGGATAAAACCGTGGGGTTGGGAGATCCGTGGTTGATGAGTGCGGGGAAAGGAAGTCGCAAGGACGGATTCGGAAGGAGCGTTAGAGAAGGTAGTCGCGGCCAACCTAGAAATTAGACGTCAAAAATTCCACATCACCATCCACACCCCACACCACCAGCACTTCAGAACACAGACAGAGGTAATATCAGTGTCGCTTGCTTATAGACAGCCCAACCAGCCAACCAACCAGTCAGCCCAGCCAGGCACCCATCTTCGGACCACAACAGGAAAAAGATCTACACACAAGACAAAGAAAAAAGATTTGTACATATCTAATGTACAAGTCCCAATTAAGAAGATTACAAGACGATAAGAGTAAGTGCGACATTAAGTAAAGAGGACAAAACCGGGTATATGCAGGGAAGAGCATGCAAGTCGTTCAGGTATCGCGGACAGTGTGTGAGAGAGGGACAGGGATGCGCGGATCGCGGTAGGTGGGAAGACGTTTATTTGGCGCCGGGTGGTAGCTTGACGTTGTTGGACAGCCAGGCCTGGATGTGAATGTTAGATGGGTGCAATGCGCAGAGTGAGAAGGGTTCAAACGTACCAATCCCTCAAAGATACCCTCTCCTGTTGTCGCGCAGCTGGGCTCGACCTTCCATACGTGGTCTTTGGCGATCTTGTCTAATTGCAGACGGTCCGAGACTTCCTTTGGTCGCATAGCTATATCGTGTCAGCCCAATATCCCTCACATTCGCACTTTTCATGTCTACGCACCTCCGCTAAGATCCTGCTTGTTCGCAAACACCAACAACAGCGCATCCTTCATTTCTCGGTCCTGGATAATCCTTGTGAGTTCCTGCTTGGCCTCGTCGATGCGGGTGCGGTCGTTGGAATCGATGACGAAGATGAGACCTTGGGTGCCTGTGATTGCGATTAGCCACGTCGTTCAATTGATAGATCTCATAGGAGGCCGGGTAAGGTAGGAGCCATGCGCATGCAGTCGCGTGCATGTCGACTCGCCTACCCGGAACCGTGCCTCCACGGCCCAACATACCAGAGAAGTAGTGTCTCCAGAGCGGACGGATCTTGTCCTGGCCGCCGACGTCCCAGACGTTGAATTTGGTGTTCTTGTATGTGACGGTCTCGACGTTGAAGCCGACGGTGGGGATCGTGGTGACGTCCTGGTCGAGCTTGAGCTTGTAGAGGATGGCTGGGAGAGTTAGCGACAGCGTATGTGGTGTGATGGTGGTGCGTACTGGTCTTTCCGGCGGCGTCGAGGCCCAGCATCAGCAGGCGCATCTCCTTGGAGCCAAAGACCTTGGCCATCATCTTGGATATTGAACCCCCCATGGTGCTGATTTACGCGTTATGGACTTGGTGGTGGTGTCGAGTGGGCGGTATATCGGCGAAAGCGAGCTATAGCTAGTGCGCGCGACGGAGGACGGTAGACGGCAGGCGGTCGGGCGTGATAAGGCGTGTCGGTGAGATTCAATGGTGGTCGTGTGTGGGAGAAGACGTCAAGATGTAGACGGCACAGGAGATGCAAATGTGTAGCGACTCGGGACAGGGTCTCGCGTGGGCGCTGGCGCTGTTCACGAAATGAGGTTTCACGCTGCTCAGGAGTGAAACCGCAGCAGGCGCGTTGCAGATCGCAGCTGCCAAACGTCTGTGCTCCGCCCAACGGCTTGATCGTGACGGGTTCATCCTACACGCCAACCACACACCTCCATCACCGCCTCTCCTGCTTTTGCCTCAGTCGGCGAAAAGGGGCTCACAGCTCGACTACGCCCTTTGATTGCGAATCTTGGCTAAGATGAAGCAAAGGGTCTCCGCATGCGTTACTCGCTGCATCTGCATGCGCGTTGGCTGCACGATAGCTGCAGCTAGCCATATAGTTTCCAGCAGCCTTTCCTGCCGTGTGACTTTGCCGCCGCCGTTCGATTCACCGAATGCCGGCAAACGCAGGTACGCGGCGCTACTCCTGAGATTGATGAAGCCGTGGGGTCTGCGCCGTTCGTGTGGGAACTGGCAGCAGTTCACTCACTGCATCTTGCCTGTACACACGGCGTTACCGTGACGTATTCCGATCTTCCCGTTTGGCTAGCCCTCCCTCGGGATTTAGTCTCTGCTATAGTCGGCTCAAATATCGTCGAGGACTCATATCTCGGGCGAAATAAGCCGATGCAAGAAGTTTTCTGCGACTTTTTGCTCGAATCGTCCCTCCAACTGCCCGAGCATGGCTGCTATAGTCAAATGTTGGTCCGCGTTACGAATAGTTCTTCACAAGGCCTGTACACTGGCCATGCAGGGTTAGTACCGTCCACCATGACGTGGTACACCGTGCGGACCATGTGTTGAAAGAAGCATAACTACCGAGCTTGAGGGATTACTGAATCGGGGAGGAACCCTGGCGCCAAGCCTAGAGGAAACTTGAAAAACATCGTGTAGAAAGCCGTGCTACCGAAAAGGAAGGTGTTCGTACGCAATACGTGAGCTGTTCAATAGCCGGAACGCAGTCTTCATTGGATGGAATGTATTCTTCCTTCGTGGCTGCCAAATACTTTTTATGCAGGGCATTATTCTCCCCCTACCCCACCACTGTGCAACGCCTCCAGGGCTTCTCGTAAGATGCTCACCCAAGTATCACATACTACTCTACACCTCTACGCCGACCACTATGCAAAGACCCCACGACATCGTGAGAGCTTAAAATCCATCATCGATTCCCCTACTCTTCTCCTCCTTCCTCCTCTCATTATTAACATCCCACCACCACTGATGCGTCTCCCACGTTGACTTGCCATCGTCCTCCTCCCACGGCTTCGGACTAAGAATATAATGTATATTCTTAACATTCTCGTCCCTCCAGATCACATCATGCACGCCCTTATTCCTCAGCGTCTTGAGCGCATTGTACGTATATGGCAGCGTGACCCAGCGGCCGTTGAACAAATCGCCCAGCAGCGATTGGTCAGCGAAGTCGTAGTCGCCGGATGCCTCGTTAGAGAGCTGCTCGAGGATCAGGTTGTATGTTGCGAGCGAGGGATTTACGACTTGGAGGCCGCCGTTGGGCATGCGGAGGCCGGCGGTTGAGGGGGCGCCGGTGTGTTGGGCGGTGGTAGGGTCGGCGTGTTGGGTTGTGAAGGCGCAGTTCTCTGGTATCCTAGAGGTGTGTTAGTCTACATATCGTATGCATGTATAAGGGAAGAGACATACCAGTCCTTGGGGTAATGCGGCTTCTTGAGCGGATTGCACACGCATGCGTGGCTCGCTGCAAACACTCTATCGCCCTTGCCGCCTGTACTCGGTGCGTCCAGCTCCAAGTCCATGAGCTCGTCCATGTTTTGCAGGACCAACATATCGCTGTCTAGCTGTACCACCCTGTCGTACTCCTCCAGCGAGAAGGGCGTAAGCTTGCTCCAGCAGTCGTAGAAGCGCGGGTCTGCGGTGAAGTCCTTGGACTTGATTGGCAGCAGGTACTTGACATGTTGCTTCGGTATGCCGCGCTCATCGAGCGCCGTGTGGCCTTCTTCGGGGAAGGTATCCGTGTACAAAGCGATGAGCGGGTACTTTGTGCCGTGCTTCTTGAGTGAGTAATCGAGGGTAAGGAGGCCGGTGAGGTATGCCGTGTTGGTGATGAGAGTCGTCCATACTGCGCCGATGTCAGTACAGCTCTTCCAAACGCGCCCCGCCAAACATCCAACATACCTTTCTTCGACTCTACACCCGCAGCGGGCGCCGTCGTCGCACTCGTAGTCGCCGACATAGTTACCTAGAACACGTGTATCGAATGCGCGCGCGCCAGCAAAGTTATCAGAAGGTATACAGAGTAGTTAGTGAAAGCAACGTTAGTAGTTGATTTGCAACAGAAAGATCAAACCGCGCCATCCTCGGTCGCACACGATCGCAAGTGCATATGGAGGGGCAGCCGCTAAGGTCTATGAAGGAACCATCGTACCAATCTGGCAAGCCAATCTCAAGGGTCCAGCCCTGGCTTGGAAGGCACTAAAACGCGACTTTCGGGGGTCCGAACACACCGATCTCTCGGCCCTGTCGACATCGTCACCACATCGCGGGCGCTTGTACGTTTCCGATATGCGGAACCTGCAAGTTGCCTACTGTACTGACCGCTGCTGACAGTTCCACCGAGAATAATGGGTTGAGTTGTTCGACGGCCCTGCTTCTCCCTACCTTCGTTTCTTCGTGATCTTTTGACGTGTTGCATGCCTTTTGTGCTTTTTCTTGGACGGGAGGCATGATTCCGATATTGTACCGGAGAACAGCGACGCGACAATGGCTACCTCAGCCCTGAACCTGAAAACTAGCGACTCAAAGCCGGCGGCCACCGCGCTGATAGCTACCTCTGATGAGCCGAAGAAGTCTCCCAAGCACTACCGCGGCTTTGTCGCTGGGGTGTTCAGCGGCATTGCGAAGTTATCTGGTAAATAATCAGTCCCCCAGCACATACATTGAACATAGCTAACAAAGATAGTCGGTCACCCCTTCGACACGGTGAAAGTCCGCCTCCAGACGACCGAGAAAAGCCATTTCCGCGGTCCGGTAGATTGTCTGATGCAGACACTCCGCAAAGAAGGCTTCGCGGGGTTGTACAAGGGCGCTACACCACCGCTTGTAGGATGGATGTTTATGGACTCCATGTACGCAGACACATAGTCCCAAGCACCCCCTCATATTCCGTATACTAACACCACAAAGTATGCTAGGCTCCCTAAGCGTCTACCGCCGCGTTCTCAACGACCGCGTCTTCAACCCCCCCTCACATCTCCAATTCGGCGAACAACAGCGTAAACTGCCCGTATACGGCCACGCGTTAGCAGGCACAATGGCAGGATGGACAGTTTCCTTCATCGCCGCGCCCGTCGAACACATCAAGGCACGTCTGCAAGTCCAGTACGCCGCGGATAAGAAGTCGCGTCTATATTCCGGACCAATCGACTGCCTCAAGAAGATATACACTGGTCATGGAATGAGGGGTGTGTACCATGGTCTCAGCGCTACACTGCTCTTCCGCACATTCTTCTGCTTCTGGTGGGGGACCTACGACCTTTTTACGCGGCAGTTGCAACAGCGGACTTCACTGTCTGCTCCGGCTGTCAATTTCTGGGCGGGAGGTCTGTCGGCGCAGGTCTTTTGGTTGACGAGCTACCCGAGTGATGTGATTAAGCAGCGTATCATGACGGATCCGCTGGCACAAAGAAGGTTTCCGAGGTGGAGAGATGCTGCGAAAGCGGTGTATAGGGAGCAAGGCTGGAAAGGGTACTGGCGGGGTTTCGTGCCGTGCTTCCTGAGAGCGTTCCCGGCGAATGCGATGGCATTGGTAGCATTTGAAGGTGTCATGAGGAGTTTGCCGGAGTAAGGCGACACTTCACTCCCCTTGTTGTTCTAGACTTAGCGACTCATAGCATTGTGATACCACTCATAGATGATAGACGTATTATCTACTTAAATACAAATAGCAAGAAGACGTTTCTCTTGTCGTCAGATCATCATGCTGGTTTCGTAGCCTCTTGGCACATAAATCATACCTCATAACTTGCCCTTGCCGTCCTCAAGCTCGCAGAACGCCTTGAATGTTACCAGACCCTCTGCGCCCTCCTCGTCCTCGGCATCGATATCGCTCTTGATGACGACCTCAGCTGTGGCACCAACAAAGTAGACGTAGCCCTCCTTGATCTCCTCCTCCTTTGGTCCCGCGCTAATCGTTCCCTTGCCCTTTGTGCAGAGGATGATGCTGGGCCCATCAATCGGATCAAACGTAGCCTTTCCTCCAACACGGTTGAGGGCAGTCCGTACTACGGCGAACTCGGGAATCGGTGGGTTGTACAGCTTGTTGCTGCTGTTGGAGCTATACGCCGGTGCGTTCAACCTGACCTGCGAGTAGTCCCTAGGCTCCATCTTTTGCTCGCTGATCGGCGCATAGCTGTATGTCAACATCTTTGTCAGGTTGTCCACGTCCTTGAACTTGGGTGTGAAGCCTGCGCGGACAACGTTGTCAGAGCTCGCCATGCACTCGATGATGTCGCCGGAGAGGTAGGCGTGAATGTCATCAGCCTTGAGGAACATGGCCTCGCCGATGTCGAGCTTAACGTAGTTGAGGAAGAACTGGACGAAGAGGCCAATGTCACCGGGGAATTGGGAGTTTAGGCGTACGACAAGGTCTGC
Organism: Alternaria incomplexa; assembly: GCF_024043165.1. Taxonomy (NCBI): domain Eukaryota; kingdom Fungi; phylum Ascomycota; class Dothideomycetes; order Pleosporales; family Pleosporaceae; genus Alternaria; species Alternaria incomplexa. Next base: position 213,915 of record NW_026249868.1, on the reverse strand, counting down.
GAGCTCTTTGCCGTCGTTGGAGGGTGGGCCGCCGTCCGCGAACTTGTCCCCCTCAGACTCCGCTGCCTTGACAAGCTCTTCACTGGCAGATGATAGTGCGTCCTTGTCCGTGTTCATGAGCTTTGTAAAGGCAGATTGCAGAGCTTTTTTGTTCTCCTGCATATCCTCTTCCTTGTCCGATGTCTCTTTGCCACTGATGGTGTCTTCAAACTTCTTTGCCTCTTCTTCGCCTACTAACTTTCGCAATGAAGGAACGGTCTTGAGGAAATGGGCGATTTCGGCGAGGGGTCGGAAGCCGCAGAGGCCGTCGAAGGGAGTGACCGCAATGGTCATTTCGGGCTTGTGGTTGTCATCTAGTGAGGTCAGTATTTCTGTGGAAATTTCCGTAATTATACTGACCTGGGTAGTTCTTGGGGTCGCTTGCATGCAACTGTTCGGCAAGCTTCTTGTTCGGGTGTGCCTGGATGCTCAGGGCCTTGTTGATGGAGAGGACCTTGAACAGGAAGGGAAGCTTGTTCTCATAGCGCTCGGCAATATCTGTTGATAACAGGGCTTGGTTTTCTTCGAAGAGGTCGAGCAGCGTTCGCTGAGTTTCCTTGTCTTTCGAGGGGAGCGACGGGTGTGTGCCCATCCATAGCTAACCGTGTCAACGACGCGTCAATCGCAGGCCGGAATTTCATACCTCGGCATATGGCTTCTCCTCTTCGATCGAGAAGTCTGAAGCATTTGCAGCGTGAAATTTGGCGGCTGCAGACTCTTTGCCGACTTTGCCTGGGTTGGTTCAGCATGCTGCTGGGGCGAAGGTGAGTGATGACGCGGGGCACGCACCCCAGTCGTAGCTGTTAACACCTGGATTTAGTTAGCCAATGCTGGCTCAAATCAATTTCACTATCTCGACCTACCGCATTCTAGTCTGATAAGAGGGTTCCGCATCTTGAATATGGTTTCGGTCGAGTGTGGAGGTTGCGTATGTATTGCGATGCCGCGAATTGGCGGAGGAGCTCTGGGCGGGGTCCACTTGTTTGGTCCCGCACAATCGTCACCCTGCCGTTGGTTTAGGCTCATCCCCTCTCCCATGACTAGCGTACCCTACCCTGCATCCCGCCGACTACATGCCCCGACGTTGATCATCTGCAGCTACTTCCCTTCCTCCACCTCAGTCTGTCGCTTCCACACCACCACATGAACTACCTGCAGCGCCTTAGGTAACACGAAAAGAGCTGGGGAGTTGACGGGCCACAACTTCCTCAACATGGCAGCCCGCAGCAGGCCCCGTGGTCAGTTGAAGGAGGAGTTCGACGAGGAAAGAGCCCTCTGGAACTCGATCAAAGCTGACGGACGTCGCGTTGATCAACTCATGGTACGAATATACTTTCTTCATTAACACCAGCATTACAGTCTGCATCTCCATATCTATCGCCAGCATTCCTCACCATGAGCGAAGTACCGCGTGATCTTCGCGATTCTGACGGCTACTTGGGCCATAACCGAAACAAATATGGAAGAAAACCATATTACTATGACCAAGAAGATACAGAGGAGCAGCGGCAACTCTGGGAACAGATCAAGACAGATGCCAGACGCGTCGACAAATGCATGGTATTACACAGACCGTGCCTTGTCGCATGCATTATCTAAATTATCTACACATGAATCCGCTCCCTTGCTGACATGCCGCAGAAAGAGTCGGATGCCTTGCAAGAGAAAATCACCGCCCTCGTCGCAGAACAGTCTGCTCGTCAGCGTTCGTTGCCCAACTGACTACTACATATTCGTCCCACTGTGCTAACCCGGCTAGACCGCGGCGAGGAAACCTCAGCCCGTATTGATGACGAGCTTGAAGACCTTCTGCGCGACAACATACGTAATCTAAACGAGGCACAGACCCTTCTCCAGCAGGTCGAAGGCGGCAATGATGTCTCCACCCAGATAGAACTCCTGGCTGCCCTCCGTCAGTCGGAAGAGGCCCCGACCTCAGCATCACGAGCCACCAGCGTTGGGCACGGAAAGTCTGGACGCGACCGCCAAGGCAAGCGAAAGCACAACGACAACATTGACGACCGCGACAGCATGGCTGCGGACAGTCCTGGAGGTCCCAGCCCAAAAGTCGTTATCAGCAGTCAGAAAGATCGACTGGTAGCCAAGTCGGGCAGTAGCAGAGCAGGATCGGTGCCTGTTGCGAGAGAGGGCAGTGTGAAGATGGACGAAGACGACTCGGGTAAGGGTAAGATGGTTCTTCCTTCTTCCAAAACCAAGCCCACAATCAAGTACAAGACCAAGCGTTGAGCTGTACCTTGCTATCGGCGTTCACCTTAGACGGCAGACGATACCCACTGGCATATTTCCTTTCGGCTTGTTCGAGGTTTGTAGTCGGATAGGCAAGCTCATAATCTCACCTCATCTGATCTCATACTTCTTTTCATGTGCTCATGCCACCATGTACCATCTCTTCTATCACAGCGCCCTTTTTACACATCGTCCCATGTCTCTTCAGACACCACGTCAGCTGACGACATTACTACAGAAATCCGACCACGTCTTTCGCCACAGACAGAGGTCCTCTACCGAAACAACGCGAAGAATCGCTCTTCGGCGTCCTCCATGTCGTTCGAGGGCGAGGGCATCTTATGCCGCGTGACATCCGTTATCGGCGAAGGAAAGCAACGTCGGTACGAGATCATCGATGCTGATCCAGACCCTCCAACACCATCAGTACCCTATCGCGCTTCCGTTAACCACCTAATACCCATCCCACCACCCTCATCAAACACCACATTACCAGACCTTAGCAAAGGCAAGAATGTTCTCGCTCTCTACCCAGGTACCACTACTTTCTACAAAGCGGAAGTGGTGGCTGTCTGGAAGCAGAGTGATGGTAAGGTCAAGAAAGAAGATGGTGGCAAAGAAGGAGATGGTGTGGACAATCTCGTTAGGTTGAGGTTTGAAGGTGAAGATGAGGCAGATCGCGAGATGAGTGTAGAAAGGAGGTATGTGCTGCCTGATAGATGAGTGAGTAGCACTTCGGCTCCCCAGGGAGGGATGGACTTCCGGTCATAGCAGGCTCGCATCGAGTCTTATTGTGGAGTGTTGGATACCATTGGGGGAGGTTGTTCTTTGGCATGGGTTGGCTGCGGATACCTCTTGTGGTATATTTTTGCTTTTTACCCTCGCATACTCTAGTTACGCTTTCTTTACTTAGTACTATCGATACCTTATCACTAAAAAGTCATACCCATCTGCAATGGTTCGCTGTCTAGTCAAGCCGTAGAGTGTGGCCAAGCCGCTAGCACCAAAGCAAGCAAGCGCCATCTGGACACGTCCCAGAGCGCATCGCCAACAAGCCTCAAGACTCCGCAACGCGAACCAACCTGACCCCGCACAAGACGCAGAAAAGCATTCTATAGCCCGATCCAGTGTCGCGTCACTGAGAAGATCTTGGTAGGCGCCTACGATCCCACCATCAGACTTCCAATCCAATCACAAGCCCGACTACCGAAGCCATCAAGCCCGCGCCGCACGCCAACTCCACCAATATCCGCAGCTACCTAATCTCCACCACCCACCCACACTATTGTCGCCATGAACAACTTCTCCTTCCTCGAGTCCTCCCAACAACAACAAGCCCAGCAACAGCACAATCAAAACCGCCCTCCGCCCTCTCCCTCACATTCACAAGCTGGCAGTATTGCAGGATCGCAAGTTAACGGCGGCGGCCAAAACGGCGTTCCAATGGTTAATGGCCTACCCAGCGGCGGCCAGCAGACGGACATGAACCATCTGTGGGCGGTGGTGCAGCAGCTGAGTCAATTGCTAGAAGAGAACAAGGCGCAAACGAGGGGTATCGTGGAGGGTGTCGCTGCGATACAAGGGAGGGCTGCACAAGAAGAGGGAGGTGAGGTCGGTGGGCTCAATCCGAGAAGTGCAAGTGGAATGGGCATGAGGGAGGTTAATGGAGAGATCAATGGTATGTTAAGTCTGCATTGAGAGGGTTTGGACGGCGATGTCCGTCTGGACTCGGATGAACACATACTAACCCACATTACAGCAGCGACAGTAGCACATCTACAATCACAGCTCTCGAGCGCGCAAACAACCATCGCATCCCTGACTTCAACCAATACATCTCTCTCCGCCCTCCTCACCGACTACGAATCCGCTTTGACCCTCCTCCTCGATAAACTTCGTCCGTACGCTTATTCGCAAACCTCGGCCATGCTCGCTCTGCACAAACACTACCAAGGGCTTCTTGATCAGGAACGCTCAACATCTATGGCGCTGCGGCTTGAACACGCAGACTGGCAGGCTGGGCTGAGTCGCGTCGCGGAGAACGCAAGGAGCGCATTAAGATGCCAGAGCGAAGTCGAACAAGGATTGAGGGGCAGATGTAAAGAGTTAGGAGAAGAGAATCGCGTGTTGAGACGGATGGTGGGATGGGAAGAGAGGGAAAGTAGTGATGATGAGGGCGAGGACAAGGCATAGTTGAGCTCCTGTGAGATATCATAGGAGGTCCATCTTTCACGCATTTTTGTTATGCATAGCGTTGGCGTTTGGGGATATCACAAGTCGGTCACACTTCAGAAGGGGCATACCCACGGCTGGCGTATTATTTCACCAATTGGACGACACAGGAAGACAGGAACGTCAAACATACTCAGTTGCAAGCTCCCACTTCACTTTCAAGCAAAGAAAACTCTGGATACATTTCCACACGAAAGTAATGACGTTCATCAATTCTTCCATTTGAACCCGCCCCGATATCTTACACAGGAAATTTAACTAAACAGGACGCAGCACCCGACCCCTGGAGCCACCAACATCTCCACCATGCTCTCCATAACGATAGAAAATCGTAATCCACCCCACGACATGATACGCATCCGCATCCCTCACAACCCCCATATCATCCCCTTCAAAACCATGCACATCATAAGTACCATCGCCTTGATACACAACCGAAGCTACGTTGTGCATCTCGCAAAGGATGGTGTGGCCCTCTGACCTGAGCCAGGAGCGCGTGTCGGCCACGTCTTGTTGCGAGACTGTGGGATGTGGGTGAGGGAGGTCGGCTAGTGAGGCGGCTGAGGGGAGAGGAAAGAGAGAGTCTGTTGATGCAGATGGAGAGGGTGAAGATGGTGAAGATGGGGATGGAGATTGGGAGCGCGAATGACGGCGCTGTACTTCTTCATAGGGTAGTATTTCAGCGCTCCTGAAATCGTGTAATTCGTGCAAGGCTCCTACGACAATCTCTGCGTTTAGTTCTTCCCGGAAACGTTGATGGATAGCGTCGTTGCGTGCTATGATAGCTTGCTGGACTGTACCGCTGTTCATTGGACTTGGTTCAGGATCGGAAAGTACGAAGCTTTCAGGATGGGTAAGTTCGGAGGGTGATTCTGTGGTTGCGTCCTCGAGGATTTCGCCTTCCTCTGAACCTTCTCCGTGCTCGTGGGTATGAGCAGATGCCCACCTCTCGTAGTCCTCTGAATCTTCGTCAGCCTGACGGTCGTCGTCGTGTTGCTCTTGCTGGTGATCCTCATTGTCCTCTGCATTCTCCGCGGCCCTCGTTTCGAATTCTTGCATATTCTGGGGGACCCAGACCTCGCCAATGAAGTTGGAACCCCTAATCATCCAGTTCACACAGTTCACTAGCCCACTGCGTCTCGTCTCAAGCTCTTGGCTTGCCCAAAAGTCAGCAAGACCGTCCTCGCTGAGCCTGTTCCGGATATGATTCGCTAAGATAAGCTCAAGCCAGTTGTCCCCGATCTCTTCATGCCAGTCGCATATGAACTCGTACGCTTGGTGATGATGTTCACGATGCCATCCCCTCCTCACTTCGCATAGAATGTACACTAAATCCGGGTGATCATTCCGGATTTCTCCATCGTACATCGAGTCAGCGTAAGCCATAAGCCAGTAGTAAGCCTCGCGGTTGTATACACCCTCGCTGTGCTCTTCTTCGTTATCGCGTATTTGTTCGGGTGTCAGAGCATTAAGGAGACAGAAGACCGTGCGGCACATGGGACAGGCGTTGCGGTTCTCACTGGCTGAATTCATCCAGTTGAGACAACATTCATTGTGGAAGATGTGGCCGCATGGAAGGCGCACTGCAACGCCATTGTCCCAGTTGAAGTCTTCCCAGCATATACTGCAGGACTCGGGAAGCTGCTCGGAGTACTGAACGGACCCATCCATGGTAGTTATGAAATGCCCCATTGCGGGCAAGTCTGGCATGACACCATCTTGCTGGTCAGGAACTGATGCGGAAGTTTGCATCGACATGGTTGAGTTGAGTTAGAGGTGTTGCTTGCTTGACAGTTGGGAGCAAACGAGTGGAAGCTTATATACAGACTCCTTGGGGTTCATCGGATCTTTCCCACAGGGAAAGCGATGCTCAGTACATGTCGCGGGTAGGGTATTTCACTTCGCGCATCGCCACAACTATATACCCCACATATACTGCTACCTATAGCCATTCACTATGAAGGCAATCACATGGCCATATATAGAGCGCCAGAAGCTCAATCACCCACCGCTATAATACGCACCAAGATCACACTTGCACTCCGCACTCAACCAGCTCGCACACCCTCCGCTGATATGGCGCCCAACAACCTCCCCAGCCTCGAGTACTTCCTCGACGAGCGAATGCGTCAACAAAGCCAAAACTTCGGGACCGCCGGCGACTCTGACTGCGCCATCTGTCTGGAGCGAATGCAGGTAGACTCCCAAGATTCGAGTACCCGCCTCGCTCAACTCCCTTGCCAACACGTACTGCATCTACAATGTATACGAGACATGACAGAAGGCTACACCGACAACCGCAACAAGTGCCCGAGCTGTCGACAAGAGCTCTTCGAGCTAAACCTGCTACCACCAGCAAGGGAAGCGCTAGCGCGGAAAGAAAAGGAGACGTATTACGACCGTGATGCGTCTTTTGACACCAAACGCTATACGGAGCTGTTGACGATCACCGACAGCCTTTTCGACGAGCAACTCAGACTCCATGGAACTGGTGCGGAGTGCTATGTCGGGATTCCAAAACGTGTATGCGCATCGCGGATCCAGGCGGGGCTTCAATGGGTCATGATATGTGAGATGCACGCTGCGGCTGAATCGGCATGGTTGGAGCTTGAGGTTGCTCGGCGTGTGGAGGACCAGCTTAGACATGCTAACATGTTGGAGACTTGGTCCGGTCGTATCTTCATGGGTGCGTTGGAGGTCATGCAGGATATGTTCGAGGAACAGTTCCAGTGTTCAGATGATGAACGCGAGCCCGAGGACCGTGTTTCGGTAATGGACGAGGATGAGGAGGACGATGAAGGAAGTAAAGAGGAACCTGAACGACCAAACCCGCAGCCGTTAAGAGGATCTATGAACGAGATTTTCGGCCCAGATGTTGGAAGGCCGTGGACGCCTACATCTCGAGATTATCGTCCGATGGAACAATCTTCAAGTCCTCCGAGGGCTACACCACCACAGCGATCAACTCAGAGTCTACCACCACCAAGCCCGGATACGACATTGATGGTTGAAGACTGGCGCCGAGAGACCCAATCAGCGCCGTCACCTGCAAGTTCACCCACGTTTTCACATACATCATCAGACGACATATTTGCAGCCGGGATAATAAATGATGTCCGCCAACAAAACCAAAGCGCTCAGCAGCGTTTCCTACAAACCCGCGAGAGACTTCGGCGAGATCGAGTCAACGTCCTTGAGGTACTTAATGTGGCCTCGGTGGAGATATATGGGCACCGGGCGCGACGGATCAAACTGCTTTCTGGAGTTGTAATTGGGATTGTGAGGGATGTTGACGGATATGACATGGTGGGTAGTATGGCGATATTTTGGCGCTGGCAGCCACAGGGTTGACGTGCTTCGAGGATGTTTGGACGTCAGACTGCCGGGTGATAGGTTGGTTTGCAGACTACAAACGCTGTTTGTCCGTTCGAGTGGAGGGGCATCAATTGATTTGTTGGCTACGATCGTTTGAGGTTCGTGGCGCCTGACGTTCGCGCTGCCTCGTCGTGACGACATGTTGTTTTGACAGAGGTGATAGCGTCATGACGAACGATTTTCACGCCGACAGCGCATGTTGGACGTCACGCTGATGAATACTTCGTCCCATGTATTCCCCCTCTAGCGCCATCTCAGATGTATAAGTACCTCTCCACTCCCCCCGACTTCTTCTTTCCTCATCACTCAGACATGGTCTGACCAAAAATGACTACCCTCACATGGGATGTCCGTCTAAAAACACGATTTCTACCTGGTCATGGTTTTGCTGGATTTGAAAAGAAAATTGCGATGTCGATCGATATGACTTGAGATGGTCTGTTGACATGGCGCACTAAATGCTGATTTGAGACGTGACTCTGAACATGACTTTCTTGATGGATTTTTGTACCCAGGTATAGAACATGACATGAATAAAAATAGGAGTTTTTTGAATAAGCAATGATTAGAATAACGGACGAATAATCCCATCTCGCATGCCCAGACGTCCGCTCGCTAACCCCCGTCCTTACCCCAGACTTCTACCTCGGCACAACTAGCAATCCCCCGCTTATCGCACCTCACCACTTTCACTTCCGTCCCCCGTCCGAGTCCACTTCTAACGCAATCGAGCTACCCGACGTGCTGTCTTGGACTAGTCACCCCGTTTATGCAGCGGCGTCAGCAGAGATGCCTCGGGGTAGAGTAGAACCGGTGGATGGGTGCGCTGGGTTACACCATGCATGTATCGCGACTTCCCATCTCGAAAAGTGTCGTTGTAATATTTCAGACATTTGGATCACTAAGCAGAGGAAGGAATCGGTAGAACGTAAGTTACTATTCCTGTGTGTACGTGTACTTGATTGAGTGGTCGCTGATGGATGCCGAGTAGGATTTCGCTGACGCCTATATCGCCGGGCGTCTGACTTTGCAAGCCATCAACAAGGGCTACGGCACGGAGCGCATCGTGGATACCAATAGTGGGCCAAGAACCAAGAGTGATAAGAGTGGACCCCGTCATTACAAGTTGATTCTCCTCCTCGACATCTTTACGACGTTTGCTCAGCCAGCACATTGAACCGCCACCATGGTGATCAAATCCCGGTATTCGTTCCCCATACCCCAGGTCTCACTACCAACGTACATATTCGATTCGCCTACCGTAGAACTACCAAAGGCACCGTTTTATCTTTCGGCAAGCGAACCCGAAAAGTACAACATCTCGTTACACGATCTTCGTCTCTATGCGAAACGCTTCGCTTCAGGTCTGCAGCGCGCAGGCCTCCAACCAGGAGATCGCGTGTTGCTCTACTCGGGAAATACGCTCTTCTTCCCAGCAGTAGTGATGGGTATCGTCATGGCAGAGGGTGTCTTTACCGGCGCAAATCCCACTTACATTGCCCGAGAGCTAGCGTACCAATTGAAAGACAGCGGAGCGCGCTTCATGGTATGCGCAGAGGGCAGTTTGGACACAGGAATCGCAGCTGCGAAAGAGATTGGCATGGGTCCTGAGCGCATCTTTGTCTTCGACGATGGTGTTGCCACGTTCGAGGGCCGTAAAGTGGAGAAGAAGACGGAGCTCGGAAATGTCCGCCACTGGACTGAACTGCTCGACACGCCAGAATGCGGCGACGCATATTCATGGCCCGACTTGAAGACACCTGAAGAGCTCGATCGCATAGTTGCGCTCAACTACTCCTCGGGAACGACTGGTGTTGCAAAGGGTGTTATGATAACGCACAGAAACTATGTCGCAAACTGCAGCCAACAGATCCACATCCAGACCACCAGCCCCGACTACCATGAGAAGCTGAAGACGAAGAAGTACCTTTGCTTCCTGCCCATGTATCACGCTATGGCGCAAGCCATCTTCTGTTTCGGTGCGGTAAAACAACGCGTACCGGTTTACATGATGCCCAAGTTCGACTTTGTCGAGATGCTACAGAACGTATCAAAGTACCGCATTACGGATATGGTTCTGGTACCCCCGGTCATCGTGGCCATGGCAAAGCACCCCGCGACGAAGAAATTCGACTTGAGCTCCGTGACGGGCGTGTCTTCGGGCGCTGCCCCACTAGGCCGGGAAGTGATTGAGGAGTTCGAGCGGCTATGGCCGAACGGCCAAGTCAACGTCAAGCAAGGTTACGGCATGACGGAAGTCACCTGCGCAGCAACCACATTCCCGCCATCTGCCTACTCATCCAGCTTCTCTGTCGGCGAAGTCCTAGCAAACTGCGAAGCAAAGATCGTCGTAGATGACGACGGCAAGGTCGAAGCGCCGCAAGGCGAGAGAGGCGAGATCTGGGTTCGCGGACCCAACATCATGAAGGGGTACTGGAACAAGCCCGACGCGACCAAGGAGACTCTCACAGAAGATGGGTGGTTGAAGACGGGAGACGTGGCCTACGTGGATGAACAGAACCACTTCTTCATAGTTGATAGGAAGAAGGAATTGATTAAGGTCAAGGGTCTACAGGTTGCACCGGCGGAGTTGGAAGCGCTGCTGCTGGACCACCCAGATGTGCAGGACGCTGCTGTTATTGGCGTTAAAGCGTAAGTTTGCCCGATTACATCCGGTCTGTATCAACTGCTAACTTTTGTCAGTAATGGCGATGAACTGCCTCGCGCGTACATTATGCCTCAGTCGCCCGAAAAGGCGACGCCTGAGACGGCTGAAAATATCAAGAAGTGGCTGGCTGAGCGTGTTTCTAGACATAAGCGCTTGGAAGGTGGTGTGCATTTCATTGACGCGATTCCGAAGAATCCTTCTGGCAAGATTCTGAGGAAGGAGTTGAGGGAGAAGGCTGCGCTGGAAGATACCAAGGCGAGGTTGTAGATTTGATAGAGGCGTTCATAGAGGTAGAATCTCTGCAAGATAGCGATTCAGCGTTCAGTATGAATCGTAGAATGATCGAGTACGGGGTTCAAATCAGAGCTGTAGTTTCTTGCTCCAATGCCTTTCGTCCAGAATGCCAATTGGCCCCGAAACATGGATTTGATGTCTTCATGATTCTTGCTGCTTTGATATATACATGCAGCATGCTCCGCTCGTGACTGACACGTTCATGGACCATTCCCGCATAACACCTTAGTTGCTTCGCTGTCCGTTCTTGGCCGCCCTCAGCTCGTCCATCTTCTTGACCCGCTCCTTGAACTCGTCGTACTGGCACTTTTCGTATGAATGCCTCTCGTTCTGGAATTCTTGTCAGCCGCCCACTCTGGCCCTTCTTCATCCATTCTCGCGTACCTCGCACTTCCATGGTAGGTAGTACTCCTCGTACCGACACCGGTTCAAGGGGATAAGAAGATGTGCGCATGAGTCTCGGTAGGGGAGCGGTAGTTTGGCGGCGCTCATTTCCTCGCGGGTAGCCTCTGCGGTCCCGTCAGTTTCTATTACTTGAATGCGTAGGATGCGTGGGCCGGCGTACTCCTCGGCTCGCCGTCGAGGCCGACGGCATGCTTGATGGTTTCTGTGACAGTCATACTGGCGGCCCGGGGTGTTGTTTATCGTCAATGGCGCGCGGGGGGCTGGTGGGCGGAGGGTCGTCGGCGGGCGAGCTTGGTGAGGTTCACTTGGTGTCGGCAAAGGCAGCTGATGACCCCGACGCTTGGCAGGGCCGTCGCGAACGCGGACTCCAACGCGCCTTCCCCCAGGTCTGACGCGAACCGCAGACACGCCTTCACGAAATCACTTGACACGCCCCGAGACACCTTCTACAGCTAATCGAATGGTGAAGATGCCCCCCGCGCCCGATGGCAAGATTTACTCGGCAACATACAGTAATGTGCGCACTCCCCACTGCTTGCGACACCTCACCTTTGCGACGATGCACTGACAAAGCCCGCCTGCAGGTCCCCGTCTACGAGTGCAATGTCAACGGCAACCATGTCATGCGCCGCCGCGCCGACGACTGGATCAACGCGACCCACATCCTCAAGGTAGCCGACTACGACAAGCCTGCGCGAACCCGCATCCTCGAGCGCGAAGTCCAGAAGGGCGTGCATGAAAAGGTCCAGGGCGGCTATGGCAAATACCAGGGCACATGGATACCGCTGGAAGAGGGCCGCCATTTGGCAGAGCGCAACGGCGTCCTGGACAAGATGCGCGCCATCTTCGACTATGTCCCTGGCGACCGCAGCCCTCCTCCTGCGCCCAAACATGCGACTGCTGCGTCGAATCGCATGAAGCCGCCCAAGCAAACTGCGGCTGCGGCTGCTCGGAATGGTAAAAACGTCTATTCGCTTGAGTCTATGCAGTGTAGGAGGTCACTCTCATTGGTCGTCGTCAAGCTTGGATATGGGAGACAATGCTGACTGATATCGCAGCATTCGTAACCACCAGCGCGCAGTCGCAAGTTAGCGAAGAGCCGTACGAGGCCTCCCAGATCAGGTCGCAGATTTTCCGCGAAGAGACACCGGACAACGAGACTGTCATTTCCGAGTCGATGCTGGGCGACGCAGACATGCTGGATTCGTACTCGACGGGCGGCAACAGGAAGCGCAAGAGGGGGATGGACCAGATGTCTCTGCTCGATCAGCAACACCAAATATGGGCAGATCAGCTGCTGGACTACTTCATGCTGTTGGACCACGAATCCGCCGTCTCATGGCCTGAACCACCGCAGAGCATAAATCTGGACCGACCGATCGACGAGAAGGGACATGCGGCCATGCATTGGGCGGCGGCAATGGGCGACGTGGGAGTCGTGAAGGAGTTGATACACCGGGGAGCGCGTATTGATTGTCTGTCGAACAACCTAGAGACACCCCTAATGCGCGCCGTCATGTTCACCAACAACTTTGACAAGGAGACTATGCCCAGCATGGTCAAGATCTTTCAGCAGACAGTTCACCGGACAGATTGGTTTGGAAGTACCGTATTCCACCACATCGCAGCGACAACGAGCAGCTCCAATAAGTACGTTTGCGCGAGGTGGTATCTCGACTGCATCATCAACAAGCTGTCAGAAACATGGATACCAGACGAGGTCACACGGTTACTGAACGCAGTGGATCAGAATGGCGACACGGCGATCATGATTGCTGCGCGGAACGGGGCGAGGAAATGCGTGCGAAGTTTGCTGGGACGTAACGTCTCGGTAGACATAATGAACAAAAAGGGCGAAACGGCAGACGACCTGATCAGAGAGCTCAACAGTCGACGAAGAACACATGGACGCCCACGGCAGGCTTCATCTTCACCTTTCGCGCCACCACCAGAACACCGGCACAACGGACACGTCCCGCATCTGGATGGAGGACCGCTAATTCCAGTGCCATTCCCCAGCATGGCTGTCCGAGAACCTATCCAGTACCGCTCACAGACCGCTTCAAATCTCATGAACAAAGTCGCTCCAACGCTGCTGGAAAAGTGCAAAGAGCTAGCCGAGGCATACGAATCCGAACTGCAAGAGAAGGAGGCAGAATCCTTTGACGCAGAACGAGTAGTCAAGCGGCGCCAAGCCGAACTGGAAGCCGTACGAAAACAAGTCGCCGAGCTCCAGCTCATGTCGAATGGCATACACATCGACCTCAACGACGACGAAGCAGATCGGCAGCAAGAAGAAGAACTACGGTTACTTGTGGAAGAAGCCGAGTCCCTACTTGAGATTGAACAAAAAGCCGAACTCCGCCGCCTATGCAGTAGCATGCCACAGCAAAATGCCGATACTTCGCCTGTGGACGTTACAGAAAAGATGCGACTAGCTCTCCTACTACACCGCGCGCAACTCGAGCGGCGAGAACTCGTCCGAGAAGTTGTCAGTAATCTCAGTGTGGCAGGCATGAGTGAGAAGCAAGGCACGTATAAGAAGCTTATCGCAAAAGCGCTGGGCGAGCGCGAGGAAGACGTCGAGTCCATGTTACCGGAGATTCTGCAGGAGTTGGAGGAGGCGGAGACACAGGAACGGGCTGAGGGACTGGATGGGAGTCCGTTGTAGGGCTTTTGTGGTGAGGTTTTGGACTGGGTTGGTTCGGTGGATTAACGAGTATTTATGATCAAGATAGCGAGACATCTATCTCTTAATGTATACATGTATTCAAGTCTGGTCTACCGTTTGGCGATTTGTCTTTTTCGCAAGCTACTCGCCTTCATCAACATTGCCAAGAGGATGTCGTGCGCCAAGTTGGATCAACTTTCACGTGTCGCAAGCATGCCATATGGGTACGCACCTGTCGGGGTGCATACGGCTGGAGTATCAAGACGTTTCCAAGGTTTATAACGCATCTTATACAAGGAAGGAACTAAACAGATGCGCTGAAGTCTACAATGGTACAACAAACAGGTCTGTAGTTATCCGAAGACGATATAGCCTCCTTAGCTTTTTTCTATAGTTATACTTCGCGGGAGAGACGTGCCCAGTCTTTTCCCTGAATGCAGTAATGGGTGCTTGCAAAGGCAGGATGGCTTGCGAAGACATAGAGAGCCGAAAATGGACAAAGGCGGGCTGGACTGTAAGAGCATCACTCATGTCTTATCTCTACAAGTCTTGTGCGCCTTCTATTCTGTTAGTTTTCAAGGCGCAACCACCACTTCTCTCCCCTCCACCAACGACGGCGCCCAGTTTCCAACCCAAAGTACCTAGGTTACCGCGTGTATCTCGAAAACATCCGGCCGCGCTCATGGTTCGTGAGTGTGCCGCTAATGCGAGACACTTGCTGGCACATGGGTGCCCAGGTGGTGTGCGTGGGGTTATTATCTCTCACATGACCCTAGATGCAAGGCGGCTCGCTCTCACGCATGAGGCTAAGCTATGACGTGCTCAGGCGGAACTGCGGTCGACACCCAACCTTCGTGACGGACGTGATGGAGCCGCAGAGGGTGTTTTTGGAGGATGGAGATGAAAGGGGGAGCGTCTAAGTTTGTGGGCATGCTGGGACGCGTGGGCACGGAGGTAGCTGGCGCGCGATTGGACACTGGGCTCTTGGAGCGGAGTTCTCGCGGAGGTTACGGCACCTGGGGATGCAGGGGCCGCATCGCATTGTGAACACCTGGATATCGCCAGCTGCTTACCACGATCCAAGACAGCATAGTGTCCTGCCGCCCGAGACTATCACACGCGTGCAGCGGTCCCACTCACCTACCATCCGGTACTGTCATTCGCTTGCGCCTCCACTCACCTTATGCCTGCTGAGTCCATACCGCTGAGGAAGAAGCCTCCGCCGCATCCTCGCAAAACCCTCGTCCACACCCTCTCCGAAGACTTCACCCTCGAGCCCCCAAATAGAAGTACCTCGCCCGTCGTCGCTTCCGGCTCGAGTTCCCGCCAACTCTCTCGCACACGCTCTTCGTCGCGCCAACATCGCAAAGCCAACGGCAAATCTGCACTCAGAGAACCAGATAGCCCTGGCAATTCAGAACTCGAGTTCGACGACTGGGATGAACACGACGCGGCCATGCCGTCAGATCTGAGACCCTCATTGGACCACGCCGAGTATGGGCGCGCGAATGCGCCCCTGCTCGGGCGCAAGACGGAGGACGACAACATGGACGACGGGTTGTTGGGAAGGAGCACACATCACTTCCACGAGCGGGATCCCGAGATGCAAGCCAAGCACGAGACGCGGAAGAAGTACACATACGCTGCGTTTCTACTTGCGCTGAGTCTGGTGAGCTTCACAGTCCAGACCGAGACGGCGGTATACATCCAGCATCAGTTGAAATGGGAGAAGCCGTACTGCATGTTGTACATGACGCACGGCTCGTGGATAGTGCTCTGGCCCGCGACCCTCTTCCTGCTGCGACTCCAGCACTGGAACGAGCCGTGGCCGACCTTCTGGCGGCGCCACGTCCAGCTGCTGCGCCAAACCGCCCTCATGGTCCAGCACCAGAACCTACACCCCACGCCGCGCCAATCCCAAGTCTCGCCCGTCCGCTACATGCTCAAGATGACATCCTTCATCACATGCGCTCTCACGCTCGCCGGAGGAAGTTGGTACGTAGCCGTCAACCAGACGACAGCCAGCGACTTGACCGCCATCTACAACTGCTCCGCCTTCTTCGCCTACGCCTTCAGC
This sequence comes from Alternaria incomplexa, assembly GCF_024043165.1. Taxonomy (NCBI): domain Eukaryota; kingdom Fungi; phylum Ascomycota; class Dothideomycetes; order Pleosporales; family Pleosporaceae; genus Alternaria; species Alternaria incomplexa. The sequence goes on along the minus strand of NW_026249868.1, from coordinate 197,907 downwards.
ATCCCCATCCTTCACGAAAAAGTCCGCGCCTCCAAAGTCGTCGCCGTTGCCATCGCCATCGTGGGCGTCTTCGTCGTCGCATACGGCGACCAGTCCCCTGCAAAGCACGGTTCTAAATCCGGAGGCGGAGCCGGCGGCGACAAGGCGCCCCCGTCGCACGAAGCCGAGAACCGCGCTTTTGGCAACCTCGTCATTGGCATTGGCAGTGTCTTGTATGGCCTGTACGAAGTGCTGTACAAGAGACTCGCGTGCCCGCCTGAAGGCGCCGCACCGAACAAAGGTGTTATCTTCGCGAATCTGTTTGGTAGTTTGATTGGCGCGTTCACTTTGAGCGTGCTGTGGATTCCGCTGCCGTTTTTGCATTACATGGGGTGGGAATTATTCGAGCTGCCGCATGGAGAGCAGGCGTGGATGATGGCAATCAGTGTTTTGGCTAATGCTAGTACGTTCCCCTCCTTCGCTCCTTCCCCAAAACACCGTCATACTAACTTCATACACAGCCTTCTCAGGAGCCTTCCTCGCGCTCATCTCCCTCACCTCGCCCGTCCTCTCCTCCGTCGCCGCCCTCCTCACCATCTTCATCGTTGCGCTCGTCGACCAGCTTCTACCCCCGCCGCTCAATTCGCCACTTACACCCGCGGCTATTGTTGGAGGACTTCTCATCATCGGTGCGTTTAGTCTGCTGTCCTGGGCGAGTTACAAGGAGATGGATGAGGAGAGGAGACACAAGCTTGAAGAGGCGCCTAGTGAATTGGATGATTAGATGGGCGCGTCCAACCAACGACGATCCCGATTTCAAGCCTGTTTTCCAAGCCAAACGTACTACTGGAATTCCTCAATCTTTCTTGAAGAAAGTTGAAAAGCCAGTCGACGAAGAGGCTGCAAAGGGCATCATGTTGAATGCCGACGGAGAGTATGTTCAGGTCATGGCATGTAGGAGTGGATCCGTTGTTTTGTCGGCTTCGGCTACGTAGAACTTCTTCTGTTCTTCATTTTTTTGGTTGCACATTTAGTGTGGTTCATCTGGGACGGGGTCTCATGGTCGCCTTGTGCAGACCCTTTGTTTTTCGGACTTCGTTACGCGCCGCACATGAGGCATCATATTGGGTTAGAATCTTTGGTACTGCGCCGTACTTTGGTTTGGCAAGATTATTAGTATAGCATGCATAGATGGGCGTTCACTTAGGCGTTGCAAAGGGTAGACTATATCGTCACCCCGGATGTTAGAATGGAATTTTGGTTCGGTTTACTACGTTTGTTCTGTGGTGTTCACTTGTTTGTCCGAAGGCAACGGCATGACGGCTGCACTGTTTGAGTCGGAAAGGAACCATGTCAGTATTATTACGAGTAGAAATATGAAGAAGTAAAGGTGATGTAATGATAAGGGTGTCATTGTAATATCGCTATCGGGATGTTGGATGCGGCACTGGTTGACCCTTGACGTGAACCTGGGTAGTGGAGACTGGATGAGGAGAAAGGGTCTCTTTGGATAAGGACTTACGAGGGCAGAAGATGGTATATCAGTAGGTGTTCAGCCACTTTCTTGTCTTTTGAAAGCATTTTTTGATATTTCAGCCAGTCCGTTGTGGTGGCTTGCACTTACACCGTCGATCGCTGTCTCTTGTAAAGACGAGGCATGCGTCGTCCCTGAATTCCAAAGTTACATGAACTTTTTTGATCACGGACCGCCGCTGTCGGACGCATCGAGATGACTCAAAAGACTGCTTTCACATGCAAATGTACAGCATGGTCGGCCCTGAGTCTCAACAGTACCAAATGCATCAACACTGGAAACAGAGAGCTGCTAACCCTCCGGAGCTCAAAAATATGACAATAGGCTACTCACCTGCATCATGGCGACTAATCCATTACAGCACGAGAACACCCTGGAGTATGTAAGCAACTCAGTACAAGAGGGCCGGTGGACCTAGTACCTCAGTTCCCCAAGATTCTCCTCTTTTGCCAGATACCCAGACGATTTCTTTGTCAACGACTCTCAACATCTTCTCTCCTTCATTGACGTGCGTTCAGCGACTTGATACCCATCTCCTCGTTCTAGCCATGCCGCTTCTACAGTCAGTACCAGATGCGAAGGACGTCGACGTACCCAGGCCGTTGCGTATCGACAGGTCAAGGTCAAGACGTTCGCCTCCTTCTTCGCCGTTGCCTGCGGCTCAGCAGCAGTCTCGTCGGTTTGGAACGTATATCCCACTGGGTGTTCCCCTTACTCCTTCACCACAGCCTCGTCCAGTATCAGAAGTTGGTGGCTCGTTGAGAGTAGCTCACAGTCCATCACCACGAGTTCAGCCAGTGCCAGATCGTTCGCCGCCGCCTTCTTCGATTCCGTCGCCGGTGGCTCAGCAGCAGCACCGCCGGGTAGAAGGCTCTGGCTCGCTGAGAATTTCCCACACTCCATCATCACGGGCTTCGTCTTCTTCAAGTCAGCAGCATCGTCTTGTCGAAGACCCAGCTTCACTGAGAGCTCGTCAATATCCGTCGCCACAAGCTCAGCGGGTGCCAGTCCGTCAAGATGGCGAAGCACAGAACCGGTTGCTTGTCACCAACTCTGCAATTACTACATCTTCGCCAGCACCATCTCCGCAACAACCTCGCCGATTAGAGCTGTCTACTCCGATACCCTCTCGCACAAACTCAACACCGTCACCACTTCTACAGGCAGTAGATACTCCTCATCGCGACTCCGACACGAAGACTCCACTGCAAGTCCCCCTATACATCCTCCTCTTTCCCCACTACTGCTTTTCTCTACCAACTCGACTCTAACAACATGACTCCCCAGCAACACCCTAAACATCAGACGCAGACTCACCAGTCTCGTATCCAACGAACCAGACAACCCTTCTAAAACCCTAGGAAACTCCATCTCGGTATCCACAGTCGACACACCCAAGCCCTCCACCTCAGCCTCAGCCTCATCCACCTCAGCCTCAGCCTCATCCACCTCAACAGCCCAATCCGCCTATCCCACCGACGGCAAACAGCCCCCATCACCACCACCAACACCAACAATAACCCTCACCCTCCCCGCCCCCCTAACAACCACGCTCGCCAGTCCCCAAGCCAGCACGCCCATCCCCCCTGACACCACCCCACCAGCACCAGCACCACCCGGACCCAAACCGCGGCACCGCACCCCCCTCCAACTAACCCGCTCCCTAACCACCAAGCTCAAAAAACCGCTCGCCGCCCTCTCCCTCCTCACCGCCCGCCGCTCCCCACCCGGCGCCACAACCGTAAGCCGCGTAGCAGCCGCAACACAGAATTGGCTGTGCACTGCGACCGCCATGTCGCGGACTGGCGGCGGGTTTGGCATACAGTTTGAGAGCAGTACGAGGAGTGCGTTGGGCGAGGTGTTGGAGGAGAATGGGTATGTGGGACGGAGGGTGGAGAGTCCGGTTGGGGATAGGGCGGGGGATGAGGAGAGGGACGAGGAGGGGGAAGATGAGGAGACGGTGGTGCAGAGGGCGGTTTTGTTGGAGAGGTTTGCGTTGTTGAATTTGGAGGCGGGGACGAGGAGGAGGAGGGCTGCGACGGTTAGTCGGGTTGAGTGATGGGGTAGAGATGGTGGATGGTGGGGGTGGGATTGTTGGGGGAGGTTTGGATGGTAGCTTTGGTTTGGGTTGGAGGTGTGGATTTGTTGATTGTTAGTCTACCTAGGTATACCCGACACCATCAGTGGAGTCTTATACCCATTTCTTCTTCTCGGATCTGTAGTCTTTTAATGGAGTCTTTTTTTTATTCTTTTACAGACACCCGTCTACACTCTTCATGGTCTTCTGAAGTCTTAATCAAAAGGTACCCTCCTCAACCCCCTCGCACCACCTTTCCTCGCCTCCCCCTCCGCGCCAACCGCAGCCGGTACACGAATACCGCAGCAATCACCCCAACCAGCACTTGCATGTACATGTCTCTTCCCCGTCTCATCATCAAAAACCTTGACCTCCCCACCCTCTTCCTCTTCTTCCTCCTTCTCCACACCCGCCTCTTCTTCCGTGCTCATGCCCTCAACAGGCGGCACCAAGCTACCAAACAGGAAATGTTGCATAACAGGTAGCTTCTCCAGAATCTCCTTGCGGAACATTTTCCGCATCCCAGATTCGATCTTCGCCCATGACTTCGCAGAGGATATATCGTCCAGCATGGGTGAATGCCAGCGCAGACCCTCGACGTTCTTGACGGAGTTGACGAAGGATATTTGATCCAGGTAGAGGAATTCCTTGCTCTCTTCTTCCAGTACCAACGCGTTGTGTATGCTCTTCGGTGTGATGTAGGGGTGATGAAGCAGTTGCGCTGCGCCGAACAAGAACGGAAGGAACTGGTAGTCGTCCAGGCCCCAGACACCATGCGAACCCGCTGGCTCGAGGTAGTATGATTCCTGGACGCGACGCATAAGGCGGAGGTATGCGGGGAGGACGACGAGGGCGAGCGCAGGGAAGGTAGTATCGGGGAGTATGCCGATGCGGTTTAGACAGAGCAGCCAGAGGAAGAAGTTGAGTTCGTGACCGGAGCCGTAGTCTATTCTTCGCTTGTTGCCGAAGGAGTTGTGGAGGTACGTAGCTATCTCATCGACCTGCGCCTTGTCGTTCAACCCGAGCTTCTCGTGCCATAGCGGTAACGCGGTCTCGACTTCATCGAGAAAGGTGCGGAAGACTGGGTTGCCGAAGCGCGAGCCTGTATCTTCTGGTGGACACCTGTCTAGCACTTTTTCCGCTTCTGCTAGTATCTGCACGACTGTCTTGACTGTGACTGTGACTTCTTCATCTTTGATGCTCGAGATGCTGCGGTCGCGTACTGAGTCGGCGATGCCGAACACGAACGCTTCGACTAGCGTGCATGTCTTGCTCTTGAGGAACAACTGGTGATCTTCTGGGCTCAATATGCGCCTCGAGGGTCGCGTGTACGTATGTCTCTCTAGATTCGGCGGCGCGGGTAACGAGGGCGTCGGTGGGGGAGGGGCAGACGGCGGTTCTCGCGATGTGGGGGCGCGTTTGCGGGGGACGAGCTTGGGGAGTTTGGCGCTGAGGTCTGGCGGAGGCGACGGGATGGCTGGCGGTTGCGTCTGTGTCATCATGCTGTGTACTTTATGTGTTGGTTGTTTAGGTGTAGAATGTTAGAGTGCTCAGCGTCCGAGGCGCATGGAAAGTGGAGGAACGGGCCGGGGCTCCGTGAACGTCATTCGCGACTTTCATCAAAGGTTCGTTACACCAGACTAATCTATCGAAGCTTCTGTTGCATTCAGAGAACAGGATATCAGACAGGACAAGATGACGTCGCTGTATCACTACACATCCTCGCCATTTTCTCTGTTCAGATGAGATGCACATGCAGCCTTATGAACACCATGGATCTCACATCCTCAATCCGTCTCCACAGCACACAAGACGTCACTCATTACACAAGGTTTCGCACAAACGTTGTTACATGCGTCTTCGGAAGGAAGGGAACGCCTCCGTCGTACCAGCCTTATCGGCAGGGTGCAGCATGATGTCAGGTCGTTGCAGCCGACTCCATTGTGCAAAGTATACGATGCACGTCTCGGCTTGATTGAGCATTATACAGGTTGCAGTGAGCATATTCTCATCATCTTCGGGAGCACTTCTGGTTTCAATGCGAAAGACGATGTCATGTGGGGCTTGCGCATTCAAGATCCATATGAGCTTGAGTTCTTCTTTGAGATTTCTCGGTGCGTTCGATTGCGCCGTTTCTTTCTTACTTTGAAATTGATTGCTACCAATTCATGTTAGTTGTTCCATGCCATCATCTGTTCCTGATGATGCTACTGTGTCTTTCTATTTCCTTTGAGAAGTCCACACGGCTTTTGTGTCTACATGGTGGATCTCTTTCTCATACGAAAGAGGTTCAGCTGGTGAGATGAGAAGTGATAAGCAATGAACAAGGAAACGCGACATTTGAGCAGGACTTCATATACTCTTATCGTTTTGGTATATCCAAACATATACCATCTATATACATCCAAATCGTCCCTATCCAACCTCATCTCTTCATCCAATTCGCGGGTATCAAACGTGCTCTGAACGTCTCTTCAGCCCTCCATATCACCCCTGCAACCTACACAAGAGTAGATCAATGACAGCCTTACATAACCGTACAGCACCCAAGCTTCTTGAGCAACCTAGACAAGCCCTTCTTGGCCATCTGCTCAATCTCATCGTTCTGACCCTGCTGTTGTCCATGATGCTGCTGGCCACCGTGTTGCTGACCACCATGCTGTTGCTGGCCGCCATGTTGCTGGTGACCTCCATGTTGCTGGCCGCCATGTTGACCACCATGTTGTCCAGGGTACCCTCCATAGCTCGGAGCCTGAGGCGGCGGCGGCATCTCATGCACATCACCACCCTGCAAGTTCACAAAGATCCTACCCTCATTCTCCTCAGTGCGATACTGCAATCCCAATTCGCGGCACACCTGCTCGACTCGCGGCTTGATCTTCTGGACGTGGTTCCTGCTGTGGTTGCCCTTGCCCACAATAACGTGTAGATGGCCTTCACCTCTCTGTCTCGCAACCCTAATCCTCTCTTCTAGAACATCCTCCGCCTCTTCTACGAACAGGCCGTGGAGGTCAATGGTGTCGCCCGCGACTCTGCCCTCGGCGTTGTTTTCCCGGAAGATGTAGTCGCGCGCTTGACGGTTGTATTGGTCCATCTTCGCGGCGTGGGCTTTGCCTTCTTCGGAAAGCTCGTGGGCGCGCGCTCCATCGCCGGATTCGTACGCTTGGTGGGCTTTGTCGAAGCAGGAGGAGCGTTTTGCGGCTTCTTGGCGCGCAAGGTCTCGGAGACGGTCGTACTCGGCTTCGGTATCGGCGGACGCGTGGTTTAGTGCTGGAGATGTTTGTCAGGCAATGCACATTGTAGGTTGTGAGCGGTAGTGATTGTCCGTCACGGCGTGTCAGGCTTCGAGTACGTACAGCGCGCGCCCAATGAGTGCATTTCCATGGCGGCCATGTTGTCGCGACACCAATTATAACAATAAAAATCGCGTGAGAAGGGTGGGTGGTGCTGTGTTATGTTGTTGTCGAGCGACAGCACACATTAAGATGAAGCTCGGAGCCGCTACATAAGCGGGTACATGCAGATGCGCAGGGTCCAGATTTGACGTGGCTCAGCCGTGAAGATCGGGCAGCCCCATCGTGGAGTACCCAAGATTGAACCACTGGGACGGTAACAATGCGCTGTACTGGGTGTAGACCGATATGAAAATGAAGTGAATTGGGTGGGTATAATAATCGTACGATGCTGTTCGTGATGCTCGCAGTCGAGCAGAGCTTGCGCTGTGATTCCGCCAACTTATTCTAACCCCTGCAATGCGTATACGACTGTTCAAGGCTGATGGCTGCGACATGGATGGGCAGGATCGAGAGTCGCCCTAGAAACGAATCTTCGGCCCAACGAAGACGATCAGGAAGGCGATCACCCATAGCCCAGCGATCATGCCATACAGCTTGATCCTGTCCCACCAACCCTTGCCTTCAGTCATCCGCCGCAGGGCACCCATCCTCCTGCTGGCAGCATCCATGTTCAACGTGTTCTTGTCTAGCCCTGCAAGTGCGCGATCCACTACGCCTTTGTCCCCTTCGAGCGTGTTTCCAAAGTGTATTGACTGCTCTTTCAGTTGTCTTGCCATATCTAGCAAGTCCGTCGTGAGCTCTTCTTGTTCGTTGCGTTCGTGGGAGAGGAGCGCTTCTGTTTTCGCAAGCGAAGGGTCGGCTGTGCTTGAGGTAGATTTGGACGGAAACAAAGAGTTGCCGGATGCTGATTGAGTCCCTGCTGCGTTCGCCTCCGGCTTGCCTCTCCGGCGCAGTTCTGACGCGATGCCTTGTGCTGCATTCTGAAATGCTTCGTTGCCTTCTGTAGATGTCGACACATCGCGCCCGGCTTCCGTCTTTACTCTCGGTGCATACGAGGGAAACTGATCCGCGTCTTCTTCATCAGAGTCTACCGATCTCTCTGACTCCGTGTCATCTAGCTGATTGAGCTCGTATATCCGTTGGTTGAGTTGCTTTATGAGTTCGCGTTTCTGTTGTAGGTCGTTTTGTAGTTCGGCTTTCTTCGACTTGGAGGGTATCGTAGAGGCAGAGTGTTCGAGGCTGAGGAGTAGGGTGCGGGCATGTTCAATGTTCTGTGATACCATCAGTATATGCGATAGAATGTATGACTGTGTGAAGCTTACTGCGCTCACACGTGCGCGCTCGTAGGTGGACTTTCGCAACTGCGGTGACGGGTCGACCAGTACTAAGCGGTCTAATCTGGATAGCAAGCGATTGAGGTTGATGCTCGTAGTGTCGCCGAAGCCTGGCGAGCGAGTTCTTGTGGTCATCGTAAGGGTAGTGGTGGTGCGCTCGTAGGTGGACGCGATTGAAAGCAGGCAAGAGTGATGAAGAGGTGACGTTGGCGGGGTAGCAACTGGTACACGCTGTATCTTAGGTCGAGACGTGTTTATTCAGCTTGTGTTTCTTCGAGGTTCTTGTTTCGTCAAGATAGTTTGGGCTTAGGCAGCGCGTAGTTGGTGAAAGGTGTTGATCATGTGAATTTACGTGTTCTCTCCGACGTCACTGTCGCGAACACCAATCGTGGCATGGTGGGTCACCCCCACACGAGCCTAAGCTTTTGCTAAGACAGACATCACAACATCTGGTACAGGTGTCCTGAGAACAAATTGTTCAAATTATGATACATCCTCTTGGTATAGTACAAGTCGTGTGGCCGTCTAAAAACTGACCAATTCCATCGCTATGCTGTTTTTGCGCAAATGCGGCAATGCATGCTTCATCAAACTTCAATCATCGCTGTAACATGCTGAATGGGAAGACTCAAAGAAACATCAGAGTGCTAATCAAGCTACTTCTGAGAAGGAGTGATGGGACCACGAGTGAAGCTACAAGCTATTAGCACGTTGTCAGGATTCGAGGGCAAAGAAGCATGACGTACTTGTTCCAGAGAGTTCCAAGGAAACCTGGCTTTCCGTATGCGTCGTGGAATGATTGCCTGCGAGCCATGCTCTCTTCGTCTTGACGACGCTTGAGGGCCTCTAGGTTACCAAATCGCTGAGCCGCGGAAGACTGAAAGATGTTAGCAACTGTTGATATAAGAACATCCTGAGTATGAACCCAGAGAGGATGAACATACCCTACGACGGCCATCGTAGTGTGAAGAGCCAACTGAAGACTCGGAAGAACGACGGTCGGCCTCCTGCTTGGGTGCTTCAGGCATGGCTGGGGTGGTATTGTCGCCAAAGACCTTGTGGTTCTGGGAAGAGTACTTCTGCTGGAATGGGGAAGGCATTGTGTAGTGTGATTGGACTGATAGAGGTATTTGAGAACGTTGAAGTTGATTGAATATGTTGATTGAGGCTGAGTGTAGGCTTGAATTGTGATACCATCTTCTCAACGGACAGCAGCAGCTTCATATAGCCGTTGTTCAGCTGAATGTCTTCAAAGGTACGATCGCTCGTGGCCTGACCATTACGCAGACGATATCTGATCGTACCAATCAGACGATGCTGAACTTCCCCCGCATTCCAAACGTGCAGCTTGGACCCTGATTTCTGTAACAATGACATGGAAAGGGCAGTTGCTGAACGCCAACCTGCTTACGAGCTCACTGTTCAGAGCAAAGGGTCCTTATCCAGCGAATCAGGTCTTGATGATTCATACGCGTCATGTACGGCTCGGGACTGCCTGGCATGAACCCCCGCTATCATGTCCTCCACAACGTGACTTCGATCCAGGCTGACAGTCGTGGTCTCGAAGATAGTCTGGGAGATTCCAGAACCGGTTGGATTATCGGCGGACCCTTGGGGGGCTGAGTCACGTGCTAGTACCATTCATAGCATATCGATCGCGCTAGCCTTTGGAAGTAGATCGGTCTTGTCCCGATCACTGCTTGATCCCGGGGTAAACTGGAACCATGACGGCGTGGTGGACGGTGTGTTTGAGAACAAGACCTAAAGCAGCCACGCGCGTTGCCCTGCTTCACATCGAGCTCGACCAGCTCGACCAGACGGCTAACTCCGTTCAGCTACAGAGCGCTGAAGCTGCTAAACCCTTATCGCCAGGTAGTACCTGGACATTTTGTGCATACTCCGGAGTACCGTATCGACCAGGTCATCGTTGTTTCTTTTTGTGCGAACGCTGTTGATGTCATCAGAGGACGGTGCTCGAACTACTCACCTTGCTTTGTGTTGCGTTCCACGGACCCTGTAAATCGTCCAGTTCACCGTCAAGGGGCCAGCGGGATCAAATCTCGCCCGGGCAAAATCACGTGCATGACGTCAATGGCTTACTTGATGGCTGACTAAACACGACGCGTTACCCGATTGGATAAGCGAGGCTGGAAGAAAATGTCTTCCGCTCTTGCACTGCAGAACTTCTCCTCACCTTCCAAGGCCACTCGCCTCTCCGATGCAAGCATCCACCAATCTTTCCGCGACACCGATGGCGACCGGCGCATCTTGAGTCAAAGAAACCGAGGTGGAAGCGACACGCGTCCTGAGCCGTGTCTTTAGAGTTTGAGGCTCCCCGCCGTTGGGTATCAAACTGGTTCTTACAGGTGAAGATTGGCAGGTACTGATGCAGATCTCTCGGCCACAGAAGAGCCGGGCCGATGAGAGAAAATCTCCCTCGTATCCAAGCTGTCCGAGTTTTGTCGCACAACACTCTCCTTTTCAATGCAGCCGCACACACATACACTCACACATGGCGCAAACTCAGTGCGTGTCATCGACTGCACTGCCTTGCCTCGACGTCCGCCTTGCCGTCGCCGGCCGAGGACCCTGACAACTGACAGGTCCACGAGGACGCCACCATGTAATTAGGTACCAAAGGTATGTTACATTCGTCCTTTGCCTCCCCCTTTCCTGATGATACCACAATTTTCAAAGCATAGTTCATCTTAGTCTTCGGACAGTGAGGAACGAAATCAGCAATGTCTTTCGCTCCTATCTGACACAAAAAAACCCACAATTATTCACGTCTACATTCTGGTCGAACACTTTCTGACAATGAATAGACTTTGCAGTATTTCCGTATCGCAGAGAGCATGCGCCACCAAGTAGGCCACAATCTGAGGCGCCTGCCAGACACCCATCACCGGGTAAGCGATGTGTCGCCTGGTAACGTCTCAAGGCTAAATGCTGTGCGTGGTTTCTCCAAGCAGCCGCCGACGATGCCTGTGCCACAGCGCACGCTTGATAAGGTAATCCCAGTGGGATTGTATCACTGTGATGTATGCAGGTGCCGCCATGTCTGTCGTGAAGCGAAGTCAGATCCGATTCAGAAGTCCGATTCAGAAGCAGCTCCTATCGCCGCATGTGTGCGCGCGCGCATCTCCTTCTGCTATGAATAAATAAGATTTCAAGGGGACAGTCAGTGCGGAACGTTGCGGGTGAGCCGGCTGAAGGGAGGGAGGGACACCGTTGTCCCATACACCACATCTTATCAATCAAACGCTGTTGCTATTGCGCGTTCGCCGGGAGGTGCGCAACGCTCAGCCTCTCCATTTGCATTATTGCCATGATTTGAGAGGATTATCCCCGGGGTAAAGTTTATTCATGATGATCGCGGGACTACACGAGAATCACAACGATCTTGTGTACCTCCGGTGCAACAGGCCCTGATTTTGCAGGTTTGGCGGCGTTGTCGAGCCGCCATCCGGCCTCGCGGTTGGTGGTTGGCAGCGGCGATCGCTTCCCACTATGCAAGCCCGGCAATCCCCCGGCAACAATTCAGTTTAGATTCCCACAATTCGTACCCATGAGCGACATCGATATTTCGCCGACTCGGAACGCTGTCCTTCCAATGTAAGTCGCGAGACGTGCAGGATAACTGGAGAACCGAGCGCCGTCTCTGTGACGTTAGCGTTTGACACAAATTGATAAGAAAGCCGCCTTCCCAGCCCGGCCGCCAAAGAATTTTGGCCCATTGGTTTTTGTACCGCCGAAGCACCGCAACAAGATTTTACTCGTGGGATATGCTTGTGGGGCTCTCTCCTATGCGTTGGCACTCGAACTAAGCCACCAACCGGTCAGCACGCACGCCCTCCCACACATTATTGTCCCGCTCGTTTCCTCCCTCTCTTCTCAACTCAACACCACACACCTACCTACACACGACACCAGCAATCGCCTCTGCAAACCAGCTCATTCGAGCGATTTTTCTGGCATAATTTGCTAGCAACGACCATCAAAGACGACAGTCTCAAACAAGAGCCCTTGCTCAGGATGACAATTCGGAGCCCAGACGGAGCCCTATCCAGGTACTTACTGCCCAACGGTTTCCCCCCAACTCATGTTCTGCTTTACGCGTTTCTTAGCTTTGACTACGGCATCCTGTGTTGCTAGACTCATGTATTTCTTTCTTACTGTTTGTTTTTGTTTGCCGCCATTACAGCCCGCATGGATGCCCAAAGGATGCCACAGGATACCTTCCACTGGATGTGCCGCCCTGGTACAGGATCTCCACTTGGCCACTTTTCTTCAGTAACCCAATGCCGGATGCTTCCCAGGACAGCCTTGGATTCGAGAGACGTAGCGCACTGCCCTTGCAGTGTTTGTAGACACGACAATCACGAGGCCTCGCTGCCCCGACTTCAAAGCTATCATGCAGAGCTCTTGAATCGGCGGTCAACAGTCACGAGTGGATCCTCGCGCTAGTCACATGCACTACGACGCACTATCTGGAAGATGACCAACAACAACGGTATGCAACCCTGCACCGCCCCCAGGACAACGTAGGCAACTCTCAGCAATGTCGTTCATTTATGTTATGTTCGACTGCGCTCAGCGACACGACTGGTAGTATCGATGTACGCAATCTACACCTAAGGAGCCCACAAGGATGAAGCCATCATGGACCTGCCTTGAGCATCTCAAGCCACACGGACTTCTCATGGACCCTGCCACGGTTTTCCACTGGACGCTAACGAGGACCACCATGGTCATGGACTGATTTGGAAACATTTGGAGATACGAAGTACGTACTGTAGGCTGAAGCTTCAGCCTATCCACATCGACTCATTGATCCGAAACTAACTTGATTGTTGTTGAAGGAGCATAAGATGTTCTGGATGATTTGGACGTTACTGGATCTCACTGGATTATACACTGGATCATCAACTTCTCGCTAAAGGACTCATGGATGTTTCAGCTCATCCATAATGCCGTCCCTACCTCCCCTGGAACCAGGTCGCTACCTCGCAGACAATCCCAATCTTACTGGCTTCCTAAGGTGCGTGCTTACCACTGACGCCTCTGCGCTGCTTTGACTGACCTCTCTATAGGCATCCTCGGACATACTAACATGGCGTTTTCCTTTGTACATCTTCACGAACATGTTAGGTTTGCGCGTTTGGATACTAACTTTGGTGTCCAGCGACTCTTTCTTCGACTCACCACCGGAGAGTGCTTTCTACATCTCAAACATCACTGAGTGGAGGAAGGAAATCCCAGCCCCGGTCGTTTCCGCACCGGACTTTCCTTTCTCTTCAGACTTCCAGGACATGCACACAGCAGAATTCTTTGAAATCAAGGATACTGCTTCGGAGTGCAGCATGGACAGCGCATACCAGAGCCAGAGCGGCGCCAGCCGGCGCGGAGCCCAGAAGCCGGAGCTCCACCACCAGGATAGCCGGATCAGCAGCCAGTTTGTTGGCAGCGACATCTACTCGCCGACCATGAGCTCGGAGAACTACAGCACATTCCCGGAGACCCTGGACATGAGCCACATGCAACCAGCCACATCCGGAACATGGAATGCCACAGAGGGACCCCTCACATATGCTAATTACTCTACAGCTCAGGACTACACACACTACTCGCCAGCGAACATGCCTCGCTTCGCACCGTCCACCATCGCCGACTCACCACAGTGGGCTACATCCGAGACCAACTTCCAGAACAACCCCTTCACCTTCACATCATGGCCAACAAACGACACCATGTTCAACTCGCCTCAGCGCAACTGGCACAGCGCCTCCTACGATGCCTCGGAGCGTCCCGCCACTCTACGCAACTCTTCATCATACTCTCTCCAAGAAGAGTCACGGCGAGCTTCAGCTCAAGATGCTGGCTTCGGCGCATTCGTCGGCACACCGACCAGCACCGCCAGCGTCCACTTCCCTCAGACAGTCAACGTTCTTGAGGACACCAAGCCCGCGTCTGTCGCCCACTCAGTGGAAGACAACGAGGACAGCCTCTCCCAGTCCGAGGCAGCTGAGACCAAGCTCGAAGAGGAGCGCACCAAGGTCGCCCGCAGCCACCCTCTCTACCAGCAGACACCAGACAAGGATGGAAAGTATCACTGCCCTGAGGAGGGCAAGGCCGGATGTACCCACAAGCCCACCGCTTTGAAGTGCAACTACGAGTATGTATCATTCTTACACAACCCAACATGCACTAACACCTTCAACAGCAAGTACGTTGACTCTCACCTCAAGCCTTTCCGCTGCAACAAGAAGACCTGCGTCGGTGTGCAGTTCTCCTCTACTGCATGCCTCCTCCGTCACGAACGTGAGGCGCACGGTATGCACGGTCACGGCGCAAGGCCGCACCTTTGCCACTTCCGCGACTGTGAGCGCGCTGTGCCAGGTCACGGCTTCCCTCGTCGCTACAACCTCTTCGACCACATGAAGAGAGTACACCAGTACGATGGACCCACTACTGAGCCATCGCCGCCTGTCCAAGGACAGGCTCCTCGCAAGTCAGCGTCTCGCAAGCGCAAGGCGTCGGCTGAGGAGACTGGTGAGAAGCGCGTCAAGGTTGTCAAGCTCACTGCCGAGCAACAACGCCAGCAGCGTCGCGAGGCCCTCACCAAGGAATTCTTGAGCAAGAAGCAGCACATCATTGATGTTCTGACCAATCTCAGTGCCCCCAACGAGCTCGGTGACGACATCCAGTTGACGAAGGAGGTCGTTGGCCTTCACGACATCTGCACTCAGTACCGAGATGTCTTCGGCGGCTGAATGAAGCACACGTCTGGTAGACTCCGTCTGCAGAGACAACCGCCAGCAGGTTTGTCATCACAAAGCCGGACCCCTACCCTTGTTTTTTCAATGCATACACATCGCGTTTGATTTTCTGCGTTCTCCGAAAGCCGGATGGATTCCCGCATGCCTCGCGGATGAAGGACCATGACTTCCCACAAGTCTCGGATGGATGCCACTTGCCCTGGATGGCCACAAATCTCCGGAGAAAACCCAGGATACAGAGCCAAGGACATGTCCCAGCCGTGGACTCGGATGCCAAAGGATAGCTAGTCAGCTCTTGGAGCGACAGCAACCCCGCTGAGGGGGAGAAGGACTGAGGTCTACTCATTGCACTATGCATGGCATGAGTTGGTTGATGTATCAGATTGATCTAATGTTAACGGAGGAGTGTAATTAGTACAGTTGTATTTCTTTGGCTAGTTGTCAGTATTTGGAAGGATGACCATAGAGAAGAGGTCAGTCTTGTATAGCCATCATTACCCGCCGCGCGGACGTTGGTGGCTGGAGGAGAGCTTGTTCTTGTTTTTGTACATAGTTTTGCTATTTATGTTGTTGTCTTATCAAAATCACTCTTCATGTGCATGTGTGTGTGACCTTTGGTGTCGTTGATGTCAATAGAGGATGCCTGAGCTGCTACCTCGTGGGTGCCCTCCCCGACTCCGGCATACTTCGGCAGCCCCTCATGCTTCCAAATACCTTCTATTTATCTAAAGAAGCCCATCGCGTGAAGTCCCAAATGTAGCAAGCAATCACCGAAGTCGTCGACAGCGCCCCACCGCCAGGTGCATTTTCGTCCGTAGTGCGCAGTGGGTGGGACAAGCCGAGGTTGTGTCTGACCTGTCAGGCCCGATGGCCAGAGCCAAAGATCGGGTCTCCATCAGGGTCTTATTGCGTAAGCCCAAACCGCCAGTCAAACAGTCGTGCCTGGCTAGACCGAATCTTCGAGTAAGCAAAACACGGTCAACGGAGTTCCGCGTTTGCGTAGGATTGTTAGGATTACGATTACGATCACATGCCATGATTCGATTGGGAGGGGCGACAAGCCGCACAGCCCCGCGTATCGCGACGAACTTCAGACCTGTTTTGCGACACGACTTAAAGCTCCGAAGCCTTACCACCACTTTTGCACCTTGTGCTTATACGACTTCTACACGCTCCTATATACCTGTTTTCGAGAAGACGACTGTCTACGTAACGAAAGAAGTACCAGGAAAGAAGGCACACTACACAACCATGGCCTCCGCAACGAGCTTCTTCGACTTCAAGCCCAAGGACAGTACGTCACACCTCTCTTCCCTCTCGCTCTCACCCATCTCCCTCCCATTTTCCCCAACAG
Source organism: Alternaria incomplexa (assembly GCF_024043165.1). NCBI lineage: Eukaryota > Fungi > Ascomycota > Dothideomycetes > Pleosporales > Pleosporaceae > Alternaria > Alternaria incomplexa. The sequence goes on along the minus strand of NW_026249868.1, from coordinate 181,554 downwards.
CAATCTAACACCCCCACGCAGAAAAGGGCACCCCCTACGACCTCTCCAAGCTCAACGGCAAAGTCGTCCTCGTCGTAAACACAGCCTCAAAATGCGGCTTCACCCCCCAATTCGAGGGTCTCGAGAAGCTCTACAAAGACGTCAAGGCCAAACACCCCAACGACTTCGAAATCATCGGCTTCCCGTGCAATCAGTTCGGTGGCCAGGACCCAGGCTCCAACGACGAGATCCAGGAGTTTTGCCAGCTGAACTATGGTGTTAGCTTCCCCGTGCTGGGCAAGATTGATGTAAGCAACCAACGAACGAACGACCCACGGCTTATGCGATGCAACGAACACACGCTAATTCACTTCCTTTTTGTTGCGCATAGGTCAACGGCTCTTCCGCAGACCCCGCCTTCGAATGGCTCAAGAACGAGAAGCCGGGCCTCATGGGCCTCAAGCGCGTCAAGTGGAACTTTGAGAAGTTCCTTGTTGGCAAGGATGGAAAGGTTAAGGGCAGGTGGGCGAGCACGAAGAAGCCTGAGGATCTTAAGGCGGATATCGAGAAGGAGTTGGCTGGTAAATAAGCGGTGGATGATGGCGCAGCGGAGGACATACAATTGGCAGCGGGAGACATGATGGAGTATTGATACCACTTGCATTGAATGGAATTGATGGCATACTGAATGGGCTAGCTGTGCGTGAAAATGGCAAGGCAGATACCATGAGACCGAGCGTTAAAACGATCTGCTGACCCTAGGAAGGGCTGAAGTATACTCCGAGTGTACTTCTTGCGTCCTCGTCGCATCGTCAAAACTGACGCATGGAGCACCAGCACCATACGAAAAGAATATCCTAGAAGCCATGTTATGGACATGCAAATGTTCCCATCACAGCCGCGGCGCTGACCGCACCCACATCCCCAAAACACACATCGACAAACGCATGAGCAACACACTTTTGTTTCCTAGGCGTCGCTAGCGGGTCTTGGTAACAGGTATAAAACCTCGCCGCTGGGCCTTCTTACTCCTTCAATCATATCATTCCACCCAAACTCATTTTACCAAAAAGTTCAACTGGTTGTACCTTATGTGCGTTCCTTCCTCCGGTGTTTCTTGGTCGCCGTACCAAAATTTGCGGCTCAAGACGATATGTCTGCGTCTCTGGCAAAGAAGCCATTATCCAAGATAACAATTCACAAGACATGTGTCGCCTCGGTCTCGTCTGCATATACATCTTCGATGATTCCCAAAATCGCGAATCTGCAATCTTATGAGTCGTGATCCAGCGGACGAGATCTTCCAAAAGAAAAGCGAGACATCCATACATGCGAGATCAAAAAGCACAGACATTAATCTGATGTTCTCGCTGTTCTTCCTCCTTTCGTCACATTTGTCTGCGCAAACTTGACGACTGGACATCTATGTTAGGTTGTAGCCTAGGGAGCTAAATAATATATGAATAGTGTCTTCTATACCTTTATTTCTTATTCTATGTTTTAGTATTAATAGTATTATGTACTTCTGCAATGGCCACGGATTCCGTTTCAGAGAGTGAGACCTCGCGGAAGCGATGGAATAATCGAGGCAGCCACCGAGGCCGCCCATTCGTACCATGCCGCAATCCTTCGCTTCGCGACTTCCTGGACTTTCTGCAGGCGCTCATCACGCTATTTTTTCCCATTGCAAATGTTTCAGCAATCCGCGCAAAATCGGCCTGGCCACGTAACCCACCTCACGACACATTTGTCAACGCCACCATGTTTATGCAACCCAGGATCACCAAGTTCGTCGACAGCCTGCGCAAAGTACCCGAGGGCGAAAGCATAGAGCAGTTAAAGCTTAACGATTATCTCCAGCCTTGGGGATTTACCATCTATCGGACTTATTACCTAGGTATGGACCCGGAGCTAATGAGCAATGGGACAAGCTGCTACAGAACATCACCACTGGTGTCAAGCATCGACTCAAAGCGCATGGAGAATCAAATGAAGACCCTGCCATGATTACCAAAGCGGAGGAACTCTTCAAACTAGATGCTCGTTCAGATCCCGCGGTCCTGGACGGCTTGACACTCGAAGAGGTACGGCAGCTTTACCACGATGGAACGGGAGGCCAGCCAATGAACAAAGACAATGGTCCATGGCGAGTCTTCATCCTAGTCGACGCAGACGTGTTGGCGAGCCCTGACCTTGGCATGATCAAATGTGTGGCGGCGGATTACGACGCGGCTGCTGCTGTGCCAAAGAATACGGCATTCGGCCCCCAGCGTTACTTTGGGTGGTTGACCATGTCTTCCGAACACGTATTGACTTTGTGGTTTGAATTGGAAATGTGTTTCTTCGAGGAAATCGGCAATGGTACAGCTGGTGGCCCAGGCGCCTGGTGGGACCCAGACAAATGGTGATGGGCCAAGTCCACCTCATAGCGCACTACCGCTGTGCTGAACGCGAACTGTGGCCGAGTTGCTCTGCAAACCGATGGTCATATAGCTTGTTCTTTGTAGTGGATCTTGATCCGAGGAGCTAGATGGTGTATAAATGATGTCTTCTACACCCTTATTCCTTCTTCTACAACCCCGACACCTTTTCAAAAGCTTATTCTCAAAGTTGCTACACCTGAGGACATGGGTGTGAGCACCCTCCGCTCGGGCGAAAGAACACCAAAACATGATACCTGCTATATGCATGGTCAGATTAGCGACTCTCTGTCTTATCAAAATAGAGCACATGCCTCTACATGACTTCGGTTGTCTCAAAAAGTCGCGGCCGCACTCTTTCATGAGTGTTACCTCGGTTCTGCACTTAGCAAGAGCATGCTTTCTACTAAGTACAAAAATCCGCGTTCTGGATAGCAATGCTGTTACGAAACGACATGAGCTACTATTCACGGGAGAAAGACCTTCGGTACCTCGGTACCCTCCTGTACCAGAAAGAGGTCGCAAATGTACTAATGTGTCTTTGTCTGCATCTCGCTCACTACAAAAGATGTGCGACTTCCCGCATAGTTTCTCCTAATCTATTACACAAAACTTCTGGTACTCTATTACAAAAAAACGATCGTGAGGCGTCAGATGGACTTGTCGTTGCGTTGGTCTCTCCAAAACTCTTTTCATGTGTTCTCATGCAACGAGAAGGAAGCCCCTTCCATTCCTCCCAGGATGCCAATGTCAAAATCGCCGAGACTTCCAAAACAGTACTATGAAAGGTTATACCATGGGAATTCTCTGAGTACAAAGCAGGATGCGGAGTCCCTATGAAGCGGGTGCACTGGCAGCCAAAGCGCATACCTTCAGTATCATGTGTCCACCGAGGACCACCACGACTGCGCGAAAATCAGTCGCCTAAGTCGATGCCAGCCTCTATATTCACCTTCACGTCTTCCCCGGTTTCTGTGATGTACCGTCATTGCTCTCGGGAGGAAAATTGAAGACCAGAGGCTCAGAACACATGTCTGGTGGGCTGGCCTGCTGTCACAATTACTGGGCCGGGGGCGCGGTGGTAACTATGCAGACGCCGGCGATCGACACCTTTCGAAAAGTTACCCGATTAGGAAAGTGCTCACCCACCAAAATCAAGAGAGTCACGGTAAATGAAAGCTGTTCTGAAGTACATGAGATGTGATATACGGGAGCCGACCGAGTTGAAAACTAGGAAAGATAGTCCTGATGTGTTTTTCTCTGCAGTCTGGCACTATAAAAGCATCTTTACCAGTTATCTATTCCCTTCCAACCTACAACTATCGCCGATATTTCCAAAAACGAAAACGACGGCAATGATGTGGCGATTGCGTCCTTCCCAGCGCTTTATTTCTCCAAAAATAAAACATCCCACTTACAAGCCATGTCTGCCCTGGCGTCCGAGATCGACCGAAACGTCAGCAAGAAACCCAGCGATGTGTCTCTGTGACTACAAAAAAATATGGATTCACCACCGTGATGTCTTCCTCGCCTCCATGAGCGCATAAATACCTGATTCCCTCCTCCTGTTCTCTTGCTTATCAACTAAAACATACCTTGGGTTCCTCGATTCGAAAAAGACGGTAAAGACATACATGTTGCCAATGCCTTTCTAGAACACCCTACGAAACGAAGATGCCCGAGATCAGCTACGTATGGAGATTGCTGGGCGATTGAGTCCTCAGTCCTCATTGAGACGCCGGAATCGAGCCAGAGAACTACTGGAGTGATAATCCGGTCTGAACCATGTGTCCTTCTCGGTTTGTAGGCTACGTCAAAAGCTGCATTTCTCCGGCGTATGGTTCGTGTCTAGTAACTTCCTCAGAAAGCGCGCTGTTCTTTCAAAACATGGCTGAGAGAAGAGCATGCCTCCTACCTTCTTCGTTCTGGTTAGCACATAAAACTCTCCACTAAAACCTACAAGAATTGCGCTCATGGCTTGCCCGGGTCGTTTTCTCCACACAATGAGTTTCTTTCCTTCCAAATTTTGTCCAAGCATCAACCAACTTGATCTGATGCGATCGGCTTTGAGCGGATCATGGTACTATATAAGCTTCCACTCCCAGGATCCTCTCTCACTCTTCTACATCCACCGGGCCTCCTCGCGTTCCAACAAAAAGCAGCCACAATGACATCCATGTGCTCCTCGCTTCTCCCCCTCGTTGTACCAAAAAGCTGAACTCTTCGAAGAATGGTGTAAGGACTTCTTGCCTTAGATCTATCACGATACCATCTCTTTTCCAAACCACTAAAGCAGTCGTCCATGGGTATCTACGGAGCAGTAAATGCACTTGCGCAATGAGCTTAGCGCAAATCTAAGTCTACATAAAGATCAGGAATCTTACTTCTTCTTCGCCATCACTTGCTCGAGAGTTTTCCAAAAGATAAAACAAAAAGACAACCCGCCTGCTCCATGTGCGTTGGAGTTTTTGTTAAGGTTTGCATTTAGCGAAACCAACGAAATGAACAACAGCGGCTCACATGGGCGGTGTTTAGCGGGGTGCAACCTAACGAATTAATGAGGTGGAGAAAGATCGTAACGAGGAGTGATGATGATGAGCACCATCATCACCGCTGATGACAACACTAAACTGTACGGATATTGGTATCCGGAAGATCTAGGCATGCGACGGGTTCGTATGGACACAAAGTACACAGGAAGTATGACGAGGGATAACAGAAGGCGAGGTGGAATTCACAAACGTGTGACTGGTCGAACAAACAGCATGCCCCATCATGTTATTGTAGCCAAGTCGCACTTCGAACAAACGTATAGCTTCTCTTCATCAAGATCTTGCCAGCAAGACCTCGAGTCGCCAGCATCTGGCGTCGTCATCAACAGGTTGACATCGTCTATATACTCTGCTCTTTGGTTCTTCTTCTTTCTCTCAGCACACACTCCAACTTCGTAAATTAGCAATACTCACACTACTCCAGCAACCTACTATCTAATTCAATTAACAATGGCGAAGAAATCGAAGAAGGCACCAAGCCGGCAACACATATTAGACGGCGCCTTCGCAGCCAGTCCTCATGCTACTTCAGAAGGCCCATGGACACACCATTATGAGGACACAAATGGGCGCACATCCACGGCACAGTACTGGCTGCCAGGCCAAGATCCCCCAACGGACGATATGCCACGCCACCCCAAAAAAGGATACAAGGCAGGCCGTGAGCGGGCTGAGAAGGCCGGCTGGGACCAACGTGGTATGAGAGAAGGATTCCCCATGGGGCATTTCCAGGGGTTTCATGATGCATACGATGACGTGGAAATGGGAGGGCAAGCTTATGCGAGGGGGTTTCAACGGGGAATGCCCGTTGGAGGAATGTTTGGGTATGATAATGGGTATGAGGACTATGCTCCTGGTGGATATTTTGATGACTATGATGGAGGATTCGATAGGTATGGCGGATATGGCGGGTATGATGAAGGTTACGGTGGATATGGGGGAGGGTTTGACGGTGGATACGGAGGATACGCTGGCGGACATGATGGATACGATGGGTATGGCGGGTACGATGATGGATACGGTGGGTACGGTGGTGGGTACGATGACGGATACGGAGGAGGATACGGAGGAGGATATGGCGGAGGTTACGGTGGTTACGGTGGAGGGTTTGGAGGCTATGGGTTTTACTAGGCATCGCGAAAAGCTCTAGCGCCCGAAGGCGATGAGTGCTTTATGCCGAAATTCGAATGACTGCTTCAGTTTGATACGACGTTATTGTCTAACAGTAGTCTCTCCAACTCGCTGTTTTTCCCCCATGTAGGGTTGCTTTGCCGAAATAGGATCGATCAGGAATGCTACCACCCAACGGTGATATCTGTACAAAAGAACTTTCAGTACTTGAGCTGCTAACCTGATCGAATTAGTCAAGATGTGAAAATATTTCGACTGCTGATGTTTGCAGCGCATTCGACCGAATGATAGGCTTTGCAAAGTCGCAACTTCGTGTACTTTCTCACGCTATGCAACCGGGTCTGTTAATGCATCAGCGCATGACTTGGTTCCGTCGTCAAAACAACAATCAGCCATGAGATACCGGTGCACGTATTCCAACCGGGCAATATCGATATCTGGAGGGCGTGCGTTTCCCATTTCGATTATCGATTGCCGCTTCGTGGCCCTACCGCGTCAACGGTGGCAATCTCCCGAACCAGATGTATAGAGCGTGCCATGCCGTGCCACCACATAAAATGCAGTATTCGAAGCCGTGATGCCGATCATGGCAACAAGCATGGTGGTAGTGTGGCAGGTGCGACATGCCAATAACTCGGGGCCTCGCGTTCAGCCTCGCTATCGTGCTAGTGCTCGGCTATACAGCAAGAATAGACATCGAGGTGCTTTTTGTCAAGATTGAGAGATGCGGAGACCGTGAGGCGCTGCTTAGCCGAGCTACAGCATCTGGCGAAGTGTTGATCAAAGATAGGAGGGGCACGAGGGAGGGACTGACACGCAAGCATAAGCTTCGTAACTAGCGATCAGAGATAAGAGAACGCATCTAAAGGTAGTGTCAGGGTATTGCGCAAGCGTTGGTGTTGCGTGCGGTTGCAATGCGAGAAGACCGTAGTGTCAGGAGGAAGCGCAGCCAAAGAAAGCATTAGCGTTACCGCTTTGAGCCTAGACATCATCTGCACGCGGGAAGGGTCCACAGATCATCGCAGCTCCTTGTTCACGACATCAACTCGTGCGCCACGCTGTAATCGCACAGCCGGCTCAAGTATTGAGTGATGGAGAACAGTATAGCGCTCTTCTCGTGTCTAGATCTAATGATGCCGACGACACTGACTACACTCTCGTGGCGTACCGCCGCAGAACCCCCTTGACTTTCTTTTTCTTCGCTCTTCTCAACTCACCTCAACGTGCAATCTTCGATGGCCCAACTCTCCTTAACTTCCTTTCCCAATATGGTGGATCCTGGCTCGATTAGAGGAGTCACTACATACTGATCCGCATGCTTGGGAGTCAGCCACAACAGTCCCTGCGCCTGTCCTTCGTTTTGCGAGATACGCAGGATCTATCACATGGCCCATGCCTCATCAAACGATCGGTTCTGTTCTCATACGTCAACAACAATGTTTGATCGCTTTCTCCTTAAAGCTTTCGAGATGCCTCGTCATCCGCGGAAGCAGGCTGGTCGAGTTTCCTTCCCAAGATGCATTCTCCCTTTGTCACTCGTTCATTTCTTTTCGTCGGCTGTTTGATACACAGCATACGTGCCACTCCTTTAGCCAACGTAACTCTGCCTTCACACATTCCAATTCCTAGCCCGACCGGCGTACCACCATATGACACGATACCCTCAAACAACAAGACCGAAAGATGGGACAGCCCAGAATACACATGGATCTTCCAGTATCCACTACCAATACCTGTTGTGAAGGAGGCCAAATTGTAAGTACTCATCGTGTTGAAAGTGGCCGAATGCTGACAGTGGGTAGCACCTACACCAATGAGACTACCGGTGCCGTTATCGACTACTACGAGGTGGAAGTCAAGGCTGCCACCCAACAAATATACCCCAATCTACCAGCCACTACTCTATACACATATGATGGGTCGTCACCGGGACCGACATTTATGATGCGAAAAGGGCGAGGTATGTCTCCGCTTCATCCTGTCTATGAAGTCAAAGCTGATTCAGTTATCAGAGGCAGTAGTGCGATATACAAACACCAGTCCAACAAACTCATCAGTCCATGTTCACGGCCAGTACAACCGTGCTCCGTTCGATGGCTGGGCCGCAGACTACGCATTCCCTGGTCAATACAAAGACTACTACTATCCGAACGCACAGAACGCTCGAACGATCTGGTACCATGTCAGTCTTTCTCAACCGCCCTTCATCTTGTTGCCCGCATATTGACTCTTAACAGGACCATACCGAGCGCCAGACCGGTGAAAATGTATACAGGGGGCTCTCTGGCTTTTACATCATAACGGACGAAGACGAACAAGCCCTCGGGTTGCCAACTGGTGACCATGATATCCCTCTATCCTTGAGTGCGAAGACATACAGTCCTGATGGCTCTCTCTTGTTCGATACGAATAACAATACTGGACTGTGGGGCGATGTCATCCATGTGTAAGCACGCATCAATTCTGATCTCTGATTTCGCAGCTGACCCACAAACAGGAACGGTCAGCCTTGGCCGTACATGAACGTTGAGCCACGGAAGTATCGCTTCCGTATTCTCGACGGTACCATCAGCCGTTGTAAGTCAACCTGCCTTATTCACCACTTACGACTCCGCTGACGGCATCTAGCCTTTGTCCTATACTTGCAAGACGATGCAACTGAAGAGACCGTGGACTTCACCATGATCGGTTCGGATGGAGGACTTTTCTCCCACCCCGTGAACACGTCGAGCTTCGCTATCTCCGAAGGTGAACGCTACGAGATCGTCGTCGACTTCGCCGACTTCCAAGGCAAGAACATCACAATGCTCAACGAGCGCGGAATGGTGGGAAACCTTGACTTCGCCGCAACTGATCGCGTCATGCGCTTCGTAGTCGGCGACACCGTGACAGACTGCACCAACAACGACCCCATACCATCCGACCTTCGCTACATCTCTCCGCCTCCGGAGACGAACATCACCAAGAGCTTCAAATTCTCGCGAATCGACGGCGAGTGGCTCGTCAACGGTGTAGGCTGGGAAGACATCGAGAACCGTATCTTGACAAGACCTGTCCTGGGCGAGGATGAGATCTGGGAGTTGAGACACGGAGGTGGAAATGCCTCGCACCCTGTTCACATCCACCTGGTCGACTTCCAGGTGCTGTCTCGTACGGGGAATCGTAATGAGGTGATGCCATATGAAGCAGCGGGTACGAAGGACGTTGTGTGGATCGCTCCTGGTGAAGTCGTCAGGGTTGTGGCTCGCTACGCACCGTGGGCAGGTGTTTACATGTTTCATTGTCACAATCTCGTCCACGAAGACCACGAGTAAGTTTTCTCGGATACGGTAGTCACGAGGTTTCATACTAACAACACGCAGCATGATGGTGGCATTCAATGTCACGAACCTTGAGAAATGGGGCTACGACAATTCCACCATGTTCATCGACCCCATGGAGCCCAAGTTCCGACCGAAGAACGTTGAGGACGCGGACTACACAGAAGAGGCTATACGAGACAAGCTGGACTGGTTCTACAGTCTCAACGCCTACGAAGAGCGCTCTGAGTGAGGGGAAGTGGTTACATATCGCCAAGCCTTCCTCGTTGTCCATTCTTCTCCTTCCGTATATACCAATACCATTCATTTCTCTCATCTTCCGTGGAACTGAGGCCTCCACAGTGGAGTGGTGTTTGAAACTAAACATCTGACGCGTGACAAAACAATCCACCGATGCACACGTGTATGGAATGTGATCTTTGTTTTCGTTGAGTCCTCTACACGCATGCTCGCCAATCGGATTCGAGAAGGGCAAGAAACCTACCATTCAGCCAAACCTTCACCAACATCTTGGCCTTGACTAGTGGTTCACACAGTACCACCCTCACGTACGACAATCATTTCCCAGCCCCAGCTTACCATCACATGGAACTCTGTACAAGAGCGTACACGTTGACTGCCGAGCGGACCATCGGCCATTTGCATTAGCGACCGCTTATCTGCAACCCTCAGCTGCAGGGTCCAGCATACCTATCAGCGCAGGTCGAGCAGCCTGCCGCAAGGCTTCATTACGGACCGACGAGAACCAAAACGCCTCAGCCAGCGGGGAGACGGTAAAATCTGCTCACTTGCCAGAAGGGGAAAATGAGACAGACGGGATCTTCAGTGTCAGATTGGCTGTCAATCAGGATCACTGGTCTCACGTTTGACCAGCTACCCCCCAACCTCTGCATGCTTCAGCCCTGGAAGAACGCGCAAGGTAATTCCTCGTTATTTGACGTCCAGCATTGCCCGCAAGGCCACCCCAGATCGTCAGCGGCCGGCTGTTGTCAAACGAGTCGCGGGGTCCAGGGCCATGAGTCAAGCGCGAACTCAGACTGTCAGTGTCGTGTCGGGCTCATCTCGAGAGTTTAGAATATAGCCGTATGTTTGTCTCAGAATTGTTTGCAACACTATTCCGCCGGTCGTCCCTCATCCACCCGTTGGAGAAACGATAAGATTGCGCGAAAGTGGGATGAGGATGGTTCATCCGTCGTGTGCCCCTCGCAATGAGGGGGGTCCACATGTGGCCCATGTTGCAACGTCGCCTCGTCGATCGATTCGAAACGTGTCGGAGCTGCTGTGCTGTGCTCTACATACGGTACACCACGGCCGTTGGAAGATGTGTTATCCGTGCCGAGGACATGGTCCATCTATGCATGTCACATGCCGTCGTATCAGTATTCTCGTAGTGGAGCCAGACACGAAATCGCGATGAGGGACCTAACCGTGTCTTCGCAACTTCCTCTTACAGTTGCGGAACACGTTCCGCCATTAACAGTCACGCAATCGACTCTCTCACAATCCTTCCAGCCCACAACACCCACAATTAACTTCCCACAGTCTTACTCCACATCTCTCTCTCATCGCGATCCCATCGGCAAGGCTGTTCTCGGCCGTTTTTCGTTGGTGACGTGGGCTGATATCATGGAGGCCGTCGTAATACAAGTGGTCGCTGGTCGCACTAACCGGCGACTACGAGCCACCTCGGCCCGACTCAGGCGGTTCGCAATACAAGCTTCGCGGTGTTGAGCGCCGTGTGGAAAGTGCCGGGTAACGCGGCGTTGCGCTCCTCGTCATTCCGGGTGGGAGTGATCGAATCGGAAGTTGCCGCCGACACTCGCTCGCTGCCTTTTGGTAGGATCTATCGTTGAGGCATTTGTAGGCGAGGTGATGGGATGAATAAGGCCGGATCGACTTGCTTGCGAATGCAGACGTCGGTAGTTGGTTCACGTAGATGGTCATTTGGTTTGAAACACGCGATGCTCTTCGTTAGTGATCAAAGTGAGGATGTGCAATAGAGAGATTGGCTGATTGAAGTGACGAGGCAATTTGTGCCTGCCTTGTATGAATTGTGTTTGTGTCTACTATTGCGCGATCTAGCTATGTCTATCATCTATAGCGACTGCTGCAGTGACTCTTGCCGAAATCAAATGAGGTACTACCCAAACGCCGTGCTATGCAGAAAGGAAAGCAAAGAAGAGAAAGAGAGAAGAGAGTCAAAACCCCCTACTCCTCAAGCACACCAGTCTCCATCATGCTCTCCCGGAGAGCCTTCTTGTACTCGCGCTCCATGCCGTGCCTGACGGCGTCGAGGACGTTCTTCACAATGGCCTTGGGCTCAAAGCGAGGTGTGGTGCCGCGCTGGTAGACACCAGTCTCTACTAGGATAGAGTACCAGTTTGCGGAGTCGGTGTGCTCGTTGTACTCGTTGGTACCCCTCACATCAGACTCGGGTGTGTCACCTACAAAGTAGACGGTTGAAGGAGCCGAGTTGATGCCGTGGGTGTCGCGACGCCACTCGGCAAGCAGGCGGGTGGCGAATTCGAAAGTGCCAATCTGAGGCTTGCCAAATGCGGTTGTCTTGAGCTCGCGGCCAGTGACAGCCTTGAACATGGCCTCGAGTGAAACACGGAGAGCACCCATACCAATACGGGTAAGGTCATGCGAAGCACTCCAGACGACATCGTTGTGAGAGAAGAAGACTGGTGGGCCTTCGTCAAAGTTGGCAGATCGGGTTCCGAGACGACCGTTCTTCGACATCAGCAGGTCGAGGATGATCTGCTGATCCGATGCCCAATCGCGAGAATCGGCGAACACGAAGATGGCGTCAATGTCGACCTCAGCGAAGTTGCGGACTCGCGAGTTCTTGTATTCTTCCTCTGTGAGCTTGCGGAAGGGCGTAGTATCTTGGTTGTCTTTGATGATGTCTCCTGGAGTGACGCTGGAGCGATGTTAGTCGATGTCATGGACAGAAGTTACGGACCAACTTACACATCCTTGAAGCCGTAGCCCTCAGCGACAATGCGGCACTTCTCGCCCTCGCCTCCAACGACGAGAACGGTGTTGTACTTCTCTGCCATCTCCCTCATGGGTGTGTGTCCGCAAATGAATTGTCCAGGTGATACTTCCATCTCCATTTGCTTGCTGAGTTGCACGCATCGCTCGGCTTCAGTCTTTCCACCACCGTTTGTAACGAAGATGTATGGTACAACAATGCCGTACTCGTTCTCACCGTTGAGCATCTTCATGGCCTCAACGGCTTCTGGGATGGGTCGTCCACCTCGGATGAGGACACCATCGATATCTAGGATGCGTTAGAGAAGACTTGTTTTGCCATGGTGACTAACATACCAAAAGCGAAGGCGTATTTGTCCGTAACTGATGTCTCTGGGGGAGTGTAGCCAGGAGATCCAGGAGTGTTGGCAGCGTCAAGGTGATGTCTGGCGGTCTCGAAGGCACTGGCGATTTCTGATGCTTTTGATGAGGGGGCCATGAGATGTTGTGGGGGGACGACGACCGTTGGGCCCATCTTGATGTTGTCGCTGGTAGCCTCACTGGCAGAGAGGCGACGCATGCCCGTTGAAGGGGCTGCTAGAGAAGGTGCCGACATGATGATGGAGTGTGTGGAGTTTGGGTTCGAGGAAGTTTGCAACGTTGTTTGTTGCAAGAAGCTGTACAGTTGTGGTCTGAGCAAGTTCGAAAACGCTGGAAGTACAACAGCCTTTATAGTTTGCGAGCCCGATAGATAGGTAATGTCTCCAGAAAACCCCTCAAAGGAAGCGGAGAGAACTGTGGGTATGTGGATATGTGGATATGTGGAGGTGGGTTGATGGTTGGTTTACGCGCAGATACCCAGAGTTTTATACCAAAGAGACAAGGTAGTCTGTACTTCGCCCCCTACACTACTCAAACGTCCACTGCAACTCTAGCGGCACCGTACACTGCGCTTCTGCGTAAATGTGCCGGACCCTGAACAATAAGGGTATGGCTTGGGATTCTGTTGGATGGCATTGCGTAGATCTATGGCGTCACTCGGGCAGATTGAGGGCAAGGGACGGTTTTGCAACACCGGAATTCGATAGCGGTAGGGAGAGCCCAGGCGTGCGCTTCTGACATGTGGTGAGAGATTGTGGCATGTTTCTCGATGCCCATTCGACAAGTAGTCTGGTAATGTTGCAATAATAGTGGGTATGACAGTCACGGTACAGGGCCTCCTGCATCTCAGGCGGTCTCAAAGTATTGCCGTCCCATGCGCGCCATGTGGTAGACGGCCGCGGTTGGTGTTGCTGTGGAACTGTGTTGCAGAGTTTTGAGGGTCTTTTGCGCTAGTGATGTCATATCTGATTAGCTCGCATATCGCTTCGGCGCCTTGGAACAGCCATTCGAATCGGCTGGGGCGTCCGCAAATGAAGAGCCTCAGGGACTCAGGGCAGGCGATGCTGATGAGTCCCTTTGGAGTCTACCAGCTCCGATCGATAGCTCCTCGTTTCCGGCGAGAACCATCCGGCCGACAATTATCGCCAAGTATCGGAAGCTAGATGAGGCAACTTGAGGCTCAAACGTAGGCTATCTCGGCAGACATGCCAATCCGTCTTAGGCTCTTGGGCTCTTAGCCTTCGTCCGTCGTCACCATATTGAAAACCGACCTCGACTGAATAATATAGCATCGATAGAGACGAGACACACCTGCGATTCCATGCGCGGGCCTTATCGCTACCTTTCACATGTCGAATGAGACGACTGACGCACCTCTCTTCCGAGTGTAGGCGCGTGCATTGAGCCATATCTCCCCAGCTTACATGCGGTGGGCCGCGAGTAGAACCAGTACCCACAGGCATAGTCTCAGGCCATAGCGCTTGACGTAACTGTACATGAATGTACACCGCAACTGGCGGCGCATGTGCAGTATGGACTGCGGCGCCAGGAAGCATGTATGCCATCATTCCGCATTATAGGATCGGGCTGCCATTGTGGATATGGGTGGTATTTACTCAAAACCAAGCTCAACACCTGGTATAGAAAATTACAAAAAGAAACCCTCGAGAACGGAAGCTGAACGACTGTTGACGATTAGTGGTTGGCGTAGTGGACGTAGATTGAGGCATTTGGGTGGGAACGCAACACGAGTGCCTGGTCAGTTTGGGAGAACACATTTAGCGGCCAGTCAAGTCACGCATCCTGTGCACATTGGCGCTTTCAGAATGCCGCAAGACCCGTTTAGGACCGGAATTCCCTCTGCAAGGAGCAATGATCTGAACTAGCTCCAGCATTATGCAGGAAGCGCACTTATCGCGACCGGTGTTTTGGCTGCGAATTCTAAAGAGATGGATGAACGGGGTTTCGTTGGAGGTGGTGGACCTTTGTATGGGGCCATGGTCGTCGAGCACGTTCTTCTCCACCTCTCCACGATTTCCCCAGGAGTTGCCCCAAAGTTTTTGAGTTGTGGATAGCTCTAAAATCGGCTTTGCAGAACTCGAGGCCCTCGCATATGTTGCTGTATGTGTTGAAGATGGTGTAGCAGCGCGATGATCTTTTAGGTCCCTTCTCCACCACCCTCTGGCCATTAATGTAGAAGATTTTCTACACCCACGGGGTTCCCGTCGCAGGGTCTCGGCACATCTGCGGCGGTCCACTAGTTTTGCGGAGGGAAGATGGAGGAGGCGCTGATCGATCAGGAGATTGGACCCTCGCATCTGTAGTCGTTTTGCCGCCGGCACGACAGATCCGAGTATGAGTCGCGCAAGACACTCGAGCTGTACAGCTGAGTCTAAGCGAGGAAGATGAGTAGGCCAGCGCTACGAGAGGCGGAGTGACGTGCTGCAGTTGTGTTGCAGGTTCGGGGTTCATGAGGGTGACGTGAGAGAGGAGCCGCTGAGGGGAAGGAGCAGCCCATCGCCAGTCGGCAAGCGCGCGCGCAGCACCTGGGCAACTGCAACGAGCAAAGTGCTCATCCCCCAAGCACAACCCAAGATATGCTCTCCATCGGCCCACACATATCCAGGACAGCGACAGGAAAACTTTGACGCGTTCGAATATGAACTGGACAGGTGGCTCGCTACAGCGCACCAAGAAAGCCAACACGGGCGTGGTCCAACAGCAGAAATCATACTTTGCCCGAGCGCGGACACAGCTTCAAAATGATACTAACTCTCCCGTCGCTCCATTTCGCCCTAGCTATTTGCAAGACGATGGAGACTCCTACCTTTTAGGCATAGCACCATCTGGCTCAGGCTCTCTGCGACACACGGGGCACGCAGCGAAACGTCGCAACGAGAGAACGCAGCCTGACCACACGCCAGGCAACTATCAGCCAACCGCAAAACGCCGTGAGACATCGCCCCATGGAGAACCACACCCAAACGATCGGCTTACTCATAAAGGTAGTAGTGACGGCTCGTCACTCACTTGCCCAAGTGACCGCAGATACTAATAGATAGATAGACTGGCGTGACGGAAAACGCAAGGCCTCCGAAGCCGATACGGAACTGCACTTACTCGAAGCGAATAGGAAGAGGCTCTTAACACAGAAAGACTGGGTCGGCATCGACCCATCGAAGCCGGTCAGTCTGCGGTTCCGCTCGAGCAGAGAGAAGAGCAAGATCGGCAAGCGCAGAAGAACGACAAGAGGACGCGGTGCAGCCCCAAGACGAAAGAACAAGGATGAATTCGGGAATGAAGTCCATGACTTTGCAGACGATTCCTTTGCCCAAGTCCATGGAGATAGTGGTCCACGCCAGCGTCTAGATGATGTTCGAATCCGGATTGGCACAGATGCAATGACAAACACTTACTCTACACAATTGGACCAATATGCGCAGTCGCATGCTTCGTCTGAATCCATGCTTTTCGACCAGGAAGGACCGCTTGCACAGCTACGCTCAGCGAAGCCACCTGCCGACCTTGAGCTTCTTGCAGCAACTAGTGCTTTCGAGCAAGCTGATGTTGCTTCCCGTGCGCCATCGACCGGTGAACAACCTCAGTACTATGGCCTTGCTCGGCGCAGTGTAGCTAGTCCTTCTCCAGACGCGTCTGAGCAAAAGAGCTTTACGGGTGACCAGTTTGAGCTGCAGTGTCAACCTGCGACGATGACTTTTCGTGAAAACAAGAGCTCTACGCATGACTTCCGACTCTCACACCATGCTTACGGGGAAGAGCGCGCATTTCGTCTCGCCTTCAGCGGCTCCAACTCTACTGCAGGTGCCCGTGGTCGCACTGCGTCGGATGGCAACCAGATCGGTGAGACAAAGCCTTTTGACGATCCAGACTCGGTAGGTGAGTCCAAGACGGGATATGTGCATCAGCACAATATTGATAGGGAACGATCAGTCGGTGTTGACGTTTCTGCTGCCAATACAATCGTCGATGAGGGCCCCTGGAAGACGTATCTCGCAATCTCCGATGGTTCAAGCCACTCCGACAAATCCATTCTATCCAGAAGCAGCGTCCCGCATGATTACCCCGCCAAGAGACATAATAACGAAGCTGCAATGGACTGGTCACAGCATGCCACTCAAGGTCAGGGCAACGAGAGTCGCATTAGCTCGTCCTCCGTTTCCGCCTCTTTGCCGTCTTTGAAGAGAGGTGTAAGAAAACCAATATCGGTGCATGCCTCCGACATGGCCCTCATTCGTCGGGACAGACCGGTCAACGCTGCTGTGCAAAGTCTGGACGAAGACGAGAAGAATTGGCAAGCGTTTGTTTTTCAGACCGACGATAACGATCAAGGAATGCATGATCATGCATGCAAGACATCCCCGCTGGTTCAAAAATATTCGGAGAATTCATCCTCAAGGTGTCTGCCACTATCTCGTGCCGTCAGCTCTGTCAGCCCTGCAACGTTCGAGTCTAGACCTCGAATTGCTTCTGGCACGGGCTATGACGCCTTGGAATCCAGAGCTTTAACGCCATCAACATTTCTCAACGACGGTCCATTGGGACTTGGTGAATTTGTTGAGGGAGTGAGCGGGAATAAGCAGGGCGAGAAGATGTCGGGTCGTAAAGTGTTCGACGGGCAATCCCATGCATCTCTGCAGAACCACGCTTCCTCAGACATCATCTCCTCAAGGGTCTTCAGTAGCACAAAAACGTCCCGCAACCTAGATGGACATGCCAGCGCCGTTGCACAGCATCCAACATGGTCGAACAGACGCATATTGTGCGGAAATTCGCAAGGGTCTTCCTCTGGCTGCGATATCCTGACGAGCGATGATGGGGCACTCCACCTCGTCGATCCTAACAAACGTTGACAAGGTACATGCTGGTTGGTCGTCTCAGTGCGGACGCGGGATGCCTGAGGCTGAAATTTGGTGGAAAGTTTCGGCTCTTCCTGTAACATGGATTCGCCATTTCATGCCTATCGATATCGCAACGTAGTACCGTGGTAGGCTAACAATCGGCGTGCGACCTAGTGCCATGAGCGAATCAAAATATTTTATGGGGCCTACATGTTCTCATTGGCGCAGAATGTGTACGATGGGCAGTTCATGCCGCAGTCCGGTAGCATGAGCTCAGCTCAGCTCATGGACACAATAAGATTCCGATCGTCCGCGCTGCTCAACATCCGGACAGCATCGGCAGCGCAAACATGGAGCAGCAGAGTGATGCAAAAGCTCAATGCAGAAAGCCATGTGAAGATAGCGATATGAATATGTGGAGGCATCACCCTTCGCACGGGGAATGGGTACAGGGCACTGAATGCATGGTATCTTGGCCAGAGATGCATGTCATCGTTGCAAATGTTTCGAGCAGGCTCAGAGCAGGCGGGGCTACGTGCAGCGCTATTTCGGGTGAGCCCTACGAGTTGTGACAACACAGTGCCGGCCATCCTTACTTAGCGAACGGCAACGACGACAACGGCGAGCCTACCGGATATGTGTCCGAAGGGCTACGAGAGGCCGCTGGTGCCCAAGGGCCGAATGCGGTGACACGACATCAGGGCATGAAAGGAATCAAGGCATGAAAGCGGCAGCTCAGAATACCTACTGCGCATCAAAGAAACGATTGGACAAAGCGCAACGATGGACTGTGATGCATCACACCGCCCCAAGTCACATGGACAGTACGAAAGTGGAAAGCCCGGCACGTTGGCATCGTGTGCGGTTGATGTGCGGGGGCGACCGTGGTTTGATTGGCAGCAGGGCGCCAGGGGCAGGAATCCTTCCTTCTCGAAGCTGTGGAAAGTTTGTGGAACAATCACGCGACTCGCAGTGGCAGGGCGATGCGGATACGAGCATTGGGCGCACCGCATTGTCGCGCCATTCTTTGTGAGGAGCGGGACGTGCTGGAATTGTGAAGCAGCCGAGTCGGCTGCAGCAAATTGAGGGGCCAGCAGAAGGTTGGAGGGCGTCGCCGGCGGATCCCTGACTCTGCGCCGGCCGTCAGAAGCCGGCTATGATGATGGAACCGTTGTGCCGGCTTCGCACTTGGGTTTCACTTGCCCGCGCGCCACGTGTGAGAGATGGGGAATTCCACCGCCACACATGGGGCGTTTGCACCGCGGATGCGACTGGCTGGCGGTTTGTTTCCAGCGACTGTGGGCGGAATGCAGTACACTCATTGCTTCGTGTGACTCGGACTCACCGTCTTGCTGTGCCAGGCCAGTCAGAGCTAGTATACCGCGCGCACACGATGTAGCAAACATGACGACGGCGACATAGTCGATACTACCAAGCGGGCCTGTACCCATCAAAGTTTTAACAGGCCAGCGTAACATACCGGTGAGTCAAAGTTGATCGACGACACACGAACCGAACAGCATCAGGGCCGCTGAGGTTGCTTCTTCGTGCGGCCATGCCATGCCCGCTCCGGAAGGCACGGCATCGTGACAATGGGCGATGGATCAGACTATGGAGCATGGCTCCCTGTGATGCAACTCGGTGGACAATGAACAAGAGCAGAACATGCACTGCCCTGTCATCGCATTGTGCCATGCTGCCGCGCTGGGTGCCTGTGGAATGCCGTGGCCGTGATGCTCAGGCGACGAACGGTGAGGCGCCATGATTGGCGGACCCCATAGTATAACCATGGGCTGCGTCATACAGGACACCGTTGCTCAGTGGGGCCTTAACCAGTGTCGCGGCTCTCGCAGTCGAGCGCTAGGCCAGGAGACAAACAGGGAAGTGCCCTCGGAGCCCGAATTGAGCGGAGGCGGATGGAAGCCCGAATGACTAGGAGTCAAGGGATAATCGTGTGCTTGTAAGATTTAGCTGAAAATTCGGTGAGCGCCTTGTCTGTTCCTGGCCCAAAGACGGCCGCCAAGCGCAGCCGTTGCCCATATACTACTACCTGTCTGCCCTACAGCCCACTCCTCTCGCACACTATCCAGCAACTATCCACACTACGCCCAATTGCAGACGCACAAGACCCTCACACCACCGACAATTCCACCACCTCACTCACGATACGCCGCCTCACCACACCCTTCTCCGCATTTCCTGCAGCGCCCACTCGCGCGCTGACTGATTTTCGCCCGCCCTGGTCTGCCGACGCGATTCGCTTGCAACCCCCACGACTGCTCCGGAGTACTCAGATCCCAAATTATCCATGCAGAGTGCATGCAAGTCAATTCTCCAGTAATCCCAGCTGACCTGCGTCTGCATCTTCGCGCAGCGCGCGCTTCCCAAGCCCGACTCGTCATAGCCCAAACGCATTCCGTCAGTCTCACGATGCGAAGCTGCTCCTAGCCTACGCTTTTCCACCAGGACCCAGCAGGCTGTTGATCCTGTCTGCTTTTATTACCCAGAGGCGCCCGCTCGCCGTTACGCTCCTTCTCCCTCACCACGACCCGCGCCATGAAGATTTACTAGCCCGCCCCGTCACATCCTCTTGCTTGTTCCACACCACCAACCATGTCGCTGCTGCACGACGCCATCTCGCGACCGCGCATGCCTTCGCCCTCGCCCAGCTTCGGACGCGCCATCACCATACCCGCCCGCTCCAGTCCCGCGCTGACGGCCTCGTACCTCAATGGCTCTCTCAATGGCTCCCTGCAGTCCACGCCCGAGGGCATGGTGCCCGTCTCGTCCTCGCTGCCGGCCATTCCCTCCTACACCCTGCCCGAGTCGCTCCTGCCTCCACCACCCGTCCAGTCGCCGCCCACGTCCTCACCGTCAGCCATGGCCGAGGCCCTAGGAAAGGGACCAGGTCTGATCCGCAGAGTGAGCCGCGGCGCGCAGGGCATTCCAGGTCGCTTCCGCCGAGGCAATGCGTCTGCGCAGCGCGACAAGAGCTCCGGCCCCGTCATCATGCGCCGCCGCAGCGACAGCAGGACTGCCGCCGACGCCGACACTGGCATCTCCGACTTCGACGCCTTTGAAGAGGAGGAAGCCGTAGAAGACCCCTTTGAGCCCATCCACGGCCTTGGCATCTCACACCCAACACCCAGCTTCAGCTCGATACCAGATGCCGCCGTCGTCGCCCCCGTACGCAACTCGCGCCTCGAGCAGGGCACCGTTTTGAGAAAGATTACCAAGAAGGAGAAGAAGGAGATCAACCTGCGGCTCGATCTGGAATCAGCCAAGGTGTTCTGGGATTCCTCGCGCCCCTCCAAAGCCTTCTACATCGACGATGTCAAGGAGATCCGCTCAGGTCCGGAAGCTAAGCACTACCGCGAAGAGTGCAACCTATCCGAGAACTGGGCCCCCTACTGGTTTACCATTGTCTACACCGACACAACACGCTCCAAGGGTCGGATACGAACGATGCACTTGATTGCGCCTGACGTTGGCATCTTCAACATGTGGACTCAGACGCTCGAGTCTGTGTCGCGCAACCGCATCGACCTGATGGCCGGCCTCTTGGGCTTTGCCGACAAGAGCGCGAAGCTCGTCTGGCAACGCGCAATGAAGAAGCGTGGCGAGGGCGACGAGACACTTGACTTCCCCAGCACCGTCGAGCTGTGCCGAAGTCTACACATCAACTGCACCGAAGCCACCCTTCGCGCCTACTTCCAGAAAGCCGATACCCTCGACGCTGGAAAACTAAACCAATCGCAATTCTTGTACTTTGTGCGCCGCCTCAAGGAGCGCAAAGACATCAAGGCGATCTACAAGACCTACACGTCTGGCTCAAAAATTGAGATGGACAAGTACACTTTCTTCGACTTTCTGCAGCGCGAGCAAGGCGTAGACGTGAACGCCGACCTCGAATACTGGACCAACACCTTTGAGAAGTTTGCGCGTGCAACAAGACCCAGAATGGCTGCTACTCCGACCGAGGGCGGAGAGGTCCCATTGCCATTGGCCATGAACTTCCCCGCTTTCCAGACGTACCTGACTTCGGCTGCCAACTCCATCCTCAAGCCAGCCGGCCAGCCACAGGAACTCAACCGACCATTGAACGAGTACTACATCTCCAGCTCACACAACACTTACCTGCTCGGCCGTCAAGTTGCAGGCGAATCAAGCACTGAGGCGTACATTACTGCGCTTCAGAAGGGCTGCCGATGCCTCGAGATCGACTGCTGGGATGGCGCCGACAACATTCCGGTCGTCATGCACGGCCGCACTCTGACCAAGAGCATCCTCTTCCAAGACACCATCAAGGTCATCAACAAGTACGCCTTCACAGAATCACCCTATCCAGTCATCCTCTCGCTTGAGGTGCACTGCTCTCCGGTCCAACAGTCTGCCATGGTCAAGATCATGATGCAGGAGTTTGGTGACAAATTGGTTCTCCAGCCACTGGACTTTGAGTCGCAGTCGCTACCCTCACCAGAAGAGCTGAAGCACCGCATTCTCATCAAGGTCAAGCGTGCTGCTGGCGATGAAATCGACACCAGGGCTCTCATGGGCGAGATCACCTCCCGAAGACAGCGCAGCTTCAGCTCTCCATGGTCGAGACCCGTGATACTGAACGACAACCTCATCCCGAACTCGCCTCTTCTTTCCAGCCCGCCTTCAATGAGCCCACCAGAGCGAGCAGCATCCTTCTGGGCAACACCCCGAACATCAAACAACACGCTACCCACTTCCGCAGCTGTGAGCTCAGCTGAAGACAGCGACAGCCCCAATGCAACCACTGCCGAGACTGCTGAGGTAGTAGATGATCGCCGTAAGCCGAAGAAGACCAAGACCAGCAACATCACGAAAGAGCTCGGCAATCTTGGTGTCTACACAAGAGGAGTCAAGTTCACCGACTTTGGCAGCATCGATGCAAACACCTTCAACCATGTCTTCTCCATCAACGAGCGCGCTTTCGAGAAGCTCACCAAGCCCGGAGCCCGGGAGAAGCACTTGCTTGAGGAGCATAACATGCGTTGCCTCATGCGCGTCTACCCTCACGCCTTCCGCATCAACTCGTCCAACTTTGATCCCCTCAAGTTCTGGCGTCGCGGCGTCCAGATGGCTGCGCTGAACTGGCAAACTTATGATCTCGGTCAACAGTTGAACGAGGCCATGTTTGCTGGTGGAGAAGACCGCACCGGCTACGTGCTGAAGCCAGCTGCTCTTCGTCTTGAGTCACAGACCCCAGTCATTGGTCACAGGAAGGCACCTAAGAAGGAAGTCAAGTTCACTGTGCAAATCATCTCTGCTCAACAGCTCCCGCGCCCCCGCGGTCTCGGACAGGAAGCCAATATCAACCCCTATGTTGAGTTTGAGATGTACTGTGCTGAAGACATGGGTGCGAATGCCACCGGTATCGGCGGACAGGACGCATCTGCTCGCAATGGCCACTCTGGCATCGGCAATCCCCTGCGCAAGCGAACACGCATCGTAGAGGGCAATGGTTACAACCCCGAGTTCGGCAACGAGATTGATATGACAGTTACGACCAGGTACCCCAGCCTTGTCTTCGTCCGCTGGACTGTCTGGAACTCGCTCGATGCCCGAACCACCAATCACGCCCCTCTTGCTACATTCACGGCCAAGCTCAACAGCATCCAGCAAGGCTACCGCCATCTCCCGCTTTACGACAGCAATGGCGAGCAATACCTGTTCTCCACTCTCTTCTGCAAGATCAAGAAGCAGGACATTGTCGACGCACCCGAGCCTGCCGCCAACGCTTCTTGCGGATCATCCATTGAGCCTGCCAGCCCGCTTCAAGAGCCCACCAACACCAAGGCAAGCCGCAGCTTCGTGAGGCGCTTGATCAGCCGTGCGCCCAGCGAGCGCAGGAAGCGCAAGGAAGAACAGCAACGCGCGGGTAGCGAGTCGCGCGAATCCGACCTAGACTCCATCAGTCGCTCAAGCACATTC
The DNA here is from genome assembly GCF_024043165.1 of Alternaria incomplexa. Classification (NCBI taxonomy): domain Eukaryota; kingdom Fungi; phylum Ascomycota; class Dothideomycetes; order Pleosporales; family Pleosporaceae; genus Alternaria; species Alternaria incomplexa. Next base: position 157,975 of record NW_026249868.1, on the reverse strand, counting down.
GAGCGATAGCGTAGCATGACGCCACTGCTTGCAGCTGACGACGCGCCACGCGTCGATCCAGCTTGTATCATACATTTCATCCATACCGACCTCTACTCTGCTATCCTACGGCGTTCCGTTTCGGCATCTTCCATTGGTGCCTGGCGCCACGACAAGGGCCACGGCAAACAATCCCGACCCATCCTCAATCAAAATACCGCGCCCTGGCGCAACCGCATTGTGTTGGCAGGCCCGCTTCCGACGGCTATCAAAACTCCATCGAACCGCAACTTGGCCTCGGCACTCAAAAGTTATCGTTGATCATGTGTCCTCTTGGACACTGATCGCCTCGTCCCACTCTTCGCTTCTAGCATATACCCATTTCTACAACCAATACTTTGTTTTCACATCGGTCATCGGCGCAACACTCAACCATGGGGGACCAACAAGGATAGTTTGCCGGCGAGCAAACTTTGACCTTAGTTACTGCATCTTGGCGATATCCCATAGACTTGCTTCTTGAGCTTCATCGCTCGATCATTACCTGTACAAAGCTTCTACTGTTCTCTCTTATTTCCTTTGTTAGCAAACTCTTAACGACGCTACGACAACATCAAAACTGCTTTGCATAGCATTGTTTTCAATTGCCGAGCCTGCGGTGCGGGGTTTTCGCATGGACGGTCGGCTGTTGACTTTTCGGGTTGTTTTCTTTCTTTCGTCTCCTCCTTCCGATAGAGGACGATCAATTTCGCTTCGATGCAGGACATGGTTTGGTGCAATCTTTTTCTCTTCACTTCTATACGTGGGCCGGCCCGGTCTTGCATGCTAGTCTTGCAAGGAAGAGGGGGTGGGCATTGGCGCATGTTCACTCTTTGGCCCTTTGGCTTGTTGTGGGTAATGGGCATGGCATTGGCGTGGGATAAGGTTAATCATCAGGAAGATACCACTCAACAAACATTTAGAAATGATACCACACGGCTTCAGCGCCACGATTGCGCAGATTTGGAAGTCAAATTTCCACACAACCCTCCTTCTCGATGCTTCCATGCTCTGACCACCGTGAATGATGACAGAAAATATTTTTCCCGTCGCTCAGGAGACTGGCTGGACTGGAACTGGCGGAAAGGGGCGATGGGTTGGGAGCGGGCTGGCCTTGCAGCCCGATCGACGCAGCCGTTCACGATCTTCGTCTCGAGAGCACGAGCTACGCTCCCTCTCAACCACTTCCTCGGAGCCGCATAACGCCGCCGCAACGCATGCGCACTGCAGACATGGTAATTTGAACGATGGCATTTCCAGCTAACCTCTGCCTGCCACCACGGCCGTGGTTGACGTGGCTAGCTTCCGTCCTAACCTCGTGTTCTCTCCCAAGCTTGTAACCATCCGCACGCACACTACAGCTGCGCTTTACTATTGCAGTAGCTTCTTCGCGAAAATGAATGAATGACACTTCTGCCAACACACCCCACACTCACTCTCCACATGCAGCACTAAACACGTCTTACTCCGCACCCCGGCTTCACTACATCATGACAACACTATGCACTTGCATCTGCAACCAACAGTACCGTACCGTACCGCTCTAGCTAACGTGCGGAGAAAACCACAAGCTTAGCCACTTAATCCGTTGGCGTTGACAAAAAAGAAAAAGGAGCAAACAGTCCGTCGTAGATCTGGACTGTTGTGGCGCACGGGTAGGGTTGTGAAAGCAAAAAAAAGTGTAAACCTTGCGCACGCCCGCTTGCCCGTAAACTGTTTCGCTCGCTGGTTCGTAGGTTCCCAGTGACGGCGGACGGAAGTGTGGGTTCAAAGTTCCCCGCAGAGCACGGGAACGCAAAAGCCACTATCCGGTCTTGCGGGTGTTGCGGATGTGGTTTGGGCGCAGAGGCTGGACTGGGCCATGGATTTGAGTGGCAGAGGTAAGGCAGGAAGTGAGGCAAGTGAGGCAAAGTGGTGAGGTAAGGGGAACGAAGAGATTGGGTTTGGGCAGTGGGCCTTGCGCGAATGGATGGAGATGCGCGTTGGTGTTTACTGTACTGATGATGCGATGATGCCTCCGTACCGAAAGTATGGAAGGAACCGTTCGAGGCTGGCAGCTGCGAGTTGGCGGACACGCGAAAAAGCAAAATCCAAGGGCGGAACCAGAACGGCACGATCCGATCACCGCGGTAACGTTGCACAACCTCCATGGCGTATTCAACCAAGTTCAAGCTCAAGTATACGAAGACGAGTCAAAATTCAATAGTCTTGCTGCCTGCCTGCCTGCGGCTGTGCCTGTGTGACGCGAACTCTGGTCTTTTGCGGCTGTGCGTTCGCTCTCCTCTGCGCATTCGTCCACCTTCCTTCGTTTCGTTCCTTCCCGTTTCTGACCTATGGCCGTGGATTACTACGGAGCAGTGTGCAGCATGCAGATGGGCTTGGATCATGTACCGAGTCATGAGCCATGTGTATATATGTATAGTATGTTACACAGCATGCACGCAATGCGTAGTGTCCGAGCGCAACGCAGCGTTCCTTCGGCGTGAGGTGTTGCTAAGTCTCGCTGCACGTACGCACGCACGCAGGGCACGCATGTCGCGGGTAGGTAGGTAAGGGCACGTGTTGGTTAGGTAAGTAGCTAGGTAGAGTTTTGGTTTCCCGCTGCTGGCGCTCTGCTCGCAACCTCTCGGAGGACAGCTTGGGCTTGAGGCACACATTGGGCATCGGAGATGGTGGATGCGAAAGCATGCAGAACATATGCGAGACATTTACGATGTGGATGTCACTCCCTCAGTACGTGAATGGCTCGCCTGGCAAGAGCTATCACGAATGCGACTGTCGCTTGAGCGAGAAAATCTTGGAAAGGATTGCGGGGCCGAGCTTTCATGTACGTGTTCATGTACGACTGCCCTGCGAGGCGGGTGGATGCGGAGCTGAGAACTGCCATGCGTGATTTGTTCGAAAGTCTATTTGCTCGGATGGTGATCCGATGTGTTTTACATGTCACGAGTATGCTGTGTGATGGGTATGTAGCAGCGGGAAAGGCAGGTGGGTGTTGTGCCTTGCGTTTACGATGCTGTATGACCGTGGAGTAGGACCGATTGCACTATCTATTGCGGAGGTTGCAGCATGCACGAGGCTGAGAGTGGATGTTCGCTGCACCGAAAAAAGAAGATTCGAAAAGGTGAGGCATATCGGATTTGTGTCACCGTGATTTCTGATCGGTGAAGATGATGCTCCGATTCTCTCGTAAGCATTAAGCTGAGTTCTGAGTTCGCACGAGCCTCGGGGCGTTTGGTATGGGTACCTCGCTTCTGCGGGGCGTAACTGTTCTATGTAAGGACTCTGCGAAATTGGTAAACTCCGCAATTTGTGAGATAAGCGCGCTCGACTCGGTGGTAGGTGCTGGGTATCCACTCTGTTCCTTGACTGCGAGGCTTGCAGCGTGGTGTTTACCGCACGTGGCGCCGTACTCCGATCAAACGTCAAGCCATTGACTTGAGGCTGGAATGTCCTTCCCGCGGCTTTCGCATTCGCCGATCAACTTGTGCAGGCGCAAGCCGCGGTTACTCAAGATCTCTTCATCAAAGTCTTCACCAAGCAGGGTCCCACTGTGGATATGCGAACCAGGCGCTGAACAACGTGGTACTTCATGTGGGGGCTGCGCATGAACTGATAGCCCGTCAGATGTAAAATCTTCCGGTGGGCTGTTGATTCTGTGAATGAGGCGTCCTGCATGATGAAGGCGCAGGATGTCGTCGCCTGATGGGGTCGATGTAAGATCGTATATGCATGTGGAATTAAACATGAACCTCAATGGTGCCGTCTCTCGCTTCGCATTTTCGGGAATGTCGGATTGAAAGATGAGCGTTGTGCATAAGCTGCTGACTAGCAGGAGGCTTGCAGATGCGTGACATTATCATTGCGATAATGACGAGATGACCTACTTCGGATTATTTTGCAGTACAGGTGTAGGGATGTTCATGTCTCAACGGGCAATGTAGGTCAGAGAAGAGACTGCTTACTAACATATATCCAGGTAGCCGGTATATTTGGCCACCTCTTGAAGCCGCAAGTGCCGCGAGAAGGTGATCAATCAACATAGAGTGATTGATTCTGATGGCCCAAGTGTCGATCGACATTCTGAGTACGAAGCTCATTCGATAATGCTGATGCGGTTATCTATGACACGACTGTTCGAGCCGGCTGCATATGGCGTGGTTTTCAATGCGTCAGGTATCATTGGCGCGGTACAGTCGATCATGTTGCTTCACTCCTGTTCCTTCAGCCCGCCGTAATATCGAATAGTCTGGGGCCTTATCCTTCAGCGAAGCGACGGAGTAAGCTGCGCGTGGACCAAAACGTGTACACGTAGCCTCGCGGCATCATACGGAGAAGTTTCATGCCTCAGCCAAGCCGTAACATGCGCTGTTTACGTATTTTGGGTCGCACGCCATTGTCACTAGATATTGTGAATTTGCGATACACATGGACCGACGTACCTCGCGATGCTCTCTGAGCCCATGCAGCCAAAGTCATGAAGTAGTGGCTTGCAGCTTGGAGGCAACGCCACCCCTGCTAAAACCATATCGCAGGCTGGCTGATACAGTGTGCGCATGCGGCTTGGAGGCAATGCCAGTGGTAGAAACGCATGCAAGTCGTGCCGCAAGACTGCACCCCGCATGAGGTAAAGAAGCGGTGATCGATCATTCGGCCAGTCCCGTGCGGCACGTTGTTGCCTTGTCTCCTGGAACCAACGAGCCTACCCGTGTGGATACTGCGGCTGCCGCCACTTCCAATGAGTGGGTGTGGGGCACTCGGATGCTCTCCGGCGATAGTGCTCGGCGGGTTGGCATCGTACTGCGTCGGCAGTACGCAGCATCGATGTAAAGAGACTGAATATATCGTCATGTATCAGTACATTGACGTTGTACCGTCACACAGACGTGGGGGTGGAAATGCTCGCTTCGTAGGAAAGGTGTCATCAGGGGTGGCCAGAATTCGTGTCGCATTTCCAAGTTGCTGGATACACACTATGATATCTTAGCAAGTAGGGAGTATGCAAGACGAGTTGTACTTCTACTTCGATTTTTTGTAGAATGCGACACGAACTGTAGTCGCACCTCGGGCTTTGTCGGAGTTGGCTAACGTCGTCGATGGTGTTCAATCGCTCTTGTGAATTATTCTGCAAGCCGTGAAGACCTGTCTTTTCGAGTTGTATAGAGTATTCGGGTAACGTGAGCCGAGCACCCTTACTCGGCCATTGTGAAAGCCACACTTGGGGTGACTGGTAAGACCTCTGAGTTGGCGGATGGGGGAAGGCCATGATAGAATCTCGTAACTTACTGCCACATTTGACGTCATACAAGCGAATGAATGCGATAAATGTGAGTGATGTCTTCTGCAGCACGAGAAACCGGTCAAAGCCGTGAACCATTACTACAGACATGGTCGAGCAGCAATCACGGACTCCTCAGCTCGCACTGTATCGAACCTCGCAAGTAAGAAGTCCAAAGATGGCGTGCATGAGGGGCGTATGGTTTCGACACAACCGTACAAAAGACGTTGGCACTAGAATAAAGGGTCCATTAATGCGGCTCTGCTGCAGGTCATTTCACTGACGATCTAAAGCCGTTGTGAAACCTAGCAGAGCGCCACTGCCACAGAGGCGGGTCCTGAACTGACGAGGTATATAGAATGGCGGTATTGGGCGGACAAAGGAGAAAGAAAAGAGACTCGACCGGAGCTATGGTGTTTGATGGCGGAGTGAGGGTCTTGTGAAGGAAAGAGCGATGCCTCAGGTAAGAAACGCGCTAAGCCTTGTGCTCCGACATTCCGACCCCGCTGAATTGCTGCAACCTTGAGACACAATCTTTCGCCGCCACCACCACTTGCGCGCGCAAACACGCCAAGCGCTACCACACAACCTCCCGCTGGAAATGGTGTGAGCAGTCGACCTGTTCATACTCTACCCACAACACCTCCGGCCGCAACTGCCCCCGACCCTCTGATCCCGACCCCACAAATTTCGAATAAAGCAGGAGCCTTGGACGCGAACCTTCATCATGGAGGGTGCCTTTACGCACATGGGCAACCACCTGGTGTCCGACTCGGCTGCCACCATCAACGCCGGTGACGTAGACGAGGGCATTCTCGACGGCGATCTTGCACGCGGTGGTCTTTCGCGTAGGCGACGCGCAGATGACGACGAAGAGTACGATGAAGACGACCTGGAGAGCATGGCCAGCATGCCAGTCGGCGGACGCAACGGCCAGTCTGCTATGCGAGCGGAAGACGCCGAGGTGGAGCTACCAGCACACGCTTGTAGGTAATGATGGTTTGGGAGGGAATGCGAGGCATACTAATGTCCCGACTAGGCGCATACTGTGGTATTCACAACGCTGGCAGCGTTGTTAAGTGTCTCGCCTGCAGCAAGTGGTTCTGCAGCGCCCGTGGCAACTCGTCCTCCTCGCATATCATCAACCATCTTGTCCGCGCCCGTCACAAGGAAGTCCAGCTCCACCCCGCCTCCTCGCTCGGCGACACGACGCTCGAATGCTACAACTGCGGTACCAAGAACGTCTTCCTCCTCGGTTTCATCCCCGCCAAATCAGACACCGTCGTCGTCCTCCTATGTCGCCAGCCATGCGCCTCCATGCCTTCGCAAAAGGACATGAACTGGGACGTGTCGCGTTGGCAGCCGCTCATCGAGGACCGCTCCTTCCTCCCTTGGCTCGTACCTGCCCCGAGCGATCAGGAGCAACTCCGCGCCCGCCACCTCAGCCCCCAGACGATCGCGAAACTCGAAGAGCTATGGAAGGACAACGCGAATGCTACAATTGCCGATCTTGAGAAGGGTGCTGGTCAAGAGGAGGTTATTGCCAAGGTCCTGCTACGCTACGATGACGCCTTCCAATACCAGAACGTCTTTGGTCCCCTAGTCAAGATCGAGGCCGACTATGATCGCAAGCTGAAGGAGTCGCAGTCGCAGGACAACCTTGTCGTTCGCTGGGACATGGCCCTGAACAACAAGCACACGGCCAGCTTCATCCTCCCCAAGCTCGAGCTGGGCGACGTCAAGCTCGCAGTCGGCGACGAGATGCGCTTGCGCTATACAGGAGAACTCCGTCCACACTGGGAAGGCGTTGGATATGTCATCAAGATCCCAAACAACCAGTCCGATGAGGTGACGATTGAGCTGCGCACCAAGGGCGACCACAAGTCCGTCCCTACCGAGTGCACCCACAACTTCAGCGCCGACTACGTCTGGAAGGCCACTTCATTTGACCGCATGCAACATGCCATGAAGACCTTTGCCATCGACGAGATGAGTGTTTCAGGCTACATCTTCCATCGTCTTCTCGGCCACGAGGTTGCTTCCGCGCCCATGAAGATCCAGATTCCTCGCAAGTTCAGCGTTCCAGGTCTTCCTGAATTGAACGCCAGTCAAATCAACGCTGTCAAGAGTGTTCTTCAAAAGCCACTCAGCTTGATCCAAGGTCCTCCTGGTACTGGAAAGACTGTCACCTCAGCCACCATCATCTACCATCTCTGCAAAATCAGCGGTAGCCAGGTCCTGGTTTGCGCACCTTCCAACGTCGCTGTTGACCAGCTGTGCGAACGTATTCATCTTACTGGGCTGAAGACTGTCCGTGTCACCGCTAAGTCTAGGGAGGATGTCGAATCTCCTGTCGGCTTCCTCTCCCTCCACGAGCAAGTCCGCATGAACGACACCAACGTCGAGCTCAACAAGTTGAACCAGTTGAAGAGCGATGTCGGTGAACTGTCAAGCCAAGATGAGAAGAAGTTCAAGCAGCTTACCCGAGCAGCGGAGCGCGAGATTCTGAACGCAGCCGATGTCATCTGCTGCACTTGCGTCGGTGCTGGTGATCCTCGTCTCTCCAAGATGAAGTTCCGCACCGTCCTCATCGACGAGTCGACACAGTCAGCCGAGCCAGAGTGCATGATTCCCTTGGTACTAGGATGTAAGCAGGTCGTGCTTGTTGGTGATCACCAGCAACTTGGACCTGTCATCATGAACAAGAAGGCCGCAACAGCTGGTCTCAACCAGTCTCTCTTCGAGCGTCTCGTCATTCTGGGATGCTCTCCTATTCGCCTTCAGGTTCAGTACCGTATGCATCCTTGTCTGTCCGAGTTCCCTTCGAACATGTTCTACGAGGGTTCTCTTCAGAACGGTGTCACCATGCAGGAGCGCATCCGTCGCGATGTCGACTTTCCCTGGCCCGTTGTCGACAGCCCCATGATGTTCTGGTCCAACCTCGGTGCCGAAGAAATCTCAGCCTCTGGAACATCCTACCTCAACCGTACCGAGGCTCAGAACGTCGAAAAGATTGTCACCCGCTTCTTCAAGGCGGGTGTACAACCTGGCGATATCGGTATCATCACTCCATACGAAGGTCAACGTAGTTATGTTGTCAGCTCCATGCAGGCAACCGGCAGCTTTAAGAAGGAAAACTACAAGGAAGTCGAAGTTGCCTCCGTCGACGCTTTCCAGGGTCGTGAGAAGGACTTCATCATCTTATCTTGTGTCCGTTCCAACGACCACCAGGGTATTGGTTTCTTGAGCGATCCTCGTCGTCTCAACGTCGCCTTGACCCGAGCCAAGTACGGTCTCGTCATTCTGGGTAACCCCAAGGTCCTGTCGAAGCATCCGCTATGGCACTACCTTCTTCTGCACTTTAAGGAGCGCAACTGCCTTGTTGAGGGTCCTTTGACCAACTTGCAGGTTTCGCTTCTGCAGTTCAGCCGCCCGAAGCAGACTTACCGTGGTCCCCAGCGCTACCAGATGGCCTACCAGCACGCCAATGCTATGACTTCCGGTCGACAGGCTGGCTTCAACGGCAACAAGCCCCGCCAGGAGTACAACGACAACGGCTCAATTGTCGGCTACATCCCAGATGACGTCTCTTCGGTCCACTCTTCTGCTCTTGGTGGTGTCGGTGTCCCCTCCAACTACCCTCCCATGTTCTCCAACTTCCAGGAGTCATGGCCTCTTCCTGGTCGCCCCAACGGTAAGGGCAAGAACGGCGCGCCTGCAAGCGTTGCTGGTGAGTCGGTCGCCGCTAGCGAGCTTACCGATACTCGCAGCGATGCACCGGGCGGTATCAGCCTGTCTGGCCTGAGCTTGAACGACTACAACAAGCCGACCTCCCTCAGTCAGTCTGACCGTCTCAACCGCTACGTAGAGACTACCCGCCAGGGTCCCAACGTTGGCACTGGCTTCGGTGCTGGTCGCGGTCTACGTAGTGGACTTGGTGGCTTTGAGGACGACGATGCTCGTAGCGTTTCTACGGCTTTTGCCAGTCAGATAGGCACTGGCAACAACGGATACGACTGATCTCTTGTCTTATGATACCGTAGGAGTTATTCCTACTGGGTACGTACCACGTTTTGGCTGCGAGCCTCTCTTCCACCCAACGGGGCAAGATGCTTCACAAGGGGTCGCCCGACCCACAGTGCGCTCCGTCGGCAGGACCAAAGAAGGCGATCGCCAGTGCGTTAGCACAGATATCGATATTGGATCAGATTCGCCCTGCAACCTGGCTTGCCGTCTTACCTGCAGGTGCTATGTTGCATACGTCTGCGCCAACACTCGGCCTTAAGCCGATATCTGTGCCAGCAAAACATCGTACTTCAACGTCGGCCCGGCAGAGGTGTACAGAAGATGCAAAGCAGGATGAGGATTCCGGTCGCAGTGCAGAGGTCTTTGTGGACTATATCGGAGAAGTAGCATTCGATTCTTCACACTCCTTATTGCCCTCAGGGGCTTATCACGATGCTTGCATGTAGAAAAAGGGAGAAAACCATACTACAATCGTTGCTAGAGAATAGAAAACATTGCTTTACTACACCTCAGTACCTGAGCTAAATGATGACTAATGTTGGAGATCGATGATTGACATCAATTCAGATTACCCTGCTTATCAAATGAAGCTATGGATATCGAGCAAGAATTTCGTGGGCTGTCTTTGACAGTCCAAACGCAATACTTGACTATTCATATGAGATCTCAGTAATAGCCGTATCCGCCATTTCCACCATGACCACCATAGTCACCATAACCACCATAACCACCATACGCTCCATAATCGTTGTACCCGTCATACCCTCCACCATAGTCATCATATCCCCCGTAGCCATACCCTTCATACCCCCCATATCCGCCGTGGAAGTCGTCATACCCACCATACCCACCCATGCCACCACCAGTGAAGTCATCATAGCCCCCATACCAATTATACAAATCACCGTGAAAAGCACCTTGCTGATACATGTTGTCGTATCCATAATCGGCACCCTCTTGATATCCATCATACATTTCATCATAGTTCCCTTTCCTGAAGCCGTATTGTCCACCTTGGACGTAGCCGCGGCCGTACCTAGTAAGACGTACAAGTCAGCATGGCGAGAAACAATGCGAAAGAAGAATCGAGTGCACTCACCCAGCCGTCCTTCCGCCCATATGGTTCTCATAAGCCGCGTGAGTATAACCCATTTGACCGGCTTCGTCGTAGGTCGGCTGCCGTCCGCCGCGACGACCATGGTTTGGTGTGTCGATGTGGCCAGAAGAGTAGTCGTGGGTTCCATCGTCGTGTGTTGTGTGACTCATTACATAGTCGCGGGGGTCGTTCGGGTCGTAGCCTGCGAAGGGGTCGGGGTGGTCTTCTGTGCGGCGGGATCTGCGAGAGCTCTTTCGAGCCATGGTTGGTTTTTATGTTATTGGGGTTGTCAGGAGTAGCTATGAGAACGCGGTTTAGAGAAGATTGCTTTAGAAATAGAAAGAGAGTATGTACTCGAGTCTTTACGCAAACTTATATATGCATGGCTACGATGAGAATGCTCCTTGAATGACGAGGTTACTCTGTTGAAGAGGAATTGATACAGCGGTCTGCCAGCGTACAAGAATTGATGCGTTGACGATGCCGCGCTCGCTGTACGATGCGCACTCATACCGAGCGGAAATATTGAGCAGACAAACTCATAGTGCTCGTCGCCAGCTGAGGCCACTGACGCACTCGCTGAGCAGAGTTCTGTGAAGCACATACGTTGCTGCCATCTGTTCGCAATGGCCGACACACCAAATCGACTTGAATGCAGAACACTCCAATTATTTATTGTCACAACCGCCTCACCCGACCAGATGCTCATCGAAGTCCTTCGCCACCGCAGCAGTACCCATACGCGGCTCGCTCGTCTACTCTTGAAGCCTCACCATTGTTCAAACCATCCACACATGTCGTCTCCATAAGTATCCATCAATATGGAGACCTCACCTCACCATCGAGCAACGATTACCCAGCCAACAAGCGAGCTTGCCGCAAACCAACGCGCGTCGCCATGGGCCTGTATCCTGCTATCCTCGAGGACCCCACGCAACCGTTGCAGCAAGGAAAGCGGGCATGCCCGACGGCCTGATCACCCAAAGGAAACTAATCCCGAGTCGCGTAGAAATTTGAGACGCTTGATCCCACGCGTGGTTGCCGCAAAGATATCCATGTCCCGTTCGTGCATGGCGGGTCCCTATACGGTCCGATAATAAAGGCCCGACGCGGCTGATCTGTGCTGGCGATCGCGATCGTGGAGGAGCGGTACATGTGACTGTAGGAATACTGCGATCGAAGATTGCTGATTGATTTGTGTTGGGCTGTGGTTGGGTTTCTTAACTGTAGTTGTAAGCAAGGCTGTTAGTGCTGGTCAGGTTACTTTGACAACCTCCACCTGGTGGATGAGGTACCTTGTCGGTTGCTCCCAATTCTTGGGTCAACATCCCACGCTGACGTCCTCGACGCCTGTCTTTTCATAATCCATGACGGAACAGTCTCCTGCGTGAGTTCATGCTATTGATGGGAGACCTGGCGCAGTTGCATATTGCAGGTTTCCCCGCCATGCCATGCCTAGACGAGAAAGGTTTCCGTGCATGTACAGTAGTACTTGACCACATCTAGGATGGAGTCTTGAGCAGGCTCCGTATATCTTTTTCATCCAATCCTTGCACCATTGATGAGAAGCCAGCGGTGAAGTGGCCCGCGCCAACCTAAGAAAACAACGGTGTTCCGTGATTGTACTTGTCCGCCTCTTGATGTCAACAATGACGCATAGGTACAGGTGAGGATGACGATGCAACATGAACTTAACCTTCTGGATCCATCGTTGCATAAGTTGACTACGCACTGTGAGCCGACGGGTTGGTAAGACGAGAAGTCGGTGAGAAGATCTGACCACACCCTCCGCAAAAGCCCACACGGCATTGCGGGGTCGCAGATGATGCGGCTCTCAAGTGGGGTTGTGGAAGATACTTGTTGATGTGCGCACTGCATTTCCGTGGTCGTTATGATGTGGAGAAAGTTCAGCTGTGAGGCGGCTCAAGGGAGACTCCCGATGCATCGTCAGGATGATTTCGAGATTGTGTGGAGCGCCGCATCATCGAAGTGTATGTCCGGACCATCGCGATGGTAAGATTGTTGATGTTTACATGCTCTTGCATCTTGAGGTATCCTTCACCCAAAGGAGCAGCGGAGAGCGGAGGGAGTCTAACTGCATGAGGCCTAATCATGTTCACGCATCCCAGATCCCAGCGCGACCGCCGCTGACGTAGTTTCTTTCAATCGTCATCTTGACTTTTCGATCCCCAGCGCCTTCCACATGCGAAATGATTGGCGTTCCTGAAACACATCCCCATCGTTCCTGGACGTTCCTGAATTACGTTCGACTTACAAATCGCGCTGGCTGTGGAGTAAGAAGTGGACCTGACTCTCTGCTACAATCGAATCGACATTTTCCAGACGAGGGTCCGACGACGACCCGATTCCTGGGCCTTCGATTCGTGTGTCGTCATGTCACACTAGCTACGGTTCGAACCAAATTTCCCAAGATTATGGCGTGAGAGGCGCAATGGGAGAGTAAGCGGTGAAAGAGCGGCAAACGTACGGCCACGTGCGTCAACGTCGGCATGCTAATAACTGACAGAGTTCAGCGAGTCGACTTGGGCAGCGTACGCTAATGGCTTTCGCGCCTCGTGAAGTGGAGGCAGTGTCGATTCGAAATACCTATCGTGTGCCGTCTTGTGGAGTTTGAAAAATACCACCGGTTACTCATCATTACCTGGACATGCACGCACTACTGCACCAATCATGCTCTAACTCATTGTATAGTAACCGAGCCCAAGGTATTGGACGATAGAGCGACTTGCGACAAATGACGAGTAGCAGGCGCGGCTCTAATCTACCCTGGAGTACGAGCGATTGGCTCGAATGCAACTACTGCAATGTCGACTCAAGATAGACGAACAAGCGATTAGTATCTTCAAAATGATTTCCCTGATCTTCATGAGCGCACGCACGTGATCTGCAATCATCTCGGCGGTCCACGAGTAAGAGGCTGCAATCGCACCACTTCCTCCATCTCGAGGTTTCCCTGGCTCTCCCAGCATATACACGCGTCTCTCTCTGCATCACTCTCATCATCACGCGTCATCAGGGTGCCACGACCTTTGCGCACCACATATTTACTGACAACAGCATCGATGCCCGGGAGCTCACAAACAACCGATGCCGAATCCCTGCATAACTCTTGACCCACACACATGGCATTTACTCGGCATCTTAGATCCGTGAAGGAAGGTGCACGGGGCACAAGTCTACCACACCACACCAACCAACGGCTTTCGTATCAAAAGACGCAGGGAAGCCGGTCCCAAAACGAAATAACACGGCGATAAGAAAGACCCTGTTTTTCTGTGGCATTCCTGTGCGATCTTGAGCGGGCTGTGCAAAAATAGCATGTGCTGGCAAACTAAACGCAGTCCAACTTTCATCTCTAGTGCAGCTTGCGTTGGGTAGATGTGGGTTTAGGACAACAAAGAGAAGGATGTTACCAGCACATTTGTTGTACGGCAAGGCCCTAATCTCAACAACACAAACAATATGCGCAACACATGCATATTCCCGCAAAAACAACCGCCCATGCGCAACATACAACACATCAATCACGGTTCCCCTCGAAAGCATCACGTCCAAACCCTTCCGGGCCAAGATCACCCACCCGGCACACTTCACCCCAAGCAGCAATCCACCATGAAGATCCTTCACAGCACTGCGGGGCACCTTGCGCTTGGCGAATCTCACATCCCCCATCACCCATTCAGAATAGAAGGATGATCTTTAGTTGGGCCATCTTCCTTTGTTCGCAAACACACGCAGGTTTACGCGAACGGCCTGCGGCGACCAACGCCAATGTCGTCGCCGAATGATCAACATGAACAGCGATATCTCAGCTGATATATGGCCATGTGTTGGCGATGATCAAAACATTTGGTCAACGGGCCGTCTAAACCTGCTTTTCGACTATCCCTTTCCCTTGGTTTTTGAAATCACGATTGACCCGAAGATTTGGTGGTAAGTGCCGCTGGATGCGAAGCGAGAGTGCAACTGCAACCACAGCGGTAGCAGACCTTGGTCACATAGTGGTAGCCCATGATTAAACCTGCCAGTGCAAAGCTGGATTGGATGCCTCCCGCAGATTAGGAAATTTCCAAACTGCAAAGAAAGAATCAGGGTCCGCTCGCACGGGTTAGTGGACGCTACGATGCGTTGGCTTGCAACCTTAGTAACTATGGAGTGATGTGGGGAATATTCTGCATTCTCATTGCCGTGGTTGATTACATTAGGAAAGTGCAGGGAATCACGTTAGCGGTGGTAACAGCGACTCAGTACACGTCTGTACACATGTCCGCTGGTTTCGGCGGCTAGCAGCTGATCGCGTGTTTCAGAGAGGCGAATGTGGCCGGCGCGCGCTGGCATGCTGGGTAAAAGGATACGGGGTGGGCAAGTGGAGGGGCGTGATTTTTTAATGGGGGCGAAAGAATGGGGAAGGGAGGACATGAGTCGGGTAGGTCGGCATGCTCGGGTTCTACCTATCTGGATATGGCGGAGAGGGAGGGAGGGTGGAGGTGGCAGTGTTTGTTGGGTGAGATTTGTGAGATTGTAGATCGAGGCATTGTTGGCATGCATCACGGAGGCGAAAAAAATGATATGATGAATGGGATAGAGTTGAATTGTCATTGCTAGCTACATGAGGAAACAAAAGAAGACCCGTCATCTGCCCAGCTCGACACCAACTGGTGGAGCGCTTACAGCGAAGCTATGGACAGGCGAGATGCATGCATGCGGTACGTTTGTATACTCCGAGGGTGAGAAACGCATAGTTGGGTATTTGAGAAAAAGCGATCGGGTTGCCACGCTCCAGCACTTGGAGTGTGTGGTTGAAGAAGAAGAAGAATGTTGCGAGTCCGTGTTTGCTAGAACGAGCCGTTCCATCCGTTCTCCGTCTATTGTTTGTGTACGATTCGTGTGCTGGGTTTTTTGTTTGTTTGTAATGGTGATGAGGATGATGAACGCCGTTGATGCTCCGTGCCGTAGGTGATATAACTCCGAAATTGCTCGACAAATAGAAAGGCGTAGAGCGGCTAGTTGTTTCGGTGCCGTGTCCGAGTGCCAGTGCTTGAGTGGTGGTGTGTTTGCTTTTGCTGGTGGCGAGATAGTCAATGGCCACCAACGGAGGTTGCACGGCCAGGAGAGTACTCTCCCCTTCGACGAGCCTCCTCGCGGATGTACTTCTCAACGTGCTGGTCGGCTTCGGCACGGCTCACACCAGCGGTAAGGTAGCCGCCGGCGTCTTCTTCGAGTTCCAAGGGAGTGACTACCCCAGGGCTGGCGAGTGGCTCCAGACGTGGGCTGGTTGGCTTCGGTCCAAAGCCCCTGTGCTGACGGCTCGTGTTGGCGAGGAGTTGTTGCTGGTAGAGGTACATTTGTCTCTGAACCTCGTACTGCCTGTTGGATGATCGAGGCGAAGCGGGCGAGTTGGGGCTGTCAGGACCAGCAGTAGGCGTGTTTGCATGACTTGAGCCTTGGGATGAAGCGTAGTTTGCTGGGTGGAAGCGGGGCAGAGAAGGAAGCCTCAGGTGTGCAGCAGGGCCGGTGTTGCTGGATTGCCGTGGGTTCATGGCTGGGCGACGTCGAGCCTGGGAAGGGATGTCGAGAGGCTGTGATCTGGGCGAGAGAGGCGAGCTGATGGCAGGCATGCTGCGGTCGGCAGTTCGAGAAGACATGTTCTGGTGTGAGGTATCGGATCTGAAGATGACTCGCGAAAGGGAAGGCGACGTTGGCGGAGATCGCATATGACGAGTGGCGAGTATATCTCGCGTTCACCTGGAGGAAGGAAGGGTGCGGCTCCGGTGAGTTGTTATATCAACTTCTCCTGAATGACAGCGAGGAGAGGGATAATCGAAAGATGGAGTACCGTGCTTGCAGGCAGCAAAGCACAGAGCAGCGGCGGTGTCTAATATATCTAGCAGCGGGAGGGTCCAGCAGAGGCTTGGGACTTGGTGGCAGGGCTCGGGGATGGTAGCCGATCTTATTGGAAAGGTACAGTGTTGATCTTCCGCTTGAAGGCGCACCGTCGTGCGGTAATCGTTCCTGAGAGGGTAACGAGCCTGATGCACGGCTCAAGTGGACCCCGTTTCAATGTGGTGGAAGCACAGGCGCCTGCTACTGGCAGCACACCAAGCCGGTGTCTATCAGTTGCAACAGGTGGCTGCGGGCCGGTTATGGCGGAGTACAGATGGCGCGTGTGTTTTCCCGAAACCTGGGTCCACAATCAAAGTAAGATGGAGTGCAGTGCGTCGAAGAGGGTTGAAAGCTAATCTAACAGTGAATAGGATAACTGGTACACAGCGGCCTTTACATAGCTAGTACCGACGGAGGACAAGGCCGCTACAGCGAGGCGCGCCATGATAGCAGGCGCTATAATCTCGTCATTTCACCTCGCAGGCCTTGGTTTCGCGGTTTGGGCGGGGCGCTGAATTCCTGCCTCGCTAGCCATGCGAATCGTCCAACACGCCTAAGCAGCTTGTGTAGCTTGTCCGTTATGACGCAGTGCAGCATGCCCGGCTCATGATTAAGACCGAACACGTGCCCGCCTTGGAATGCCCGGCGCTAAACGCGTGGTGTGAAGACAGCATTGCAAACTGCCCTCCATTGCCCTGCAGCGCCGTGGTGGGTGTGATAGGGTACCGTTGCATCTGCAGCAGAGCCCTGCGCCAGGTTGCAGCAACGTCTTTTTTCTTTCACGTCCGCGCGCGTGCTCTCCAAAGTACGGTCTGATGAGACCAAACGGTAGCGCCTTCAAGACATGACACCACCACACTGCGGCCGCAACGCCAAGTGCATTCCACCTGTGCAGCACAACCGCGACATTCTTCGCAAAAGGGCATGCACATATTGGCTGGATGTAACGACGTGAACCGATCGTGATCCATCATGCGCCTTTTTCTCTGTCTATCCCGAAGTTCACCCTAACATCGCCGAAGAATATATGTGCGATATTATTTGGAGGGAGAGCCGCTCGCACGGTACAAACAACGCTGCACAATCCCATATTACCCAACATGCGGAAATACCGCCTGAAGGCACTGCCGCCGAAGCCGCTCCTACACACAATTCTTCCATCGTCTACTGAGCGCTGACCGATGACGCCAGCGCACGAACTTTAATGTATGTGATGTTCTTCTATAGAGGGTCCGGCTTTGCTCGCCGCGATGCGATGCCGTCACGTAGTTTGGCTTGGGCACCAGAGGACAGAGCTTAGCGCGGCTATCAGAGCAGTTGTTTGGGCATCCCGTCAATGCGTCAACTTGCGATGGAGAAGTTGTACTGTTGTACAGCTTGGTAGATCTCCCGCGTGCGGCTCAGGTAGATGAAGCAATGCAGCCGCCGGAGGAGCTCGGGCACATTGAGTCGGCGCGCATTAGCATAGGAATAGGCAAAAGCAATGAAGTACGTTAACCTAGAGAAAAGGTGAACACCCTAGGGTCTACATCGATGTTAATACACCCACTTTGCATGTACTTATGTTAATGTAGTCTACAGACCTGTTCAGTTTTTCCCTTGTATAAGGTGGGAGATTGAGGCTGCTTATGGAACACCGAGGTTAATCGCGGCAAACAAGACCGCTTTGAGAAGGTGTGACAAGTAGTATATCACCAGCGACATGTCTCGGGTCACTCATACTATTTGCGGTACGCAGGTCGTGTCGTGAAATTGTTGGATTTGTTGGTTGATGTATGTCGCTGCATGCTTTCCTTACTATCATCTCGCGCCCAGCTTCTCCAGTGCCTTCGCGCCCTGTTCCTCCCACTCTGCCTTTGATATCCACATGTTCTCTTTGTCGGCCATGATGTGTGCGAGCACAGCTCCACCAAGGAACACCATGTGCCTTCGCCGTGGCGGGTCTTCGATGCGGACCTTGAATTTCTGTGTATGTGTTAGCAGAATTTAGCCGGCATAGTAGGTGTGTACCCACGTTGAGTCGCTCCGGGTTTCCGCCCAAGACCTTGGTGAGCCACAGCTGCTTGAGCTCCTTCTCCAGCCGACTTGGCAGACCCGGGTACATGCTGCTACCACCACTGAGCACGATGGCCTGGTATAAACTGCTCCTGACATCGACGTCGGCCGCTTGAATGGTGTTGAATAGGAACTCGGCGATACCGGGCTGCTCAACGTCCACAAGATGCGGCTGGAACAGACATTCGGGAGCCTCGAAGCGCTCGCTGCCAACCCGGATGACACGACCATCAGGTAGAGTGTAGGATTCCACCAGCACGGTTGTGTCTTCGCTAAGACGCTGGTCCAACTCAAGGTCGTATGAGACGTAGCAGAGCTTCTCCTTGATTTGACGGACGGTCTCGAAGTCGGCGGTTCGGTTGAGGGCGTATCCTCTCCGTAGCAGGAGGGCGATGAGGTTGCGGGTCACGTCGCGTCCGGCGACATCGAGACGGCGTGTGAGATGGTTGAGGACAGTGCTTTCGTATACGGGAACAATATGCGTGACACCATCTCCCGAGTCGACGACCACACCAGATGACAATCCCTGCGCGTATAGAGCTAAGACAGCCTGGATCGCCACGTATACACCTCCAAATCCGTAGCGCTCGAACATGACTTCGCACATGGTTTCGCGGTTCTTGAGCGGGTTCATCGGCGGTTCGGTGAGGAGGATCTTGCGGCCTGTAGTGTCGAGCTTCATCTTGTCGTGGAAGGTGTAGTCCCAGACGTGTTGCATGTCATCCCAGCGCTTGACGATACCATTCTCCATCTACGGACAAGACAGCGTTAGCTCGGAGGCAGCTTGAGATCTCGATAATGCACATACAGGGTACGTGATCTGAAGCATTGAGCGCGCTGCCGCTGCTTCGTCACCGCACATTATGTCTTTCAGCTGGATGTCACCGCCATCTCGCTCTTCGGTTCGCAGGATGGGTCGGCCGACTATCGAGGGGAACTGGTGGTCGGGGAAGTTCTAAAGAGGGACTTGTTAGCTTTTGCCATGACCTGTCAGCCGCGTTGTATAGAACATACCTGTCCGGCGTAACCCGCCTTGAGGAAACCCGTACCGCCATCGAGGACTAATTGAGGGTAAGTAGAGCTTCACATATAGCTGAGGCAGCTGCGCATACCAATGGGAGCTTCAGCCATCCTGTGCAAAGCTCGAAAGGTTGTTGGGACTGAAAGAGTGGATGTTGGAAGCTGGCCGTAGCTCGGGGCTGCCTGCCTTGAGGTTGACGACGTTGGCGGGGCGCATGGTTGGCCAGGGGTCCGTGAGCACTCAAACGGGCAATGCGAGGCTCACAACAACTTGAAATGCGTCACTTCATGTCTTCAAGATTGCGAGATAACTGTAGAATGATAACAAGCGGAGAACAAAAGCAATGTACAGCATGTATGATATGCTACACATCGCATGTCGCTGCAGGTCTGGTGTACCAAAGAGGTTTCTTCCTCTGTAGCCCATACATACAATAATTGACATCACTACACTCGAAGACCGTTCATAATCCAAAGATAATAACATCTCTCTGCATTTATTATTTAGAAAAAACCTTGGAAGATGCTCAGGTGTGGTCACCCACCTCATGCTAGTCGCATGGTCACCCACCTGGGAACTTGGGGAAGTCGCGACTTGCGCATCGCTTAAGGCCTGGTCCGAGCGCCTCCTGCCCACTTCAATATCGTCGTTCTGCAACACCGAACTTTCTCTCCAGCCAGTTCAACTAACAGCAGGTCAAGATGCCTTTCGTAAGTACGCCCTGAATTGCGCCCGCAATGCACCCCTCTATTCCATTGCCATACGGCAACCCCGCTTCGACGAAAGTCGAGTGGAGTCTTTGCGAGATGCTTCGAATGCGGGTTTGAAGCGCCAATCGCTGACTCTGTCAAAAGTCCAAGCTCCAGAAGAACGATGCCTACTTCTCGCGGTACCAAGTCAAGTACAAGCGCCGCAGGCAGGGAAAGAGTACGTTCTGATCCAACTGTTCAAATCGCGACCTCTCTAACAATCTGCAGCCGACTACTACGCCCGTAAGCGGTTGATCACCCAGGCCAAGAACAAGTACAATGCGCCCAAGTACCGCCTCGTCGTCCGTTTCACCAACAAGGACATCATCTGCCAAGTCGTCCACTCCGAGATTGGCGGTGACAAGGTCTTCATGGCTGCTTAGTACGTCCCCACGACTCCGTTTTGCCTGACAAACCACTAACAAAATCCAGTGCCCACGAGCTCAAGGCTTACGGCATCACCCACGGTCTTACCAACTGGTCCGCCGCCTACGCCACCGGTCTTCTCCTTGCCCGCCGTGTCCTCAAGAAGCTCGAGCTTGACGAGGACTTCGTTGGTGTAGAGGAGGCTGACGGTGAATTCACCCTCACCGAGGCCGCCGAGGTTGACGGCGAGGAGCGCCGCCCATTCAAGGTCTTCTTGGATGTCGGTCTCACCCGCACCTCCACCGGTGCCCGTGTCTTCGGTGCCATGAAGGGCTGCTCCGACGGTGGTGTCTTCGTCCCCCACTCCGAGAACCGCTTCCCCGGATACGACATGGAAGGCAAGGAGCTCGACGCCGAGACCCTCCGCAAGTACATCTTCGGTGGTCACGTCGCTGAGTACATGGAGACTCTCGCCGACGACGACGAGGAGCGCTACAAGTCTCAGTTCAGCGGCTACATCGATGACGACATCGAGGCTGACGGTCTTGAGGAGCTGTACCAGGACGCACACAAGCAGATCCGTGAGGACCCCTGGAAGAAGGAGGAGGGCGAGGCCCCCAAGAAGTCCAAGGACGAGTGGAAGGCCGAGTCGCAGAAGTACAGGAGCAAGAAGCTCACCAAGGCCGAGAAGGAGGAGCGCGTCAAGGCCAAGATCGCCGAGATCACTGCTTAAGCTGTTCCTTTCTCTTGTTCCTACTTTGTTCTATCATAACAAAAGCACGGCTTTGGCGTCTGGGGATGACATGGAAAGGATGCCTGCCTTTGCAGGATACATCTACTGTACTTAGCCTCACGACCTCAATGAGATGACGAGACGGCAAGCCGCGATTGGCTACCACAACAAGATACCCCCCAAACAATGTGCCCCTCCTGTTCAGCGTGTGTGAAGTGTTCTGAAATAGCAACATGTGACACGCGCGTGTGGTCGGTAGTGGCCGAAACCACATGGCGTGCTGTCGCAGGTTTGACCATGTGGAAAGACAAGCACGGGTTGCTGTTTTTGTGTGGCCATGACGGTCAGGTGTTTCAGCGGCACTGAGGGGACAGTCGGTAGTCAACGCTTTACTCCGCGGAGTCATCAGCCAGCAGCAGAGTAAGGCATGTGGATATGTTGCGATTAGGTTCGTTTCAAGGAAGAGGGCAGACAGCTATATAGGCCATGCTCGCCGTCGATCATAATGTTCGGCAGGATTGAGGACGCGATAGAGCTTGGTGTGGAGAGGAGAAGGAGACCCGAAGCGCAATCAGCCGACACCTTTCGTCATCGGCCGGCTCCCACAGCTTGCAGTGCACGTTCGCCATAACATCGCATCGGCCGAGCATCGCACAGAGCAGCTCCCAGAAATCACGCAGCCGTCAGCCTTGAGCGCAGCGAGTCGTTGAAGTCGCACGGAACACGTTATCTGAGAGAGTTTGCAGCATTTCCAATCGGCGGATTCTCGTGGAAGCAGAAACCCCGCTGACTTCCGTCCGCCTCACCGAGGCCGTCTGCAACCCTGACGCATGGCGAGAGGCCCATATACGCAATGACAGCCGTACAAACACCCGGCGATACCGCGTCCGCCATGGAAGACATTCACGGTGTTGATGTATCATGGCTGCATCACTCGACTAGAGGTACGTGAGGCCCGCTTACCCTGCTGGGTGGAGACGTCTCGGCTTTGCGGCGCAACCCTGAGCTTGAGAGGCTACTAACATGTTGCGCCTGAGCAGACCATCACCATCGCCAGCAGGCGCCCTCGTCGCCCGGCCTGACCAGAGATGCGCCGCCCAAGACATCGTCGCATGGTGGCCTACCCGCCAGACCCCGCCACGACGAGCAGCAAAATAATGAGCCGACACCGGCGCCTACGAGACCCGCATCGCCGCCGCGACCGCCCCCAGCTGCGGCCGCTGGCCCAACTCCTCCACAAAAGATACCGAAGCGTCCAGCGCTGCTTGGCCGCGGCAGTACCGACAAGAATGGCAGCGGCACGACGCCACCCGACGCGAAGAACAGCTCGCGACGCAACTCGTGGATGAACAGCATCAGCTCCAAGTTCTCGTCGCAAAACTCGCCCGCCGCAACAACACACACCCAGGCCCAGGGCTCGCCCGCTGCTACTAATGGCACAGCTAACGCGTCACCCTCGGCCAACGGCGCCCTGAACGGCATACAGGCAGCTTCGGGGGGCACTAATGGC
Organism: Alternaria incomplexa; assembly: GCF_024043165.1. NCBI lineage: Eukaryota > Fungi > Ascomycota > Dothideomycetes > Pleosporales > Pleosporaceae > Alternaria > Alternaria incomplexa. The sequence continues at coordinate 135,219 of NW_026249868.1, read as the reverse complement.
GCGCCCGAGCCCTACATACCGCAGCAGCCTAAGAGCTCGTTCGTGGGGAACGTGCTGCGACGCCTGTCATCCGGAACCCAGGTCGGCACCGCTGGCAAGGTCTATCCGAACGGCGGCATGTGCCCGCGCAAGATCATGAACGTCGACCCCAACCGGGAGCGATGTCTAGTCCCGGAGCTGGATCAGAACAAGTTGCGCAAGGTGGCATTCTGCGTGGACGTTGAGATTGCTGGTGGACCCAAGTACAAGGATGACATCGAGACAGACGACAAGACCAAGCGCAAGGAAAAGAAGCTGAAGGAGCGCGGCGAGGGTGAGGCACTCAAAAACCCGGACGCGGTGGCGGAGGAAAAGGACAAAGACGGTGTCGTCTCCATCGCCCAAGAAGTCGTCGGCAACGATTCCGAGTCGAACCCAGAGGGAACAGTCGTGCACGAGGACAAGCAGGAGCCGAGCCGGAAGAAGGAGAAGAAGAAGCGATCTGAGGCTGAGCGCAAAGAGCGGAAAGAGAAGAAACGCAAGAAGGCCGAGGAGAATGGCACAATCCCCATGGAGCTTACCAGAGACGACGACAGCGCCAGCGCCGAAGGAGTACCTGCTGCGACTGGGGCGCCGACCCCTCGCGCTCAAGACCGTCCGACGATCGACCCGCTGCGTATCTACCGAAGATGTTGCCAACTCCGCGAATCTCCTATCCTCAAGCGCATTAGCGACCAACTCGCGGCACCGCGCGCATGTTCTGTTGTTCAACCGGGAGTTGTCACCTGTCTGGATCTTACAGGGTCGAGATTGCAGCTGGCTGACGTTTTGACGCTATCCGACTGGCTCGCCATCGTACCCGTGAAGAAACTGTTCTTGGAAGACGCAGATCTGAACGACGAGAAGATACGGGTCATACTCGCCGGTCTCCTGGCTGCCAAGGTTCCTGAGCCGCCGAAGCGACGTGATCTATCCAACGACGGAACACAGGACGGGCTGTGCCAGCAAGGCTCATGCGCAGTCAAGAAGCTGGTTCTCAAGAACAACCCAAAGATCACAGCTGAAGGCTGGAAACACATCGCTCTGTTCCTATACATGTGCAAGTCTATCATGGCGGTCGACGTGTCGATGATACCGTTTCCCAAGTCTCGCCCGCAGGTGGCATCTCCGCCTACGAACAGCACACAGGCACCGTCATCCACCAAGGACGCTAAATCGGCAGATGTAGCCGAAATATTCTCCAAGGCCATTTCGGAACGACTGGGCGGTTCAGAACTTCAAGAGCTAGCCATGGCTGAATGCAACCTCACTTCGTCAAGCATCCGGAAAATCATCGACGGCTGCGTCATCAGCGGTATTACACGTCTTAGTCTGGCGACGAACGACATCGACGCCGAAGGCCTGGAACACGTCCTACACTACTTGCGCTCTGGTGTTTGTCAAGGTATTGACATTGGAGGGAACGACCTGAGATCATTGATGGACAAGATTTGCGAAAGTATCAAGGCCTGCCCGAACAGCCCACTCTGGGCGCTGTGCCTACAGGATACTAATCTCACTCCGGATGCTCTCAAGACACTTATTCCGACTCTCATCAATCTACCTTCCTTCAGATTCCTGGATCTCTCGCACAACAGAGGCCTCTTCATGGGCCAGACATCCCTGTCTCTCCTTAGGAAGTACATGCCTCAGTTCAAGGAGCTGAAACGCATACATCTCATGAATGTCGATATGAAGCCGGAAGATGCGATCGCTATCGCGGAGATCCTGCCGGACTGTCCACATATCGCACACATCAACATTCTCGAGAACCCTGAAATAACACGCGTCGCTAGTTCGACCGACGAGGAGACACAAGAAGAAGCTGCTGCGCTGTATGCATCACTCACTCTAGCGGCCAAGCTGTCCAAATCGCTCATTTGTGTCGATGTCGATATCCCAGCTCCAGAACAAGGCGAAGTCATCAAAGCCCTCGCCAAACAAGTTGTCGCATACTGCTTGCGCAACATTGAATCCATCAATGAAGTGCCAGAGCTTCGAGCAGCACCTAAGCAAGTTGAGGTTCCGGACATCCTGCTGCGTCTTGTCGGTACGGAAGACGATTACCAGGAGACTGACAACATGTCGAATGCGGCAGATAACGACTACATTGTGGGAGGCACAGGCATTGCGAAAGCGCTCAGCTATTGTCTTTCGCACAAGGAGAACGATCTCCGAAGGGTTTCAATGCCAGCAAGTGGCACTTCTACTCCTAGAAGCAGGAATAGGGTACCAGTGCTTGAAGAGCCAAGCAAGGCCAGAGCCATGTCCAAGGATCTTCTCGAGACTGCGCGAAACACACGGTCAAGGATTCAGCCTGCACTTATCAGAGAGGCGAAGAGTGACAATGACCTGAACTACCGTAAGTTACACAAACTTCCCAATGTGTCGATATGCTAACATCCTGACAGGTCGTTTACTTTTCCTGGATACAACACTCCAAGGCATGATCCAACGCTTCGAGGACGAATACCCAGAGACACGTCTCCAGCCATCCGATGCCGCTTCCACTACGAGCTCCAAACTCAGCAGCTCACCACCTACCTCCTTCGTACCGACACTCGAGAACAGCGTCTCAACAGACTTCACCGCCGATCAATCCGACGAAGACGAACCCTCCACCCTACGCTCACGCCACAACTCCGACGTCTCCCTCGCATCCCGCCACATGTCGCTCGAAGAAGGACGTCTACATCGCTTCGGCCACCGCGTCCGTACCGGTCTTTTCAACCCATCCCGCCCCACCACCCCCGACGTCTCCGAAAACCACGTCTCCTTCATTTCCGGTACGGCAGATGACCAAGGTCTTCCCGAACATCTTCGCACCCTGCGCGCATACTTCCAGAACTACAGCGGCGACGAGATGAGGCATATGATTGAGGGCAAAGGCTGGGAACAGGCTTTCAACAGCGTCGTGGAGAATGCTGAGGAGCTGAGGAATCTTGAGAAGGAGGACCCGGAGCAGTTCAAATTGTTCAAGGAGAGTCAGATTGCGGCGTTGAAGAATCGTAATCCGGATATTTTTGCGCCCGGGGAGAAGGGTAGGGAGAGTGCGGAGGCGGACGGTGGGGATGACTTTGCTATTGAGGATTGAGGATCGACATTCTGAGGTGGGCGTTGTGGAAGTTGCAGAACGGTGTTTAGGGTATTGGGCGTGGAACCAGTGTAATATCCAAACTGCCGACTTGAGCTGATAATGGTGGTTGAGCCGCTAGAGCGTGACCCGCTCAGCCCAAGTATTCATTCTTTGTATATTTATAACATAGAGCCGTGATGGCTAGCACTATCGCCTTGTATGGCGTTTTCATTCGAATTCTCATTATATATTACAATCATTTTGATCTTGTCCCAGACGTATACGATTGAGTATCGCTGGTGACGGCTTCTCGCGCATTATGTATCGATGGATTCGTCTTCTTTCACTTCATGTGAGGGTCTCGTGACACTGTGTTGGATATAAAAGCCTCGTTCTGTCTCCTCCATACTTTGTTTCTTCATTACACACTTTATTCGGTGTTATCAAAACCTTCATTGATCCGTGTGATGGCTCTTTCGGCTGTCCTGCTCTTCGACCCCTCTTTCAAAACGAGTCTGGACTACAACATGTGGTTTCTCCCTCGCCTTCTCCCCCTTTTACGGCAACGAAAAGAAAGACTACCACGAGGTCCTTGTGGCAACCTCAAAAGAATGTTGCCTTGGTTTCCATGTAGACTTTGCTTCTGCTGAAAGTAACTCTTGAAGCGTACATGGGAAGACTGTGGCTTCGCGGGCATTCGACGAGAGTGAGATACCAAAAAAAAAGACGATGAAAGCTGGATGAGAGGTTCTCGAGTCCAAAAGCTGTCCCTGACACAACCATGTGCGGCTGCTCTTCTCGGCTCAAAACTATACAAGTCTGGCTTATGAAGAGAGCTTCTGCCTCGATCAATCTACGGCTGGACTAGCTTGATGGGTATAAAAGCTGTCGTACGGCTGCTCTCTTCTTTCTTCCTTCATTGCTTTCCATTCTATTGTGGACACCAAAAATGATGCAACGCCATTTCATGTCCGGAGCGAGTCTGCGTTCTTTCTACATTTTCCAAAAACCCTGTTCTACGCCCTAATGGGCTCGGCTCTTGCGTGCGGTACAAATTACAGGCGTGCTCTTCTCATTTTGAACCCCAAAAATCAAAAAATCTGAAGAGTCTCGTCGTATGAGCAACCTCCGTCTGCTGTTCCCAAAAACAAAGTGTGGGGGCGACATGTCATGAGGGGCGGTGCTTCGTGACATCAAATCAGCTTCTGAAGTCTACATAGTCTGCACCAAAGCTCGTCAAGCAGTGTCTTATGCCGACCAAAAAGTCTACAATACCCATTCATGGCGTGCTCGCCTTTCCCTGGTCTTCTCGTCGGGTATATAAACCCTCGATTTGCTTCTCTTCTTCTTCCCCAATACCTTACAGAAATAGAAACATTTACCGAAAAAACAACGCGATCAAGATGCGATGTCTGCGCGAGAATCTTTCCTCTCGACATAAGTCTCAAAACCGACCACCGGTATACGCATGACCTGTCCGTGCTGTTCGAGTCGACAAAGATCGATTGCCATTATGGACATGGGCAGAGAGGCCAAAAGAATCGAATTGAAGGCTATATGGAGATCCTACCGCGGAAGATCAAAAGACCTATCTTCACTGCATATGGAGTAAGGAGAGTTTAGATGGCCCAACTTATCCATCCATCTGAAAATCAGAAACAAGAAGTCTATGGAAAGGAATTTCTAATGCTTCTATTGTACACTTACTTCTAAATGGTGTAATAAGAACTTCCATGTTCCGGAAGCAGCCTCCAAAATTCACCCCTTAGTATCGATGTGGCCGAGGGTGTTTTCAGCTCTCTAAATAGTCCACCGGCTATATTCATGTCGCTACGTCTCAGAATCTGCCTGCTCGCTATGTTGATGTTAGCGCGGGCTGCTTATAAAAGAGTCTTGCTGCCGCAAATGTACTAATCTCTTCCTTCATACCATCTGCAGCCAAAAGCTGAGACATTACCAAAAATACATTTGCAGATACACTATGTTGTTCGGCGCTCCGGTTCTCTTCCCTGGCCAGCGTCCAAAATCAAGGACACAAGCGTGCATGTTTCGCCTTTGCCAGTCGGCACATTCTTCAATATGTAAGAAGAGAAAAGCTCGATACCGAATTCTTCATGTTGTGGCGCGCGCGGTTGGTCTTAAAGCCTTGGTTTCGATGTTTATGACTTGTAGATGAACCACGCAATAGTCATGGAGGGCTTCCTGATTATCCTGCAAAATCACATCATTTGAAAAGAGTGTGAGAAGCCGCTGGCTCCAAAAACACCGCCGATTTCTTCCCACGTCACGGCTTCGAAATCAGCAACAACCCCGACATGAACTCTTTTGAAGCACTGCGCAGGTGGTGTATGGACCTGAGTCGATGGTTCCCAGCTCTATTCCATGAATCTGGTCGGTAATTCTACTTGAAGCATAGTCTGGCAAAGCCAGTGGGACTCACTATATAAGCCCTATTCTTTGCGCAGTCCTCGCTCCAACTTCAAAATCATGTTTTTTCTTTCAAGATACTAAAAAGAGTTCCTGAACGCACTATGGAGCTTGCTCCGTGCTGGCACCGTTGATGTACTAAAGTGGTGTTTTCTCCGCGCCGAAATATCTCAGGAAACGCATCATGTCTGCGGAGATAGTCTGGAGTGCCTGCAAAATCGCGACTCTGGGTTCAATATGTTAGATTGGGAAAAAAACCCTGCTAAGTTTGTTATCATAGGGTGGATAGAGTGCGCCTTTCACGCTGGTCGGGACACATATTTAGTCCGAGCTGGTTGTTAAAATGTAATCTTGATATGCCGTCTGATTGCGATAGCTTTGATAGGATTTTGTCGTGGCTAGATGAAGTGGGGATGACGAAGCGCCGATGGGGTGTTGACAAATTCGCTGGACCGACTTGGTTAAACGTAGATCAGAGCCACTGAGGAGATTAACAGACAGATAAGAAAGTCAAACAGATAGTTCGTGAACGGGTCTACGACTAGGTATAGTAGCACCAAGTACAGTCGTATTTCGCATTTCGCAAGACTCTTAGCATGGGGTAGTAGTTTGGTGGTGCTCAGGGTCTGACAAAAACACGAAATACGAAACACGAAGAACGTGACTGGCGATGGTAGTGAACGCGACTACACCTATCTTCACTGTCTTCGGCGATTTATGCCGCGCCCATATAACGGAGTACGTCGTTCTGGCGTCCTGGTAGACGGCCACTAACGGGTTCTCAAATGTTTAGCGACGGAACGGAGTCTGGGTCCTTCAACGACTTCCGGTCGATTACGCCACCGATTGTTTTCCCTTCGTCCCAGGACGAATCAGCCACAGGCGGACTGTTCTCCAGGATCTATCCGCATGTTCCAACGCCACACTACATTAGTAGGTGCCTTTGGCGAGTCTCTACCACGTGAAACTTCAGGCACATACTGATTCGGACAGGGTTGACGTGCATCCTGAAAGAGGACCCCGGATAGTGTCAGGCCGAGATGTGAGCCACCGTAGCGCGCCTCGGGGGTCCGAAGGTGTACCTGATAATTGCTTTTTTGGCAGATTTTGAGCCTCAAGCAACTTTCAGGGGTCAGTAACTAGCAAACTGCATGATGATGTCGATGGGGTACTGGGGACAATAGCATGTTGCCGGGCTTCCCTATTGATGCCGAGTGACATTTGAATGGCGAGCGTTCAGGGTAGGAGCAGTTGAACCGAGGCAGCAGCAGCAGCAGCAACAATACTACCATTATCAAGGGATTTCTGACACCCCCCATCATCCAACGTCTCTGTTGTTGCCATTGCGCACCTTTAGGATAGGTTGGAGGGTAGGAATGTAGACATTCACTCGACGGTGACGCTAGGCATTTGCCGACTGCCCAAGCCAAATTCTCCAGCCACATTAACTTGTCGTCATCTGTTGCCTTGTTGAAAACGTTAAGAGACAACACCGACAATGTCCCATCTCTAGACTACCAGAGTCGCGCCGTAGGAACCCTCGATGCACTCATCAAAACTTTAAAGTTGTCCGAAGTACGCTCTAGACGTTCCCCAGCACGTGGCAGCGGATGTAGTTCCGATCGACGCTATGTTGGCGAGATGCCGATTCCCGTCCACAGGCACCATCATGATGGTGCATGTTTAAACTTCCCGCCCACAAATACCATCAAGATCGTGCATGGCTAAACTTTGTCGGTGCCATGAACTCGGGAGCATCTCCGCAGATGGTGTTTGAGATCCTTTAACTATGCCTCGCGGACCAGCATATGTATTTCGAGCAGCACGCAGTCCACTCTCGTAGTCGCAAACAACACTCATTCGCTACGAGAGCGCCTCCAGTAGACGCCATGCTGAACGATCTTTACCGACCCGGTGTCGTGAGCGAGCCTTGGGGACCACTCATCTCACCCGATTACACAGAAGACGAGTTCACCAACCTCGATGTCCTTGTCGCTTCCATTCCATGGGCCCTCACGTTGGCAAACGTCATACTCGCTTTGTGGCAGATCTACCATCAAACCAAATTGGCGAAAACTCCGATTCGAAGTCCTTATTTATGGATGGCCTGGTTGGAGCTGGGGGCTTGTTTTGCGTTGGGTCTTGTTGGCTATCTGCATGTGCTGAAACACATTCCAGCGAGTGAGTATCATCCGCGCCCTCGAAGACACTATGCTGATAGTTTACAGGTTTTGCTTTCTACTTTGCAATTTGTCAGTCGCATGTATCAAACTGATCCTACCACAACTGTGCTGATTCTGTATAGTGACTTTCTGGAGCTTCCAGGTTATGCTTCTTTTCCAGATCATCGTCAATCGCATCAGAGTTATTGACGTTAATCGCATGCACGGCGATCGCATTTTCATTGCAGTGACTGTCTATATCACAGTAGTCATTATCAGCGGCTTCATTATCTGGATACCAGCCCGGATGCAAATAAGCCACTATTGGGAGTTCATCAGCGCGGCTTGGGATCGCACTGAGAAGTGTCTATTCCTCATTATCGATTTGGCGTTGAACTGGTACTTCTTGAGAATGGTGAAGAACAATTTGATCCGCAACGGTCTCACAAAGTGTAAGCCAGTTCATGCGAATGCTATACTACAAGGTTAGCGCTGACAGTTATACTTACATGCAGACAACAAAATCGTTCAATTCAACCAGCGCATCATCGTTCTGTCGATTCTAATGGATGTTATGCTTATCGCCGCTACCGCTATACCCAAAGCCTTTGTGTAAGTCACTCTTCATCATTGCGTCTAGTCCTATCTTAACGATTTGCCATCTCAGCTACGTTCAATTCCATTCGCTGTGCTACCTCGTCAAACTCAACATCGAAATGGCCATGGCCAACCTGATCAGACGCATCGCCATCTCGAACTTCAACCGCACTGGTGCAGTACACGAGTTCAAGGACCCATCCACCCATGCATCGGAACCTTATAGCAATACTTTCGCCTCCACCCGGGGCAGCGTCCAGCTCGGCAACATCGGCAAGAGCGCCCATGCCTATGACTGCAACATCAAGGCCACGACACAATACACTGTGACTTCAGAGCCCAGTTTATCCCCAAAGGATAGTCGCCGGCCTTCACATGTCGAGGTGGAGATCTCGAAGGGGCACACGGACAACTATGGCGCGATGAACCGACCGGTGATTGTCATTGAAGAACCGGAAACGAAGAGCTTGGACGGCGCGACAGAGGTCGCAGAGAGTTACCATACTGACGATGAGGCTGTGCTCGTGAACAAGAGGGGCCATTGGTGATTCAGATCCTGTTGATCTCTTCGCAACACCTGCTCCAATGAGGATTGCAATACAACTCAACCTTGAAAACATTCGCATCGCGGCGAAATGCCATACAGAAATACCTTCAATCGACTGGCTCTCCATGACACCGTCACCCGTACCAGTCGTGGCAGCTTTGAGCCTACTTTATGTTTGCAGTATGAAGTACTTGTCCATAACTTCAACGAGACCAGTGGGTTGTGCCACCACAAGGATGCTGGGATATGGTGTGTAGCCGATACAGGAGGAGCAATTCTGGTCATTTGATGAGGATGACAGTGGTAAGACTATCGTGTTCCATAGTCTGGCTAAAATGTCGTTTTATCTAATCGTAATGATAACAAGCGGTATCGCCAACGCGTGATTATGCCCAAGTCTCATACTTTGACGCACAATATCCTACGGGTCCATGGCTCCATCGAGGACTGACATCATCGTTGTCAAACCGAACGATCGGAGATAATATTGAGTGCATCTTGCCATATGCCGTATCGTTGAAAGTGACCATGTATCCATCACGGCGCAGAAGGTCCGAATGGCTTGACCAAGCCTCCCCAAGGATGTAGAGAAGATCTTCCACGTGCAGGTCCGGTGTCATGGGTTTGAAACCATACTTGTCCTGGATTCTCTTCATTGTATCCGGCGAATACAATCCAAATGCCTCTCCCAGTTGTATTACATCCACCGACGTTAGGACTGAGGTGGCGTGATATGATCCGCCCTTAGTTGCGCGATCACGTAGAGCAAGGAGAACGTTGACGACACCGACCGCGCCAGCTAGCATGTCGGCAACGGGAAGAGCAGGGAGGACACTGACACCGTCCTCGAATCCATAAGCTTTGCCACAGACATAAGAGCACCCAGAAGCGGCATCGGCAATCTGCTGGAATCCCGGGCGTTCTGCGTAGTAGCCATCCGGTCCATAGGTATTGAGATCAATGTAGACGATTCCTTTGTTACGTTGCCTCGACATCTCAACCAAGTCCTGTAGCCCGAAGCCCTTCCGCTCGAGAGAGCGTAGCCTGAACGCTTGGATTATGACATCCGCATCCGCCATAAGGTCAGTCAAGGCTTGCCTGTCGTCCTCTTTCTGAAGGTCCAACGCATATGTACGTTTACCAGCGGTAAGCGTGATACTCAAAGGCTAGTGAATGTCAGATCGATGTAATTATAGAGCGTAGAGCGCCTCGTACCTGCAGATCGGGGAGGTCGGGGCTTTGAACTTTGATGACGTCCGCACCCAGGGCTGCAAGAGCCGCTCCCATTGCTGGACCAGCGATTACGCGGGCTAGTTCAACGACCTTGATGCCGGTCAACGGGCGAGCATCACCAGTCTGTGGAAAGGGTACGGGTGGCAATGCCGAAGTGCCCTTGACCTGCGCGTAGTCGATCAAAGGATGCGTAGCCAGTCGCTTGCCCATCGACGTTTCTGCCCAGTGTTGTGGCGTGAAGCAAGTCTGCCCGCAAAATCCGTTCTCCATGTTTTTAATGTCAAGTTCGGCGGCTGAATACTTGGAGATGGTGGATTTGATCAGCTCATACGCCTCTTCTCTGGTGCCAACAGGGGCTTCTCCGTCGATATCGTAGACCTTGAAAAATGCTGGGGCGTTGAGGTTACTCATTACCTGATACCAGATGCGAGGATCCCGAGTTGGGTAGATGGCCCACGAGCGAATGTACATGTGATTCTTGCTGACGCAGCCCTTGTCAACATCCAGACTGGCTTTTGTAAGGGTGCCATCGGTCTTGACATCACCGAGTTCTTTACCGTCGATGTCGACGAGGGCTACGGTGGCAGGGTACAGACCACACTTGTCAGTGTCGATGTGAATTTTACCCGTTTGGATGCCCTTAAGTGCGCTGATCTCTTTGGCAACAATGCCGATCATGGCATGTAGAACGGCGGACTACGCAAAGAGAGTGAGCACATGGTGATTTTTGAAATTTAGGGAGGAATGAGTACGCACAAAGACCTGCGATTTCAAGGGTCCTGGGATGATGGGTAGTTCCCCCCCAGAGAATTCGACATCATTCAGGGCAGCCTCCTCGGTCGTGAAGCCAGGTGTGATACCAGCCAGATGTTTCAGTAGCCTACTCGCATCGGCAGGCACACCAATGAAGTCGCGATCAACGAATGTTCCAGGGCCAAAGGCGTCCTTTGTCGTTTGATGTACAGCCATGACGAGGGTACAATCGTGCTTGGAGAACGTTGATAGTAGCTAAGCGGTGAAGGAAACGAAGAGAATGCTTCTCTGAAAAGTAGAAGGATGTGCAGGAAGGAACTCTGTAGACATTGGTGACATTTATAATGTATGGATGAACTCCTTTTTGGAAACAACCATTGTGTAACGATACCTGGGAGTCCGCAGCCAATCGTATTGGGAAGGGTAACATTCCATTGGCGGCTGTGGCTTACGCCCGTAGACGGTAGTAGCATCTTCGAACGCCGAAGTCTTGATGCCAGGTGCAGCGTCTAGGCTGCGCCTGCAGAACAGAATGTCAGCACGTTGGGTGAGGCCCGGGGGAGCCGATCGAACCACGTGAAGAGCTTTGGCCTCGGTTGGGCCTCTTTCCCGGCTCAACGTCCCATTGGCTGACGGCCAATCTTGCCTCGGCACCGCCAATTGGCTCTCATCCATGGATTGGTTGGGACGGTGTTCAATCTGTTCTACTATCAAGTGATGATGATGTTTGGAGACCAAACCTTGCATGATGCAACGTGCAATGTCGTAGACTCTCTAACAGAACTCGGCCGACCTTTCGGGCGAGCCATGGGAAGATCCGATGCGACACTGGTTGCAGCTCATTCGCAGGCAATACTCCTCAGTAGGTCTTTTGAGCGGATATACTATGTTGACGCTGTTGAACTTCGTGCGAAAAAGAAAGGCCTGTACTAACGCTGGTCGCAGCTTCCCGGCCCTCACCGTGTAGGCACACCATCTGAATGTACACCTCCATGTAACAGCCCGGCCGATGCGTACCAAAGTCGATTCAGTTCCTGCGATCGCATTAAAGGGACGACGGCCCCCATAAAGTAACCATCCAATCTTTCCTCACAGACCTTTGCAACCATCCTTCGCAGTCTTGGAACTCTGGTATCTTTCGAATATGTCCATTCGTACCGTCGGTGTTGTTGGCACTGGCGTGATTGGAGCATCGTGGACCGGTCTCTTTCTCGCTCATGGCCTGCGTGTGATTGTTGCAGACCCGGCACCTGGCGCAGAGGAGAAACTGGCGTCCTATCTGGAGAGTATCTGGCCTGCGCTAGAGACCATGGGTCTTGATGAAAAGTAATTGCAACACTAGACTCATCCGGTGTGCCACAAGCTGATTCGAACTCTCCATCCAGCGCTTCGCTTTCGAACTACCAGTTTGTAGGCGCGACTCTAGGCAGACACTACAAAGACGTGGACTTTTTGCAAGAGGTGAGTGCATATAATCAGCTGCTCTACAAGTTCACCATCTAATAGGATGGCACAGAATGCGCCCGAAAGGCCAGATCTTAAAACCAAACTTCTTGCCGAGATCGACGCGGCTGTTCGGCCAGATGTTGTCATAGCCTCTTCATCTTCAGGTATTCCAAGCTCGAAATTCATCAGCCAGTGTCAGCACCCCGAACGAGTACTCATTGGCCACCCGTTCAACCCACCTCATCTCATGCCACTTGTGGAAGTCGTCCCACATTCAAACACAAGTGCGTCAGCTATCTCAAATGCGATGGCCTTTTACGAGTCCGTGGGACGGCGTCCTGTTCACATCAAGGAGGAAGTACCCGGCTTTGTCGCCAACCGCCTTCAAGCTGCCCTTTGTAATGAAGCATACAGCCTAGTGGCTCGTGGTATAGTCACCGCCCAGGACCTTGGTGAGTTTCTCGTCTTCCGCATGTCTTCCTTGGTTTGCTGACCACAGGTGCCCAGACGCTTGCGTCACTACTAGTCTGGGGCCTCGGTGGGCCATGGTTGGGCCATTCCTGGCAAATGCAATGGGAGGAGGTGGTGGCAGTGAAGGGTTTAAGCACCTTCTTGAGCATCTAGGACCTGCAAGCCGAGTCTGGGTTGAGGATATGCAGGAACACAAGTTCGACTGGTCACAGGATAGCATTGATGCATTAGGTTCAAGCGTTTCCGACGAGCTTCAAGGTAAAGACGTCCAAGAGCTCGAGCAAAAGCGGGATGACGACCTCGTCAAGTTCTTCAAGATCAAGGGCATGAGGCGTACAAGCTTCCATGGTATTGCACTTTAATTCCATCGATCCCGTAGCACGAGTACCATTCCTGCCCACATCACAATTGCGCATGCAGCAGCGACCGTGCCGCCTACCTCGCCGCGAAACTGCAGGGATACCCCGCATACTAGCGTCTTGAAGTGCCGGACGAACTGCTTTCTTTTACTACTTGGCGCGGCCTTTCCAAAAGGCAATACATCTACCAACGTTGACTCATACGTACAAATCTACCCAAGCCACTCCTTATCTCTGTTTTCCCGACCGCTATAGAAAACATTTCAGATTTCCTCGACCACCTTTGCGAGGCGGAAGAGCATCGAGTACAGCTTCTGGTCCACGGGTACGTTGGGGCTATACGATTTACAGAACATATTATGGCCCTGGCTATAATGAGCAGTGGAAGAGGCTGCTCAAGAACATCACCGATGGTGTGGAACGAGGTCTCCCCGAGATGGAGGGGGCAGATAAGATGCCTGACGCTGTCGCAAAAGCAAGGGATCAGTTTCGACTTGATGCACGCTCACTTCCCACCACCTTGAACGACTTATCGATGGAAGACGTCCGTCAAGTCTATCGGGAAGAAAGTGGGGGTCAGCCGATGAGAGGGCTACAGTGTAACAACTGGCAGAACGCCATCTTCCTGTTGGCGGATGCTCAGGTGCTACAAGATCCTGATCTCAGCCTGGTCAAAGTTTTGGACGCGGACTACGACCCTGTTCGTGCTGTGCCCACTAATCCACGGTATGGTCCACAGCGAAATTTTGAATGGTTGACTATCCCAACCACAGCCGTTTTGGACTTCTACAACTATGTGGACATGCCCTTCACGTTTGACGAGCTTGAAGATCTGGCTGGGAAGGGGAGACATTGGGATCCATACGAACAGAAGTGATAGACTACATCTGTGTGTCGGAGGTGGGTAGAACAGAGAAAATGAAGTCATGGTCACTGCGAGAGGGCAGTTGCAACGCTCACCAAGTGCAGACATCCCTGGGGCAAAAGTGTATTTGAGTGAAGTGTATTAATGCAAGTCTACCAACCAACCCCACCACGACTACCACCTTTACCGATTTCCATGCCTTGGTAGTCTCAATCAACGTCCATATTACGATCTACTTCCATCCCTTCGCTCATAGCGATCCAAATAATTATCCCGAAACCAGTTAAAGGCACCCTGTCCAAGTAACGCACCAATAATGTAGCATGTCAACCTATCAAACCGAGAACCGTCCCAAGAAGCTCCCTGTGGTAGCCTCTGTTTTCTCTGCTCTTTCTCCTGCCGTCCCTTCTCCTGTCGTCCCTTCTCCTGCCATCCCTTCCCCCGCCGTTCCCGCCGCTGCGTCCGCTCGCGGACGCTTTCAACATCATGCACCAGACTCCGTACAACCCGTTTCGCCTCGCGCTCAGGTACCTCATGTTTTGCAGCAAGCTGCTTGATGAGGAGTTTCTTTATCAAATCCGCCCTTTCGCGGCGGGCGGCTTCGAGGTTCTTGGTGCGGACAATGTAGTTTTGTTCGCTGTCGGCGCCGGAGTAGTCTGTTGGTGTGGTGGCTGCGCGTGTGAGATAGTATTTTTCTATCGCTTTGACTAATTTGTCGTCTGGCAGGAATGGTCCTCCAGTGAGGGGCGCTTTGAGGTAGACACGCTCGTGTGCTGTAAAGGGGCAGGTGGCGCAGTGGAGTGCTGGGTTGTGGGCGATGCGTTCTGCAACGCGTTTTGAGACGGGCGTTGCAGAAGAGGACGCCAGTCGTAGTTGTCGCGGAAGTAGGCTTAGAACAGGCATTGTAGAAGATGCCAGTAGTTGTCGCGAAAGTGGTCCTAAGGCGTTTAAGATGCGTGTGCGCATAATGGGTCGAAGAAACGACATTATGATGAGACTTGGTTGTTTTGATACTTAAGACGACCTCGGGAGATGATTATGGCTATGTGAGCTGTTTGTAGAGTTTTTCTGTATGCCATGTAGGCAGCAGGATGATATTCATCCGGTCGTGACAGTCATCTGGTTCTCTGCGGTTTTCCGTTACAGTACCACGGTTCCAGGGAAGACACACCACCACCAACCTTGACACATCGGAAGGAACCGGCTTGGATGCTACCAATCCAGCCCTCCGGACAGGTTATGGTAGTAATCGCGTATGGAAAGAAATGTTCGCGGAGATAGAGTGTGTATGCCATTCACATACACTGGCTGGGGCGCCGGGTTGGCGGACGCGCTTGTGGATGATAGGCTCAGAGACGATCTTGATAACCAGGTAGATGTTCAAAAGATATAGTGTGACACGCAGTAAAGGAACAAGAACAAGTTGTAGCCAAAGGGGGGCAGGCAAAGTCGCCAAACCAACCACTTTTCTATTTCATCACCACCACGACTATCTAGTGTCTACTACCACCAAACTCATCTACATGCTTTCTAAGGATATCATAGCTCTCGCAATATACGCTCACCAACAAACCAACGCAAGCGAATGACGTGAAAAAATGCTGTAGAAAGATGCTTATGTGACTGACGTCTATCCAAACAACCATCATATACACAACCAAAAAGGAAACCACCGGGACCCGCCCAAGCAGCAATGACGATGCGTGAGTGGATGACCAGTGGGAAGAGAATAGACAACGTTCCCCTGTCATGTCATATACACATCCACCTCTTTCGCAGGCAGGCAAGGGGATGACAAAGCCTACAAGAAAGGCAGAACCACACCCTTCCTCATCGGACTGCCCCTGCCATCCACCGTGCTCCCCTCAGCACTGTATCCAGAATCGCGATCAACGTCGTCATTATCAAAGTCGATGTCGAAATCCGGTTCTTTTTCCTCCTCAGCCTCTTCGCCGTCCTCATCACCGTCCCAAGCTTTCTGTGTCGCGCCGCGCGAGTTCCAGCGGAGCGTGCGGCTGATGCTATCGAACCACTCGGTGGGCTGGGAGAGGACGGTGGGGAAAGGGTATTGGGACGCGGCGATGGTGACGTGGTCGCCCTGGCGGAGCTCGACGCGGCCCTTGCCGTCGAAGGCGCAGTAGGCGGTTGCGCGCGACTTGAGGGGCACGGCGATGCGGAGGAGCATGCTGTCGTTGAGGAGCATGGGGCGGAAGGAGAGGGTGTGCGGGCAGATGGGGGTGAGGAGGATGGCAGGGATGTCTGGGTGCACGAGCGAGCCGCCTGCGGAGAGGGAGTAGGCGGTTGAGCCCGTGGGCGTGGAGAAGATGACGCCGTCGGCTTGGACTACGGTCAGCAGGTTGTTGTCGCCGTAGAGCTCGAGGTTCGAGACGTAGGGCGATGGGCCGCGGTCGATGACGAGCTCGTTGAGGACCTCGAATTGCTCGGCTTCAATGTGCGAGGGTGAGCCTTGGGCCGCGGCGTTCTTCTGGTACCGGTATACCGTGCATGTGAAGCGCATGCGCAGGTTCACGCGCATACCCGTTTCGCACATGATCTTGTCGAGCGCGGGCCTGTACTGTGCGAACTCGAAGTTGGTGAGGAATCCGAGGCTGCCGAGTGAGAAGGAGAGGATCGGTGGCACGATGCGCTGGAAGAGCCATGAAGTGAAGAGGACGGTGCCGTCTCCACCGAGAGTAAGGACAAGGTCGAAGATCTCAGGGGTTTCCCAGCATAGATCCGGTGTCCACCAGCGGAGCATGTTCTCATAGCGTTTGTCCTTGGCCAACAGCGAGGCTGCGTCGAAGCGCTTCGACTTGCGCAGCTTGTGGTCTACGTAGACATTCACTCCCACGTCTGAGCCGTAGCGCGAGGTCGTCATGAGCCATTCTGCCAGCTCGCGCGTGAGGTATACAAGGTTGTTATCGCGCGCCTTGGTGACAATCATGACATTGCGCACCGTCATCTTGATGGGTCGGCGCTGCAACTGCTTCGAGACCTCACGGACGCTGTTCGCGGTCTGCATGAGCCTCGAATGCGATATCGTGTCGTCCTCGGCATCGCTCATCTCTTCCATGACCTTTCCAAGGTTCACGGCCTTGTCAAACTTCTTGTGGAAGAAGCATGGGGATGCGAGCGCAGCCATCTTGCTGGCGGAAAGGTCGGCCGAATGCAGTTCCAGCTCGTTGAGCGCCTTTGCGAGTTGCGAGTGCGTGATGCTCTTTGAGCGCGCACTCTTCCCTGCACTCTCCATTATGGCGGTGTCCATGGACTGTGACGTCGACGATGGTGGTGGCCGAGACTGCAACGCCTTAAGAATGGTCTGGCGGGGGATCGCAGAATCGATGGAGCAGGCGTTCTTGCGGTGCTTCCGGATGCGATGCTCGCCGAAAGAGGGCACGCGCGGGAGGACGGAGAGGTTCTCGATGGACGAGGACTTGGTGATAACGGTGGGGTCGTCGTTGCGGGAGGATTCGTCCGAGGTCAGACTGGCTGGATCTTGTGTTGCAGCGGGCGTACCGCCAATTTCTTGCGTTACTACCGATGCATTATACGGCGCGTCCTGGGGGCAGTGGACGCTGGTCTGCGGAGGCTGTGGAGACTCTGGGCGGGTGGGATTATTAAATGAGGCATCGGCATCGACGGGGTTAAGGTCGGAGAAACTTGAGTTGGGCGCCTGTGGGGACAGGAGCGGATGAACCTTGGCCGGACTAAACGGCTCCCCATTCTGGTATGTTGCCGATAACATCGTCGCTTGATTCTGTCTTAGTGATCGAGCTTCGTTAAGCGCGCTTGGTGTGCAGGTTGGAGAGTGCGATATTAATCGGCGTCGTTATTCGGTTGCGGCGGCAAGTATGTTCGCGAAGTATGTACAGCGAAAGATGAACGTATCCAGACAGTTCGGTCAAAGGTAATAAATGCTCCAGGCAAAATGAAAAGGAGAGGAAGGAAGCGAGGGATTGTACTACTGCATGGGCGCGAGTCGTGACGTTGTGTGATGGCTGCTAACGGTGATCGTGTAACCCGTCGTGGAAGTAAAGATTATATTGAAGGAAGAGCCCGGCTCGACCTTGTACAAAAAAGAAGAAGAAGACGTGAAGTGTGCACGACGGTGTCGTGACCGAAAGAGCGAAGGCGCAGGTGGGGAAAGAAGGTGGTGCAGCTTGAGGCAGGTATTGGGCACGATGCGAGACCTACTATATTCACTCTCCGTCTCAATGACATCTCTGCCACCGCCATTATGGAGCAGTGCCACATCACGATCCCATGCGCCAGCCTCAAACCAAAGATTCCGCCATCTGTAGCGGCTAGCCCGCCGGCAACGTTGTGACACTTCGCGTGTCACAAACTCGTGGGTCCACGCCGGAGCATCTGCCAAACATAGAACGACGCTTCACCCCAAACCGCGATCTTGACACAGATCACAACGGCCCAGAAGTTCCTGTCATCCTGTCTTCGCAGGCACGCTCCACAGCATGGCCACACCGCTGGATTGACAGAATCCTTCGATGACCCTGAGGATCATGGTCGAGAAGCGCTCGCTCACCGACGGGTCTCAGTCGTCGGATCATACCGACACCCTCCGTGTTTGATCCACACTTCGTTTACAAAGCCACAGCGGGTACTACAGTCAAGGGAAATTGTAATCGTGATTCAGTACGAATCGCATCACCGCAAAAGTTATGCCATCTGTCGGCTGTACTAGCGAGATCATTTGGAGGACGAAACAACCCAATGTGGCCTAGTCTGCAGCCAACAGTAATCGGTTGCTTCGAATCTTCATCTGGTACAGGAGAGTTTTGGACGAGACAGCTCGCTCCTCGCTAAATGTAGACCTCTTTGACACGTCTACCGGGCGATTGCGGACTGCATGACATTGCTGCCGTTAGTACCGATGGCCCACAGACTTCATACGCCACGCATGGCTAAGACATGGAATGGAGATGTGGCAAGCGTGTACGGCACATGTCGCGTGGAACATAGGGTGAAGTGGGCTCATAACCGCTACCGACATGGTTGCAGGGCCCGTCTCCGTGTCGTTTCTGTCCACTCACAGGCAAGCGACTGTGTGTTTGCCTCAGGGCTCAAGCTGGCTGCTGAAACTCGCGCATGATAGCAGCCTGCCCAGGCACCATTTCTCACTAAGCGTCCGAGAGCCTCAACTGCCGATGTCCTGGAAGCTGGACGCATTGTTGTGCGCTGGCAAGTGGGGTGCGGTCCGAAGCGCAAGAAGTAACCAGGCGCTTGTGGCTGTCATGTCGCCGGCTTGGTGTAGAATGTTAGTAGTTAGCAGAACAATCATGCCAGAGCGTATGCAGTCGAAAGTATCGATGTTTCGTTGGGTATGACTTTACAGTCTTTTGATATTCATCACATATCGTGGTATCTAGTGAGGTCGTAACGAAAAGAAATCCGACAAGCCAGACGCTTATTGGAGAGCCTTGCGAGCAAAGGTGGGCAGAACGAAAGCCGCCTCGTGGATCTCCTTGCTGTAGTACCTGCAAAGCTGCTCCTCCTCTTCGGTAGACCAGCTGCGAAGGGGCTTCTTGAGGTCGCGGTTGGCGTCCTTGCTGCAGACCATGAAACCGATCTGGCCGGAGGGGTAGGTGGGGATGGTGGTGTAACCGTACTCGACGTTGGGGAAGACCTCCTTGCAAGCCTTCTTGAGATTGACAATGAGGGGCATGTGAAGCCATTGGTTCTCGGCTATACAAGAATGTTAGCCAATGACCAAAGCAGCACCTTTCCGGCGCATGGCGGTCGAAAAGTGGACATGAACTGAGTGGACTAGGAGAGGGCTTACAACCTTGGGTGGTAATGACACCGCCTTCGCGGAGCGCACCGTTGAGCAACTCGAAGTAGGACTTCTGGAAGAGAGCCTCAGCGGGACCCTCTGGGTCGCTGGAGTCGGTGATGATGACGTCGAACTCGCCCTTCTTGTCCTCGAGGAACTTGAAGCCGTCGCCGACGATGGTGGTGGTCTTGGGGTGCTCGAAGCCGACGGACATGCCGGGGAGGTATTGCTTGGAGAGACGGATGACGGCCTCGTCGATGTCGCAGAGGGTGGCCTCCTTGACACAGTCGTGCTTGACGACCTCACGGAGGACACCACCGTCACCACCGCCGATGACCAAGACCTTCTCGGGGTTGGGGTGGGCGTTCATGGCCAAGTGGGTGATCATCTCCTGGTATCTGCTCTACTATTAGCCATTGTCCGCATTTTCCCATCCGGTTGTGACGTACGAGAACTCATCGCGCTCGGTGCATTGGATGACGTTGTCGAGGACGAGGACGGTGCCGTAGTTGGTCGACTCGAAGATCAGGACGTCTTGGTACTTGCTCTTCTCGTGGTGAAGAACCTCCTTGACCTGGAGGGTCATGGCCTGGCCGGGCCACATGCCGGAGATCTCGCGGAACCAGCCATCTATACTGAATGTCAGCAATTGAAAGGGTGTGGTTGTATGACTGCTGTAAAAGTTGAGTTTACTTACCCTTGATGGTAGGGTGTTCAATGGCAGGCATCTTGAAGGGTTTGTATGTAGAAAAAGGTGTATAGAGTAAAGGTGATCTACGGGAGTAAACAGAAGATTGACAGAGCTGTCGCCGGATATATATGGGGACCTTCAGGTTGGCGGAGTTTTTGCTGGTGTTTGCGTTGGGCACAATTTTCTAGGCCTATGCACGTCACTGGTCGCGCGCGCCGTACCTGCCCCGCCATCCCCCACCATCATCCCGGGAAGGTCCAGCCGCAAGGCATCTATATTGGGTAGCATTATCTCCATCTCACGTCTGCACTTCATGCTGCCATCCCACGTCCCTCTGTTGCGTGATTTTCGCGGGCAGACGGCGCGGATGCGACACCGAGTTGATGTAGAGGGTGGCTAAAGCAGTGCTGACAACGAGGGCGGCCGTCAGCCTGCAAGGTTCATACTAACACGCAAATGGGTGTAGACTGCAGGCAGGAGGAGCATAAAGAGCCGGGACGCAACGCTCACAATGAGATCAACACGTAGTTTCATTACCACTGGGTATCACTCAGAAGCGGCCCGAACATGACCGAAGTCGTCCCAGTGCAAGACCCAGCCCAGGAGGAGCGCAGCAGAGTAGAGCAAGTTGTCGCGACCAAGGCATATGTGAAGGACCCTGAGCTACTGCCATGGTACACGAAGGAATTGGAAGAGCCTAGTCCGGAAACGCGAGATCTGTTTGAAAAGTACAGCAAAGTACGACCAGCGGACATCATCACTCACATCAAACGTGTAAGAGATGAAGCATTCTCGGTCGTGAGTCTAGTCTGCCATACATAACAAGAGCGAGCTGTACTGACGATCTTGTAGTTCCCGTATCCTTGCTTGGGAAATTGGGGTTTCTTGAACTTTTCCATCGAGAAGAACCCAGCCTACCAGGAAGTCCTCAGTCGCATCAAGGACGGGGAGCAATTCCTCGACCTTGGATGTTGTATGGGCCAGGACATCCGCAAGCTGATGCACAACGGCGCGCCCTCGGAGAACACGTACGCGTCCGATGTCAAAACAGACTTCTGGGGCTTTGGCTATGATCTGTTCCTCGACAAGTCAACTCTGCAGACACAGTTCATGGAAGCCGACATCTTCGACGCCAACTCGGAGCTGAAGCGGGTAGACGGCAAGATGGACATGATCAATGCCGCCTCATTCTTCCATCTGTTCGATTGGGACGGTCAGGTCAAAGCAGCTAAGCGCGTGGTCCAACTGTTGAGGCCAGTGGCTGGAAGTCTCATCGTTGGACGCCAAGGTGGCAAGCCTGAAGCCGGCAGCTTCTCACACCTCATGAAAGAGCAGACTGCTTTTTGGCACAATCCAGAGTCCTGGGCGAGCATGTGGAAGCAGGTCGGGGAGGAAACTGGAACGGAATGGAAGGCTGAAGCTGTGCTTGGTGAAGAAGATCTATCGAAGAGGATGAAGACGACGCTTGTACCTCCGGGTACTAGATTCATGACCTTTACTGTCCGTCGGGTGTAGCGGCTTGTTGTTAGGGGTAGTATTTGGTGTTGATAGATACAGTCATTGCTTCGCATACATTTGTATGCATCTCCCTCTATCTGATGACATGATGGTGGCTGCCACATGGGGATTGCGGAGCAGCAGCCAATGAGCGCCATCCAGGGTCCGAGCAGACAGGCCAAACTCAATCTGGCTTCAACACCATTACATCTCCAATCCATAGCCCATTGATACCAAATCTTCCCGTCGCTCACTCAATAAAGCCACCTCACACATACTCCAACCATGGACCCCTACTCGCCCGAAGGAGGTTCGTCAAAGCGCCGGCCACGCCAGCTCAAGCCCCGCTAACGACTGTCCAGAGCTCATAAACATCCACTCGGCCTTCCATGCCGGCGCCTACCAGCAAGTCCTCGATTTCGACACGTCGTCCTTTTCCGCGTCAAATGCGCTGCCCGTTCGCGTCCTCAAACTCCGCAGCCAAATCGCGCTGGGCCAAGCACAAGCCGTTTCCAGCGAGCTCGCATCCGAGAAGACTCCAGATCTGGTCGCAGTAAAGCTACTGGCAGACTGTGAGCAGGGCAAAGACGTAGTGGACCAGGCGAAGAAACTGGCAGAACAACATGGTCAGGAAAACCTGACGGTGCAGCTTTGCGCGGGCATCGTCTTGGAGAGGGCGGGCGAGACGGAGGCTGCGCTTGATGTGCTGAGCAAGCACCAGGGCAGTTTGGATGCGTACGTTGAACAGCTCCTTTGCATGGACGATTTTGGGCAATCACGGCTAACATTCGGACAGCGTAGCACTCATTGTACAAATCCACCTCCAACAAAACCGCACAGATCTGGCCACGAAAGAGGCCCAACGCGCACGGAAATGGGCACAAGACAGTCTGCTAGTCAACATTGCTGAGAGCTGGGTTGGCATGCGCGAGGTAGGTCCCCTAATACATCATTGTCACATGTCATGGCACTAACACCACACTCAGGGCGGCGAGAAGTACCAGTCCGCATTCTACGTCTTCGAAGAACTAGCCACAACCGCTCAATCCACCTCCCCACACTCGCTCGTCGCACAGGCCGTATCGGAAATTCACCTCGGCCGCCTCCCAGAAGCCGAAGCCGCTCTCCAACAAGCCATTTCTATCGACGGCACCTCGGCCGACACAATCGCAAACCTCATCGTCCTCAACACATTGCTTGGAAAGAAGGAAGAGACTGAGCAGCTGAAATCACAGCTGCAAACATCGGCCCCACAGCACAGGGCAGTCGCAGATTGGGCGAGCAAGAAAGCCGAGTTCGCCAGTGCCGCCGCAAAGTACACACCAAAGTTCGAGGTTGCTTCATAGGAGGAGGACGCCTTTGCGCACTTGGTGTCTACAGGAGTGGTGTATCAAGACGTGGATGCTATGCAACGTAAGCCCAATATCAGGCCTGGAGCGACAACATTCGACGGCGCTACTTAGGACAAGCGGAATACCACGATTGTGGAACGAGAAATTACGAATATGTGGAAGCATCCGACGGTGCAAGACTTGGAGGCTGCCAGTACGTGGGCATTCGATAGCGATGATGAAAGTAAGGAATATTATAAGAACAAATAGACGACATTGCAAGCATGTTATATTAATACCTTCATGGGTTGAAGCGGTATAACGAACACAGAGAAGCACTCGTTGTGTCCTCAACGCGCTGATATTTCAGACAAAGTAAGGTTGACGAAGTACAACTCGATGAGTATTTACACCTAGAAAAGATCGAGATCTTCAACCGGCACAGAAGACATACCCTCACCTAACCCCTTCGTCATCTCACCATACATGATGCCATCCACATAGGTCTCCCCAATAAGCTGATACCCCTTCTCAAGCGGTCTCAACACGACCGGCACCTTACAGCCCAGTAGCACAACCACCTTATCCCCAGGCTCTACAGTAGAAGAACCAACCCCAAGATAACCCCCCTCAGTCGTATAAACAAACCTCTCATAGCAGACCTGCCCAGCACTATGCTCAAGCGCAGTCCACAATGGATGGAACGGTGCCGATACCGAGAAATCAAATCCCCCTCTTTCTCCCGAGCCTTCTCGGGAACTCGACGCCTGCGCTTTATTCTGTGCATCTACCAAACCAGCCTCGACATGCTCATGTAACTCCAAGCCATCCAACTCCAGATTTCGCATACTGCGCCACGCACGCTCGAAACCTGATGCTCGCATGTAGAAGGGAAGAGGCCGATCGAGAGTGTTGTCAGCTTCATACGGTGCTGTCGTGTCCCTCAGCTCATGCCACCGTTTCGCGAAGACGGTTTTGAATTCAGGAGGAGGTGCGCCCCAGGCACCCATGCGATTCGTATTCGCAGTCACTGTCCTGACCAACGCTTCAAAGGCAGCAGTTTGTGTTCCGTACGCGTTTTTCTTGCATCGAGATTGGCGGAGAGACGTTGGGTTTTCTGTCCACCATGGATCGCCTGCGACGCCATCCACGGTATCGATGACGACTCCCTTACACCTCAGAAAGATGCCAGGTTCGATCCTGTCGCTCGAAATAGTCGCAACAGCCGCCGCGCCACCCGCCGCATCGAAGAACGGCCACTGCTTCCCCGTGTACAGCGAAGTAAGCATATACTGCGGTTTCGAAGGCCCCCAATCCGGGAGCCAAGAAGGGAGCGCATGATACGCCCTCGGTTGCATACCCGCAAGGCAGACGACATAAAGATCTTGCTTCTGCTTGATGAACTCTTTCAGGAACGTGAACCAGATGTCCTCGGCCTTGGCATCGTAATCCGGCGGACACAACTCAATCAACTCGCGTCCACTGAGTCCAATCTTGGCAAATAGGTGATCCCGCGGGTCTGTCGCGTTGGTCAGTCTAGTCATCTGCAGTGTGGCCAAGGCGGAAAGCTGTTCTCCTTCTTGCAGACGCCGGCGTAGGTTCATTAGGTTTCGGGCTGGGTCTAGCACGCGCGGGTTGATGTCTACGGCTCGTGTGAGAGCGGTGACGCGCTCGTTCTTTGAGGGCGTGAATTCCATGAAGATGAGGTGGTCGGCTGCTTCTAGGGCGTCGGCGGAGAGACGTCGCGTGCCGCAGATGAAGACTACGTCTTTGGCTAGGGCGAACTCTTGTACTATCCTGTGAGGTGGGTGTACGAAGTCAGTCAATGTCTCATATGCTGTTTGTATAGAGATAGTACCAACCATGCTCTTTTCCACCAGTTTCGCGCCATTAGGGTCCGTAGGCCTTCCCATGTGGGGTATGTATCCGGATGCATGCCTTCGTTTCCAAGCCACGGTCCGATACCTTCTTCGTTAGAACGACTAGCTAGGTTGGCGAGAAAGTCCATGGCCAGATTACTTCCTTTGGCAGGCGGACCCAGCCACGCCCACACATTCGTCGCGTTGGAGAAGATTTGCCGCATGAGCGTGACTTGGATGTTGCGCTCAGGTATGTTATTCTGGTCTATACACAGGGCATCAGCCCAGATACACTGCGGGACTTCGAGACGGATAGACCGCAGTGCTTTGGCTAGATTCTGGTGGAGGAACGTCTCGTGTCCGTCCACATCCACGGATTCGAGCAAATCATCGTTGTCGTC
Source organism: Alternaria incomplexa (assembly GCF_024043165.1). Taxonomy (NCBI): domain Eukaryota; kingdom Fungi; phylum Ascomycota; class Dothideomycetes; order Pleosporales; family Pleosporaceae; genus Alternaria; species Alternaria incomplexa. Next base: position 109,695 of record NW_026249868.1, on the reverse strand, counting down.
GTTGCCTTCAAGCTTGGACGCCCACGTGTACGAAAGTGCGGCGTAGGACGCTTCTGGGTGTTCTACGTTGTCGTGGAAGACGTGCACTCGCAGTGGGGCGGTTATTGATACGGCAGGGATGAGGATTAGCAGCCGAAACTCTTTCTCCGCTAGAGGTCGGTACTCTAGTAGCGAAGACATGATGGCCGCCGCGGAGCTTGCGGTATGCTAGGGGTTGGTCATTGCTTCTAAACCCGGGTTTCTGGGAGGCCGGTCTTTAAACTAGGTCAAAGTCGTGGCATCGGCTAGCTGTTTGCGTAGGAATGCTCAAGTGCTGACGGGCGCAAGTGGTGTGATGTCACAGACAGGTGCAATACCAAGGACTGCCTACGTTCAGCCTTATCAGCGTGGAAGGATCGTTGAATGAGAGAGCATATGAAGCCACAGTTGTTAAGACTAGATGTACCTAGTAATTTTCCGTTGGTTGACGTGAAGTTGATAGATCATGCTATCGTGATGTTTACCCCACAGTGACTGTGAAGGACCCTGGTGCACGAGCCACCCGGGTACGGATTAGATATCGCGCAAGGCTGAAGGATATCTTCGCCCCCACACTCTTCTCGTATCTGTAATCAGTTTAGTAGGACGGATCCAAGCTGACGAGGAAAGAGACTCATCTCTTCAATTGGAGGGCTCGACTTGATGGAGTTTTCTGTAGATTCCAGGATCTGATAGCCGCGGGAGACGATACAAACACAGTCAAACAGCCTGCGCACCATAGCTGTACGCGCGAGATGCTCCTGATTCAGTACGAAGAGTACACACTTCGATGGCTACCATTGCAGTCGGCTCTGAGGACTAGACGGACTTGACAAATTCAGACGATCAGTTTTTCTGTGAGCTGAGAGGCTCTCGTGAGGCTTTGGAAGTAGTACCTGGGTACCTAAGTTGAAAGCAAGATCTTAGCCTGAACAATACATATTACACCAACAATATCTGGCGTACATGCCCGTAAACATAACTATGCCGGTTCATCTCAGTATAATGAGTATACAAGGCCTTGGGATCATTTAGCGAGGTAGGTATCAGTAAGGCCACCGACCAGCCTATTTCCAAATTCCGCGCCCTCGCCAAAGATGGCCTCAGACACGCCGCCAGAATACTAAGATCACCACTACATCGCGCGAACAAACATCGCATCGGCCCCGCGTCTGCGAAAAAAGCGGATCCAGATAGACACGCAAGATCCACGTGAAGCGATTAGATAGGTAATCTTAGAACATCCGCATGCCCGCGCCGCCACGCCCGAGCGGTCAACGGCATGCGCAATTTTTACTAAAACCCTTGCATACAACAGGATGATATGTACGTGCCGTGCATACGGGAAAGTCATCTTCCTGACAGCAAACCCGTGCGGCATGCGTGCGCAGCTGCACGCAAGGCAAGCCAGCCAGGACCTGATCGACGCGCCACGCGCATTTAGCGGTAGATCAACCACGGCACCGGATCTGATGGAATTTCACCAACCTTGACAGCTTGACAGTACCATCCTTCGCTGTCCGCGGTGTCCATTTACGCCGGGCGGTAAAAGACGCATGATGTTGCGTAGGGAGAGGGATAATCCCACTTTCTAATAACACATCATACAATCGCGTTATCTGACACGTAACTTGCTGAGACAAGGGGGGTTGCATACCTGCAACTCCAACTGTTAGTGGCGCCCGGGAGCTGATACATCCGGAGCTCGATGGCTCCATCTTGGAACGAAGCTTAGCCTGGCTTGCCAGCCAATGCGGGACAGGCTGTGTCTCCATCCGTCTGCAATTTGCAGCTACCTATGCCCGTTGCGGTAATGTGGGTGGCTGATTCTGGGACGGATTCGGTATCCTGGAGTGCAGTTGTGTGGGTTGGGATGATGGGTCCTGCTGCACGGCGCATTTTTGTTGTGTGTTGCGGCCAGAGAGGGCGCGTTCGGCGGCCGAACGTAGGGAATGGATCGTAGAGATCCCGCGCCGCAAATTTGCCTTGCGGGTGGATGTGTGGAGAGGGAGATTGTGTGTTTGTTTGCCGTTATAGATCTGTATCTTTTGTCCTCACGTTCAAGTCGCGCATACGTTCGTTCGTTGTCCTTCGCTGTACATTGCCCGAATACCACGCTACCCAAAGTTTCCGCTCCGTCCGCTTTCGGAACCGCCACGCTAGAAGCACATCGTCATGTCTGAGGTCAGGATAGACACCGAAAGCGCTTTCGACGTGCAAACACCGTTGCTCGAGAAGAAAAAGATGGTTGTAGGAGTACCGCCGGTGTTTGAGAGCCTCACGAAGCAGCTCGACAAGATTGTAGAGCAGCCACTACTCGGCCCGAAGACCAAGTTCCCCGCAGGTAGGAAACCTACTGAGTTCTGGTGGCGAATGTAAATTGACCAGCTGGATAGCTACGTTTGCGTTTGCGCGTAAAGATGTGTCAGGCAGGCGGCTACCGCAGGCTATTGCCCATCGAGGGTACATGGCCAAGCACCCCGAGAACACTATGGCCTCGTTAAGAGGAGCGGTCGAGGCAGGCGCAGATGCTCTTGAGACAGACATTCATCTGACGAAGGACGGTGTAGTCGTATTGTCGCATGTGAGTTTATCAGATCTTACCCCGATCGTATACTGACCATTCTGTAGGACAGAAACTTGAGAAGATGCTTTGGCAGGCCCGAAAAAGTTATAGATTGCGACTATGAGTTTATAAGCAAGCTGAGAACGCTGCAAGCACCTCATGAGCCGATGCCTCGTCTTATTGATTTGCTCGAATATCTTGCGCAACCTGGATTGGAACATATCTGGGTATTGCTCGATATCAAGGTATGTTGTGCTAGCCGAGTTGTACAAGCACTTGCTGACGCGATACAGCTCGATAACGATGCCGACGATGTGATGCGCTTGATTGGTGAAACAATCAATAGCGTGCCTGCTGCTCCATCCAGACCGTGGAGTAAGCGCATTGTGCTTGGGTGCTGGGCAGCCAAATTTCTTCCGCTATGTTCGCGATATCTGCCCGGCTTCTCGATTTCGCATATTGGCTTCTCAACACTCATTGCGTCACATTTCTTCAGTGTGCCGAACGTCTCGTCCAATATGGCCCAGGCCATCCTCATGACGCCATGCGGCAAGATGTTCATTCGGCGAGCTCAGGGCGACGGTCGGCCCGTGTACGGATGGACGGTGAACTCGGAGAGCCGGATGCGTTGGGACATACGGCAGGGCCTCGACGGCGTGGTGACGGACGACCCGAAGCTATTTCTGGAGGTTCGGAGGTCATGGCACGAGGGAACCAAGGACGGCGTGACGATGTTGATGTGGCTGGATGTGCTGCGGTACAACTTCTTCTGCATGATCTATACCTTCTTGTTCCAGTGTTATTTTGGATTTCAGGGCAAGTCGTTAGTCAGGATAAGGGAAGAAGAGGAGGAGCAATAGGTAGCAGTATGTGAATATTAACAACAAGCTTTACTATTGTGGGTAGTGGTAATGTGGTGATTATTCACGATCGTGGTGGTGTCAAGGCAATGGTGTTGTGGAGAGAGCTATGACGGCAGGGTCCAAACATTTGGCGACCCGACGCGTGCACCCCGCCCAGAGCGCGTCCGCATCCCACCACGTCGTCGCTGACCACCACCACCATGCCTAGGTACGCGCGCGTATATCTCAGACTGCGGTCACATGGTGTAGCTAATCTGTATCAGAGAAATAATAACACTGCAGGCGGGCCAGTGCGGCAACAGCGTCGGGCAGCAGTTCTGGCAGCAGCTGTGCCAGGAACACGGCATCAACCGCGACGGCAACCTCGAGGACTTCGCGACCGAGGGCGGCGACCGCAAAGACGTATTCTTCTACCAGTCCGACGACACCCGCTACATCCCCCGCGCCATTCTTTTGGATCTCGAGCCCAGAGTGCTGCACTCGATCCAGTCGAGCGCCTACAAGAACATCTACAACCCCGAAAACTTCTACATACACAAGGATGGCACCGGCGCCGGCAACAACTGGGGCATGGGCTACAGCATGGGCGAGCAGGTGCACGAGGACATCCTGGATATGATTGATCGCGAGGCAGACGGCTCCGACTCGCTCGAGGGCTTCATGATGCTGCATTCCATCGCTGGCGGCACGGGGTCGGGTCTCGGCTCCTACATGCTCGAACGCCTCAACGACAGGTTCCCCAAGAAGCTCATCCAGACCTACAGTGTCTTCCCCAACACGCAGGACGGCGACATAGTGGTCCAGCCATACAACAGTCTGCTGAGCATGAGAAGGCTGACGCAGAATGCTGACTCCGTGGTAAGCTGCCCAGTGCTACTTGCATATATCCATACTGACCTCCCAGGTTGTCCTCGACAACGGAGCCTTGACCAGGATCGCTGCAGACCGACTGCACGTTATGAACCCGTCGTTCGAGCAGACCAACCAGCTGGTGTCTACCGTCATGTCCGCCAGTACCACGACCCTTCGCTACCCCGGATACATGCACAACGATCTCGTTGGCATCGTCGCCTCGCTCATTCCCACACCGCGCTGTCACTTCCTCATGACTTCATACACCCCCTTCTCTGGTGAGAACGTGGAGCAGGCCAAGACGGTTCGCAAGACAACCGTCTTGGACGTCATGAGACGACTGTTGCAGCCTAAGAACCGCATGGTCTCCACCAACCCCACCAAGAAGAGCTGCTACATGTCTATCCTGAACATCATCCAGGGAGAAGCGGATCCCTCAGATGTATGTTTCTCCAGATTAATTTCATGCATCTAGCTCACCAACTTCAGGTACACAAATCGCTTATGCGCATCCGCGAACGACGTCTCGCTACGTTCATACCCTGGGGCCCCGCTTCCATTCAAGTCGCGCTGACCAAGAAGTCGCCCTACGTGACCTCTTCGCACCGTGTCTCCGGACTCATGCTCGCAAATCACACGGGTATCGCCACGCTCTTCAAGCGCATAGTCGCACAATACTCCACCCTCCGTAAACGCAACGCCTTCCTTGAAAGCTACAAGCGTGAAGTGCCTTTCAAGGATGGTCTCGGCGAGTTCGACGAAGCTAAGGAAGTCGTTCAAGGTCTGATTGCAGAATACGAAGAGGCCGAGGATGCCGACTACTTGACCAAAGAGACGGCGCCGCCTGCAGATGAGGAAGCTGACAAGAGAGTCGGCTAGAAGTCACCTGAGCAATTATTGGATTTGGCATCGGCGTCATTGGATGGTGCAGTGGAGTCAAGGGTACCCGACTTTGAAATCTCTTTCGCGGCGTTGGCGGACACACGACGTAGGCCACAGATTTGTCGTCGGTGGGGAGTTCGTTCATCCCCGTTTTAAATCAATCGTTGTCCTGATCGTGGTCATCATAGCCGGATCTACCACGAGTATTGCAGTTTCTGTGAGCGCAGACTTTCATGAGAAGGCACCCGGTGTTTGTACGCAAGAGCTATGACTTTACATCACTAGTAAAGGTAAAAGCTTTCATGTTTTCTACATCTGGTTCGCTCTAGGCAACAGTCTATTTTCTGGCCTATCGGGCGTCGCCCAATTACCTGTGAGATTCGAGTGGCTGACCTGGTAACTCAACTATAGAACCTTGGGTGAAGGTGAGAGAGCAAAAAGTTACTGCGCGCTAACTCTAAGGCAATAAATACCTCTAACCAGACTTTTACTCCCTCGCACCTTCCTTCTCTACAGCGGAACTACTACTTGTTTGACTTGACCTTCCGCCACGACTATTACCACCTCAACAAGTCTCTCAGTATGTCATCTCCACAGTTGCTCCCAGAAGACACAGTCAAGCGCCTCAAAGTCAGGGACGCGTCTCTTGTTGGCGGGGAGAACAACGGCACTAGAAAAATCTCCCTCGGCCTCCTAAGCCCACCATCGTCAACTACTTCAAGAAGCGCGTCCAACTCGTCCTCATCTTCGGAAGAAGTCGTGTACATCTCTGTTCCAACTCGACTAGATTCCGCGCAGACTCTCGAGTTCATGGGGTTGACTCCAGACAAATCAAAAGCACTATACGCCAGCAGACAACACAGGCAGCAGATTACGCACACGAACATCGACTTACAACGATGGGTAATCGAACACGTCGTCTACATATGCGCAGACATACTTGACGAGGATGATGATTGGAAAGAGAAGATGACAGATGCCGGCATCAAGCAAGAAATTTCTGACGCCCTTATGAAAGATGAGCACCGTGTGATCCGGGGAGTTCAGTCATTATCCGAGTGGCTTGAGGAAATTCTTGAGACCAATTATCTCGCACTGGTAGATATGAACGCCCGCATATTACAAGAGCTAGCAGCCCCACCAGGTGTACATCTGAGGGGAGGAGCAGGCGAGCCGTACACCGTACCCAACGCACCTGGAGGACACCTCGCGCTTTATAAGAGTGTTGAAATCAGAAGATGCGAGGGTTGCATAGCAGAGGATGGATCAGTAAATCTCGCACGACTGGAGTCCTTAGGACCAACAGACTTCGCAAGACGAGGAGGACTGTATTTCACCCACCAAATTTGGGTCTCCAATCACTACTCTTCGCTCATCAGGGACGCTTGTCCGGTCGCTGATCGGCGGACGGTCGAACTCCACATCCCGCTGTCCCACCTTGCAGAGATGAAGGTTTGGGATCTGAAGTTCGAAGAGGATAACTTCAAACAACTTTTGTTCTTCTCTAGGCGCGACGAGAAGTACCCGAAGCCGATCTCACAATTACGCGCTGCTCACGGAATCATCGCCGGACCTATTGGACATGTTCACAATCTGGCGTTTGGGAAAATGAAGAGCTGGAAGGATATCACTGAAAAGCATCAGCTCCAAGAGCGGGAGACGGTCGTCGATGGCAAAGGCAACGAGAAGGAGATTGTGAAGTACGGCAGGCAATGGGTTTGGATTGGCGAGAACTCCGTTGAGCAGCTTGAAGAGGATTGCAAGGACAAGGTGTATCTGCGTCGGCCAGAGCAGGGCCTCAAGTTGGTGCCCCAACCTTGGAAAGACGAGTCGGTGGAGGGCAAGGATATCATGGAGTAGCTAGCTCTTTGTCCATGACAGAGTTATACTTGGCGGATCTCTGAAGGTACGAGCCTTCCCCCGTGTTCAGCCGGGATTAAAAGTCACTTCTTTGCGCTCTACTCTCATAAATCTGTTCCATACAAAACTGATTACATTCCTCATGTTGTGACGCGCGCGGTTGGCCTTGAAATCCCCTTTGTATGGTAGCGAGCGCATGATTATCGATCCGTCGAGGTCTACCAAGGACCGCCTTTCCAAGGCAGCCATTCACTGGCTGTATGATTGTAGGCGTGTAGCAGATGGACCGTGGTACCGTGATTGGAAAGCTGTGGTGATTGGCATTCTTTTGCATCTCTATTGCTGACCCAAATCACTTGAATGGACAACCACAGGTCAGTGCATTGAATCCCAGGAGTGAACAGCAATGCTTCACTCCTACACGTATAAAGCGTACGCAGTTTCCTCCTTGCATGAAATACCTTCGTAGCAAGTCAACTGTACCTACTAATCTACGACAACGCCCACTACCAAGTCAACCAACTACAACAATACAAAACACCCCTTAGGAACAGCCCAAGACACCAAAGCTTTCCCCCAAAATGTTCGCGTTAAGCATCCGCTCCATCACCAACTCCAGAGTCGTTGGCCCCCTAGCCATCTTCGCCCTCTCCACGCAAACCCGCACCCTTTACTTCTGCGGTCCCAAGCAAGGCGATCACGATGCCGACCTACCCATCTCCGAACACTACCACGCCCGTCTACGAGCATCGGCGGATGTAAAACCAAGATCCACCGCAGACTTGGCACCACCAACCACTACGCCCACCCGTCCTACTCCTCCACCACCCACTCAGCCTACCACTACAACAGACACAATCCCCACCCTTCGTATCTCTGTCACGCACGCGCCACCAAGTCTATCAGCCCGGCATACACTGTCGCCTGCCAACAAGGTTGAGTACTATAGGAAGGCGTTTGGGCAGATGGAGGCGGCGACTCGTGATGGGGCTACGGACTACAACAACACCCTTGCCATTATCCAGGAGATTGCACGGTTACAGTTTGAGCTTAGGAGGGGCCAGGTTGAGGGGAAGCCTCTTGAGGAGTTGGAGAAGGTTAGGAGGGATATTGAGGATTTGAGGTGTGTGTTTGAGAGGATTGGGAGGAGGTGGGGGATCTAGGCTTGAGGAACGTAGGGCGGTGTTGGAGATTGTGGATATGTGTGGTGTTGTAAAGGATGGTTTTACAGTAGCTTTGGGGGATGGAAGTCTTGAGATCACGATGAAAGTTATATCTGAACAGAAATGAACGTTCTTCGAAACTAAACCAAAATGCAAAACGATGAGTGGTATACAGCACATTTCCCACCTCCTTCCAACGCAAAAACAACGCCTCTCCAAGCCTCACTGCCTCTCATATCCATGCAGCAATCATACATGCCCATCCCATCCCCCTCATGCCCCATTCTTATAACCCAACCCCCCAGCCTTCACATCAAACTCAATCAACTCATCCAGCCCACAAACCTGAAACAACTCCCTCGGGCCATACCTCTTCCCATCCCCCTCCACACTCTCCACATGCCCCGCCTTCATCTGCTGCACCGCCTTCCTAACCGCAGGATACACAACCTCGCAGGCCAGCAGCGGGAAAATAGCAAGCTTATACCCCATGGTCTTGCATTCTTCGACTGAGAAATCAGGGGATACGCCGCCGGGGACGCTGTTGAAGAGACAAGGTGTGGGAGATAGATCGGAGCATATGCGCTGCGCGTCTGAGGCGGTTGTCACGCCTTCCAGGAACGCCATGTCTGCGCCCTGAGCGACTGCCGCACTGAGACGGCGTAGGGCTTCTTCGTACCCGAATCCTTGCAACGCGTCCGTTCGAGCGATGATGACGATGTCACCGCCACTTGCCTCCCGCGCTAATCTCGCAGCCCGGATCCTCGCTTCAAACTCCTCGATGTCGACGAGTTGCTTGCCGTTGAGGTGCCCGCACCGCTTACTCACGATCTGGTCTTCGAGGTGCAGGCCTGCGACGCCCGCGCGGATGTACGAGGTTACTGTGCGGCCGACCATGACGGGGCCACCGTAGCCGGTGTCTGCGTCGGCGATTAGGGGCGTCGAGGGCGAGAGGGAGGCGAGCATTGTGGCGTTGGTGAGCATGTCTGTGAAGGTGGCTATGCCCATGTCGGCGGCGCCGAGGCGGGACATTGTTGTTCCTGCGCCTGTCTGGACATGTGTTAGTTGGGTTCGTTTGGTGTTGTTTGATATCGTGAGGGCGATGTTGGTGGATATAGAGATGGGGAGATGGGGGAGACGTACCATGTATAGACAGTCTACGCCTTCTTGGAGGGCTATCCGCGCTGTGAAGCCATCGTATACTCCGGGACAAGAAAGGAACTTGTTTGGATCCGCCAGCATGCTTCGCAGTTTCTCGACGGCCGTCATCTTCCTTTCTGTTTGTCCTGCTTTGCTGGATCCCATACTGCCTTCTCTTCTTTCGCTTTGAGAATGCCGATAACAACGATAACCCGACTCTTTACTGTGCACGCGCAACCAACTCTTTCTTAATACCAGAAGCAGCAAATGCAATCAATTCAAGGGGTATAGTATCCTCGTCAGGCATCAAAACGAGCAAGAAGGTACACCCGACAGCCTGACTTTAGCCCGCTGAGACTCGGCGTCTTGCGTATACACTGTGGCGGGCCGCAACAAGTAAGGCTGGGCTACCCACGAATAGTCGACCAGATGCGGCAGCGATGGCCTTACGTACCCGTCCTGCGAACTAGGATGCTGTCAACCCGAAAAGCGACCGCGGATTTGGGAACAGTATCTAATCATTATCAACCAACCGGATCTAACTCCTACAGCCTTTATATAGAAAATCTAATAGCTAACCTCGAAATAAGCATTAAGGAGTAAAGGAATAGTAACCACACCACTTATTTTCAGTTGAGAGGCTACGCCGCAGATATGCAGACCCGTGTATGCCCTTCCCCCCGTCTTTCTCGGCCAAGTACTCCGTAGCCATTTGCGTTTATGAAAAGATCTTCTTTTTGCGATGGCGAAAGCGAAAACTCCGTTCGGATGAACATTCAACCAACCCTATAACATCTAAAATAGTGAAAAGTGCACAACCCACAAACGTCATATCCACAGCTCGAGACGATGCGCAAAACACCAAGCGAAAAGCCGCAGCCGTGGTGGTGACCACCCCCGCAACAAGCCCTTGTTCCTGCTGCTGACGTAGTGTGGTGCCGATGTTCGCCGGCAGTTTGACCGGTAGGAGCGCCATGCTTGTCCCTTCTCACTGGTCAGACAGGACTGCGAAATTCAGTTTCGCCGATGTCCATGGTCGGCGCGTTGGAGGCGGGAGGCGATATCGTATGAGATAGGATTTGGAGGATGGAATGCCCCGTTGGGTATGCTGGCCGATGCCGAAGTCTCCTGGGTAGGCGAGCGAGCGCATGGGGGGTTGGTGAGAGGGGTAGACTGGGATTTAAAGTGAGCTGGCGGCCGGCATGGCGGTTGCTTTGGTGTTTTGTGTCGGTTCCTCTTTCCTCCTCCACCTGGGTACACGCCTTTGGATTGTGGTGCACAAGGCGCCGCTAGTGGCCCATCAGGGTCAGGCTGCGCGATGAAGGCACTACAGGTGATCGCACCCACGTTTTGCTTTTCCCTGCAAGGTTCGTCTTGTACCTGTCAGACTGTCCCCACTGGAAGAAAAGACCCTTTGTTATCATATACGCCTTGGTAATTCATCTCCATCGCGTTCGGAGTTCGTTCGGTCAGGCCGGCACACCACCCCAGCTCTTTGGCGTCGCGCCTGTTCCCAGGAAGATGCAGCGTGCATCGAAGCGATCAAAAGATTTGCGCCACCGCGATCCGTTCCTGGACTATCGTCTAGCGGTGTTACCGATCCCGCGATCGCGATCCCGAATCCAGATGTCTACGTTGGGGAAGTCTTCGTAGACCATATGTGGCGTCTGCAATGGACGATCGGGGTAAAGTATATTCCCTGGCATTGCGTATTTGAGTAGGTATACGGTATCTGAACGCTTCAACTCCCGCACCAGGCGAGAAACCGCTATTATTACTCTTCCGCCGCGTCCGGTTCATTCCTTCACGCATACCCAACAACATCTAACCGTAGGTGTATCCCATGTTCGGTGCGCCTCCAGGCCCTGGTGCTGTCATCATAGGATTCATAGGACCAACCGGCACATTGGGCATTTCCGCATTCGAGAACTCAAATCCGGCCGCCCAGTCGTAATCGGGAAATTGATCAAGCATTGGCGGCACTCCATAGTCTGGACCTTCCCAGGCATCGAAGCTCATTACGGACGGGTCTTGTTGCATCTGAGGATTCACCAAGCTGGGGTCGAATTTGGTCACCGGGAGTTGTTGCTGTCTCATCGATGGATCCGGAAGTTGCTGCTGGTGCTGCTGTGGGTGCTGTTGTTGTTGGGATGGGTATTCTGACATGTTTGTTAGTTAAGAGCCCGTCAGACTTGACGTAAGATGCTTACGAGGTGGGTTCTGTTGGACATTCTCGTGTGAAAGAGTTACTTCATCGCCGTACGGATTCTTCATGTTGCTGAACTCTTCTCGCCAGTACCAGAACATGTCGTAGCTAATGCTCATGCTCAATCGCGTCCTCAACCTCAGATATAGCGATTCCACACGGCCATCCTTCTTACGGAACACCTTGTCGCTACCCCACAAATCCTTCATGATGTGCGCAGTTCGGAAATGGATATCTCCTGGTTGTAAAGAGACGTTCTTGAGAAAATCATACGCCTGTGAGAAAGCTCGCTCGCCCGCAAGTACATCTAGATGTTGAGCAAGCGGACTTCGAACGAGTCTAAGAATGGTAAACCCAGCCAGAGTAATAGTTCGGTCAATGAATGATTGCGAGACAGAGGGTAGGAAGATCTTTTGTGTCGTCTGCATTGTCGAAGCGGACTGGATAACTGAGATGCAAAGGGAATAGAATCGTGAAAGACCCTCGGCATCGGGTCCAGGGTTCGTAGGGTGGGCGAAGAAATGGAACGCCATTACGTGAATACGTGCACAGCTAAGTTGCAGGGTGTCTATTTTGTTAGTTCAAGTTTCGAAAGAGCCGGGTCAGACTTACCGAGTTCACTTGGAGAGGATGGGGCCAAGCTGAGGAGTTGCGAGTCGAATATGCCAATCAATGATCGTAATACACGGACATCACAATGAATGGATTGTAAGTTGGTCTTGCCCATGGCAACCATGGCACGCATGAGGATGATGTAGACTTTATGCAGGAACTGCAGGTCAGACGGGAGGTATGGAACCATGTCTTCACGGTCTTGTTCATCGCCATCGAAGAATGACTCAGCAAGAGGTGGTATACCTTCAACACAGCTCGTTCTAGATACGGTCAGCGTATGTCACAGTATTACTTGTTTGGAAGACCTCACCTTATGGAAACGATGACGCAACACAGCCAGAGCCTGGCGCGTTGCACCTTGAGTGACTGGTCCTTCTCAAGCGGCGTCCTAGCAAAATCCTGGCCAACACCTGCTATGTGCAGACCAATCTGTGTCGCTAGATGCACTGCCGATCCACACATGAGGTGTGTCGTATCTTTGTACATTGAGTTGGTGGGTAGTCGCCATGTGCACAGAATTAGTAGACCTTGGATGATCGGAACTTGTGAGGTGCGTAGCGCCATTGAAGAGAATGCGAGCTGGGTGATGGGTTGGCTCGTCCTCTCTAGGACTTCATGTTCAGAGTACCGCCGCGATCCCGTGACCACGATAGTCCAAAACAAGAACGGCGATTGGTCATAATAGTCATTCGGCCCTATTGAAGGGTCCAAGATAGGAAAGAGCGGATGGTATTGGGTGAAGTAACTGCGGTCATGTTAGCATAGATAAGAATGCCACCCTAAGTCAACGTACATGGTGAAGCAATCGTCAATTCTCTTTGAATCGAGCAGGTAGCCGTCAATCACGCGCGGTACCGTGCCATGATGATCGGAACCTTTTCGTGTCGGCGGCCGCGAGTCGAAAGCTGGTGACATGGAATCTGATGCATCTGTCCTTCCGGAAGGATCAGAATATGTGCCCGAAGCGTGTTCAAGCGGAGCGTAGTTTTGCATGTCGACGGTCGGCGATGCTGTCGATTGCGGGTAGTTTGCATCGCCAGGATTCTGCCCCTGCCTCATATTCCATCGCAACTCTTCCAATTCGCGTCGCATCTCTGCCTTTGTTTGGCGCAGGTTTCTGGTTGATGTGGGAAGAATGCGGCATTCGAGGCCCATCTTCTTGCAGCGGCCGCATGGGTCATGCGGTACCTTGTGCTGCTCGACATCACATCGGATCTGGCAAAAAAATGATCAGTAAACCATCTTCGCCATTGCGGACGTTGTCGCGATGCATTGAGGTGGGGAAGTACCTTTTGCTGTCGGCACTCGACACATGCCTTCCGTCGCGGAGTGGTCATGCTGGCCTGATTCATCTAGTAGGTATCCACAGGGAGTTGGCGAGCGGCAAGCATAGACTACTATAGTATTCCGCGTCTCAATCGGCGAAAAAAGGCATATAAGAAGGTGTAAGGTAGGAACTTCGCCATGAACTGAAGAACCACACTCGCGATTAGCACCTACGTCGTCATCAGGGCCTGTTGCAGCGGTGCGAATCGGATGGCGGGGGAATGGGACCGAGTAAAGGACCGATGGTGATCCTTTTCTCAGCAAGCACGTCTCAAAGTTTTTTTCTCAGCTTCCCTTGGCTTCTCGCCCTGTGCTAAATGTTTCTCTTAATAATGTGCCATGCTAGACGACGCTCGTGCGCAATGAGGCTAACAGGCTTTGTTGTCTGTGTGGAAGGAATGCATGTCGAGACGCACGCGATTTTCATCGGGACCCACTTTCGCGCCTAAGCCCATGCGGACCTAGTGTTTTGCGTAATGCTGTCTGAGCACTGCACTACTTGCATGGCCTGCCGCCATGTCATGTCGAGTGAACGCATCTCTTACACTGTCACCCAAACAGTCCATCTGTTGGGCACTCAAGCTTTTGTGATCACCGTGGCGCAGCCGTTTTGCCACACTAGCTGGCGAGCCAGCCACGGCGGCCCTTCTCTCCGCCGCTGCTCTTCACCATCAACCACCTCGCTCTGCCAGCCCTCAAACGTGTTTGGTGGGTCGAGTCAATGCAGTCGTACCTGATCCTCATCTTGGATGACACCCCTTGCCCAGATCGGGCCTAGCAGGCACGAACGTCCCAGTAGCTTCACTCCAAGGGCGGGCGCTACCCATCCGGTGTCGACGGCTCAAGTTCGCGTTTAGAGTTCGTACGAAGCCACTTTGCCAGGCATTCGACTCCGGCATTGCACTCGTTGCGCCACATCGAAGCGAATGCGACGTGAGGAGGGTTGTGTGCCATGACAATGCGTCTGTGGCTGCCGCCTGATTCCGCCTCAAAAGCAATGAACGACAGCGGGATTTACTGACTCTAGCACCTTCACACGTGGACTACCGACGCTCATAGCTCTGCCTTGGCCTCCTGCAATTCCCAATGATCGTCCAACACATGATCGCTGTGCGCCAGCCGCTTGCTCGGAACGGCAAAGCTGCCTCGCTATCATAACCAGCTCACGACACTCGTCTCGCTGTCCAAAACAGCTCATTCCACTTCACCGACTCCAAGCGCGCACATGGTTCCCCTGGTCCTGGCGAGACTCACCATCCCCACACACACTCCTTCCTTTCTTCCATGCCTTCTAGCTCAGGGTCTCTCCGCAAGCCACCTCGCCTTCGTAGGCAAGTCGAGCGTCCATCCCCACCAGCTCCGCGGAAGACAGATGCAGCGCAGATCGCAACGGACTTGCAGATCAGCTACACCAAGTAACCTCATCCTACCCATGGCCAATGAGCGTGTGACATCGCTATCTACCGCATATCGCGTACCAACAGCCAGCAGCGCACACAATTGTAAAGGCGGAGCAGGGCGGGGATGCCGGGGAGGATTCTCGGAAGAGGAAGTATCCATCCTGTCTGCATTAGATTAAGCACAGCCCGTGTGGTGAAGACGCTCGGTCGGGTTTTGCGTCCAAGTCCGCAAAACAGAAGTCGTATCGTAGGACTTGCATGTACCTTGCAAGCTGCGACAACTCCAGACTCCGGAGATTTTCTCGTGACGTTGTCTAGCCACGTTCCTTTGTTTGCTTTTTCGAGGCGGAGTAACGGAACTCGGAGCCTCGATCGAACCCACATGGCACAATGTAGGGAACGGTACCGCTTGCTTTTCCCTCAGTTCTGGGCCACTACCTCGCCGTTCCTGGAGCAGTCGCGTGTCTACCGAAGTGAGGGTGTGGGTTAGGTCCCGTCGACCGAGGAGAAACACAGATACCGATAATTTCTCCCGTGGAGTAAGTGGTGCCACGAGACACACTCACGGTGCAGCTCCTTTCGCTACCACTGAACACACACATCGATTACATCTCGAGACATTTCAAAAGACTCCTGATCCACTGCAGTAGGAGCATTCTGCATGCGAATGCAAATCTCTACACAGCCTCCTCTAGATTGCATCTCGAGGTGCCTCCTACCACGATTATGGCACACGACGTCGTATGGAAATCTCCGCTTGCGCTGTTGTCCGGATGGCTCCATGAATCAGCTGCCAATGTAGGTGTACGTACATGGCGCAAAGAGCGCTTAGCTTACCCGGTGGGTCGACCCTTCAGCACCCAGATACTGCGCAAACAAGGAAACGAGTCCAGAACCACAATATGGTCGGCGTCCAGATAACGCCTCTCATTGCAAGATACTGCGCAGGCAAAGGAGGCAGATCTAGAGCCGACATATCGACCGTCTCAAATCAACGCCTCTCCCACTGGATTAAGAGTCTAGAACTATCAAGTCGGCGAAGGGAAACAGGAATATTGACAGTGTATCTCAAATTACAGATCTCGTGATCCCTCAAGCTTTGCCCCAACCCAAGTGACGAGGTTCGCTACCAGCAACGCAACGAAGGACGTATGAACATCGGCGAGGTCTTTCGGAATGCAGACTTCAGCTTCCCTCAAGTTTTGCCTCCACCAAGGTTACCAAAGTACGTCTTCGATGACCAGCTCGAACCAAGGCCAGGCCCCAGTCTGGGTCAAATGCGCCTTCTCTTCTTCGCCTCCACCACGATGTTGAGGAGAGCCTCGGTACCAGCAACCGAATGAAGCCACTCAACAAAAGCTGCGAGTATCCAACAAACAGCCGAATGATACAAGGTAAAGGATGTTCAGGGAGGACCCAGAGAGACATCATTTGCAACTCACAAGCCAGCAACAGAGAAACAATAATCATCGTAACAGATTTGTTCATCGATATCAATCTACTCGTCGTAAAACGCAAATGAAATGGTATAAGAATACAGTATAAAAAAAAAGGAAAAGTCGAGCCAACTTCTAACAACAGTAGACATCCAGCAAAAAAATGCGTACCGTTCATCCCTCCCTCGCATCTAAATTTCGTTCAGAGCACCTCTCCCACTCCCATCTTCTCATCTCATACTCATACCCCTCTCATCCTCTATATCACAACCACCTTCTTACAACCTAAGACCACGACGCATCTTCCTCGCCTTCGCCGCAGCACCAACATCCTCCGCACCACCATCCGGGTTGGTAACCGCACCAGGGAATCCAACAAGCTCGTTAAACTGATCAGCAAGCGCCTTGTTCCTGTCTCCGCCCTGAACAGCCGCAGCAGCGCTCTCGCAAGTAGCCACAGCAGCCTCGTTGGCTTCGCACACGTTGGTCAGCTGGTTGCAGAGCGCGTTGGTGATGATGTCCGGGTTGAGGGCTTCGCCTTGGCCGCCGCGCGCGAGCGGGTCCGCGATCTGGAAGGTGAATTCGTCGGCGGGGCGCCCGTTCTCGCCGCCTTGGAAGGTGATGGTGGGCGTGCAGAGACCGAAGTCTTCGGCGCCGCCGGCACCGCCTGCTGCTGCGTTGCCTGCGTCGGCACCGGCATCGGCACCGGCATTGTTGTTTCCGGCAGCGGCGTCTTGCTGGTTGTTTGCGTTGTTACCGGCGTTGGCGTTGTTGTTGTTCTGGTTGCCGGCATTGGCGTTATCGTTACCGGCGGCGGCATCTTGCTGGTTGTTGGCGTTGTTTCCAGCGTTGTTGTTGGCGTTTCCAGCGTTGTCAGCTGCGTTGTCGTTGCCGGCGTTGGCATTGTTGTTCTGGTTCTGGTTGTTGTTGGCATTGCCAGCGTTGTTGTTACCAGCCGCAGCATCGTTGTTGTTACCAGCATTGGCGTTGTCGTTCTGGTTGTTCGCGTTGTCGTTACCAGCAGCGGCATCGTTACCAGCAGTAGCGTTACCAGCGTTGTTGTTCGCGTTGCCGGCATTGGCAGCTCCGTTACCAGCATTGGCATTGTTGCCAGCGTTGGCGTTGTTACCAGCATTGGCGTTGTTACCAGCATTGGCGTTGTTACCAGCGTTGGCGTTGTTACCAGCGTTGGCGTTGTTACCAGCGTTGGCGTTGTTACCAGCGTTGGCATTGCCGTTACCAGCAGCCGCCTGGTTGCCACCCTGAGCAGCACCGTCGGCAGCAGCACCGCCCGCAGCAGCACCACCAGCGGCAGCACCACCAGCCGAAGCCTGGCTAACAACGAGGTCACCGAGACCAGCCTGGTCCATGAGGTCAAAGACACTCAGACCATCAGCGGCAAGAGGAGACGCAGCACTGCTGGCGCTAAGGGCAGCAGCATCACCGTTGACATCGACGTCAGGGTCGATGAGAGGAGTAATACCACGAAGCTCAGCAGTAGCCGGAAGCGAAGCATCGCCACAGACGTTCTGTGCGTTGCCGCCAGCGAAGGGGTTGGTGTTCTTCTCCGCAGTCACCATACCAATGGCAGCAGCAAGGGCATCAGCACCGCCACCGAGTTCAGTGAAGATCTGATCAGCACGGACGAGCTGGTGTGTTTGTTAGCCTGAGACCCGGAGATGTGGAGGTCGGGTAAACAAGTGGAGAAGCACATACCTTATCGCAAGAGTTTGCTCCACCGAGAAGGTCAGAGATGGCTGCACCAGCAATGGTAGCAGCGGCACCACCATCGCCACCCTGAACTTGACTGATAGCATCGATGGGGACTTGCTCCTGGCCGAAACGGGCCTGGACGTAGGCAATCATAGCCGCGATGATGAAAGTCTTGGAAACCATGTTTGCTGATTTGTTGTGGTTGTGATTTGGAATCGAAAGAACGATAATAGTAGTAATGCGTTAAACGTTAAAAGTGGAGGAAAACGAGAGACTAGCTCTTGTAATGAAAGAAGTAAGTAATAGGTAGATGAAGTTGATATAAAGGCCGACCTGGGCGAAAGAATGGAAAAAGTGCTGTAAGAAGCGAAAGAAGGGGAGTTTGCTGGATGCTACTGTTGACTTTGCTGTTGTCGAAGTTGCTGGCCTTCCAATCTGTGGGCGAGGTATACCAGGCTTATATATCACATTCATCTGTGCCGCCACTCTCTCTCCAAGGGACTCACCTCCAAGCGCCATGCCTGGGGGAAGGATCACTTGGACGTCTCAACCATGCGCCCAAGACGAGTATCCCGCCTTCGATCCGACGCCCAGAACACAGCGGGGTCGTGAAAACGCAGTGGAAAAATGACAGAGGGGTGTTCGTGCCAAGGCGTCATGCGCTCTTGAGCGTGCTGGAACGTATGATTGCCGGGCTGCGACTTCGCTACGCCTTAGGAGCCGTCTGTTAAGGCTTCCGTGCGGGGCATCGACTCAGTCGACTGACGTGCGTGCTGCCTGATGTTGGGGGTGTTGTGACGGCCTCAGTCGCGGTGGGGTTTCATGTGACTTTGCGACACGGGACTACGCCTAGAGCGTAGTATAGCCGCCGTCAACAAACGTCGCTTGACAGCGCCGATCATCAATGCGTTCGCATCTTAAACTTCCATTCGAATTCTCAGAGACTCTTTGCGATGCATGAAGAAACAGCGAGATGCTCGGGCAGAAACACAATGCAAGGGAAATGCACGTAATGGTGGTTATTGACGGTGGTATTTGGAAAGCAGAAGCGGCCCCGTCTGGCGTCATATGCGATCAAAAACAAGCTGCTCAAAACACCAGGACAATGCGCGAGATTCCAAAGATGAGTCGAGTAAATTCGTAATGCCTTCTGTCAAACGAAGGACCGTAGGGGGGCGACCGTTAAGGCGCGGGTGTTATTCCTGGTCACTGCGACCGGTTTCGCACCTGCGCAGGCGACATCGAAGTCCCAAGGCCAGCAGTCCGCGAGTCCATGAAGTGATTCTCTTCGACCTGGCCATGCATGTCTATAACGCCAACGCTATGTACTCACTACAACCTATCGAGCTTCCTCCGCAACAGCCTCGTCCTCTTCATGAGCTTCTTGTACTTGTGCTTCTTCATCTTGAGCTTCCGTTGCCTCTTTACACTAATCATGTACATGCCATATCTTCGTCGGGCAACGTGTTGGCGAAATGTGCTTGGCTTCCTCTCTTGCGCGGGCAGCGGTACTTCGGTTATGCGCTGGTTGATGCTGGCGGAGAGGCCTTCAGCGGAGTGTGACTCGGCCTGAGGCGCGCTCGCTGGTGCATCGTACGGCTCGGGTGCCGCTGGTGCTCGGAAGGGAACAAGGCGAGAGGCCCAGTCTTCTACGGTTTGCTGTGTGGGTTCAACATCGAGGTGGTATACCTCCTGTTCCGATTGTATCGCATCGGCTCGCTGCTCCTCTTGTGCGTCGATCTCGGCGTTTACGCGGTCCAGGAAGCCAGCGAGAACGTTCTTGGTGGCTTCCATTCTTTGCACGTCATTCGCCCGGTTTACGTCAAAGAAGGCGTCAAATTCGGCGGTCGACGTCGCGTTGGGGAAGGAGCGCGAGATGGAGATAGGGCGGTGGAGGCCGAAGAAGGCAGATAGTTTGACATCTACAGCACGTCAGCATGTGGAAGGAAAGGTGCATCCCCGCGGCATCTTACCGTCTTCCCGGAGGTGGTTTGTTGGCGGCACAAAGGGCACGTTGTTGCCTGTGGTAGCCGTCGAGGGCTCCTTCAGCTTCTTCGTCTCCTTGGACTTCTTGCCGGCGCCCTGGAGCTCTGCCGTCGCATTCTGATCTATTTCCGTGGGCTTCTTTTTGCTGTTCGGGGGTGTGGACGGCTTCGAGGACGAGTAGCGCCGCTGGTGACTGGGTCGGAAGGGTTGTTGCGGCGCCGTGCTGGTGCTCAGCGCAGAGCGGGCGCAGCGGGTGAAGACATACGAAGTCGCTGGCGCAGTAGCGAAGGTGTTTGCAGAGCGGGCGACTCTGCCAACAGCGGGCGAGAACATGGCCAGCTGGGTGGAGGGGTATTGGGTATGACGATGGTGTTGATGAGGCTCAAGGGCCGGCTATCAGGACTTGCTGCAGGTGCTCCACGCGCCGATGTTTCCCCGATTGGCACTAGCACTGGCAGCCGGCACCCGTCACGAGAGCATTGCACATGTCAGAAGCGTGAAGCGGTCGAGAGTACGGTGAACGTCCACGGATATTTACCTAGGTCTCGTGACAAGATGTCGGTGTGTGGTCTAGATCATCTCCCCTATATGTTCTAGTGGTGTCTGTTGTTAGAGCAGTGTGGCTTCGATGCACCCTCTGATACTCGCTATCTGCAGTATAGAATGGGTATTGTTTCGCCCATGATAGAGCACTGTTTGCACCGTCAAATCAATCTTGCCATACTTGCACATATTACAACCTAGCTTGCTGGCCTTCTCTTAGTGTCTACCTACGACAACACATGGTGTTAGCAAGCGCCTACTATCGCCCTCTCACAGGCATCGTCCCCTCCTCAGAGCAAGGGATTCCCCCATCCGCACTACCTCACTTCGCATCCCTCGACAAACCACACTGCCCTCACCAACAGCACCCTTCTACTCACTCCGCCAACACTCTTCGCGTGACCTCACAATCCCATTGTGCGCGCCTAACCACCCACCCCGCATGTCCAATACATCGCACTGCACTGCACTACAATCCATCTCACTCTTTTCTGTACACATCCACCCATCTCATCTCTCTCCACCACAAACCGACGCCACAAATCCAAGCCAAGCCACCAGCTCAGCCACTCCCTCATTATGGAGGGATAGACCCTCCTCCCACTCTGCGACGCGACGTGCGAGTCAACGTCCCACGCCGGGTTGAAGCGGCACGGACCGAGAGCGACTGGTTCGGTCTGTAAGGCAACCACGCCGCAGAGGCGCATAATGCATGGGCGTTGACGAACCCCGCGGGATTGCGGCTTTTTACCATCCTGATCATATCTCCCTTCGCTTGCGGTGGGTAAATCAGGGTAAATATGATGCAAGTTGCGAGTTGCGTCCCCCGGACATGGGAACATGGCTATGTAAGTGGCTGCATATGCAACGACACGGGAAACGGAAACTACGGGAACCGGAGTACGTCAAGATGAAGAATGTCTCGGAGCTGGGTAAGATGGTTTGTTGATATTACACTGCAGCAGCAAAATGTACCTCTTCTGCATTCCCCGCTGCACGTCCAATGCCATGTAATATGTTTTTTGGACATGGCACTGCCCAACCCCAATCTATGACCCTGCCCACTCGCAGTGAGTGACTGCGCAGGAGTACTAGGTACACAATACCCAATGAACGGTAGTTGTCCAAAGCCGAGATAGGGAGGGAGATTTTGTCAGCCTCTGTATCTTTCCACAGTCGAGTTCCAAGACATGCTCGTCTCCTCAGATCTGCAATACACTATGAATCTACAAAATGCGTTTATCCGCTTACTAAAACAAACCAAGAGAGAAGAAAAAGAGACCAAGATCAAGACTAGAATCAAGACCAAGAGATTAAGTCGTGAGATCGTCATGTACTGGCGAAGATGATGAAGAAGCGGAGAAAGAGGTATCGGGGGTATAAAATGGAAAAGGGCCGTGGAAGTCGTCTCTTCTCGTCCACTAAAAGTCCGTTGCTACTCCGGTCCCGCCAGGCGGACTATCCGTTTCTAGGGCAGGTGGGTCGACAGCGCGGGCGCGTGTGCGTTGTGCACCCCTGCTTTCGCGTGGGCGCGCGAGCGCTCTCCTGGGCTGTGTGTAAGACGGCGACGATCGCAACGCGACCATCCGTGATTACTATAGTATCAGTGCGTTGAGGTTGCGCTGGACGATCATGTCTTGTACAGACGCCATGGTGATCTTGAGCAGGTTGGTGTCGGTCGCGTTGGTGTAGTGGACGTAGACCTCCTTCTTGGGCTGGCGGACGAGGTTGCGGAATTTGTTGGCGAAGAACTCTTTGCCGGCCTCCACATCTCGGTCCCCGCCGGTGTAGTCGGAGAAGACCCTCCGGATTGGGCTCATGCCACTTGCTATCTTGTCGGTGAAGAGGTCGATCTTGTTGAGGAAGAGGATAAGCGCCGACTTTTCGAAGTATTTGGAATTGGATATCGACTCAAATAGCATGAGAGCTTCGTGCATTTGGTTCTAGTGGTGTTAGTGGACGTAGCGTGCGTACTTAAAAGGTGACTTACGCCATTCCGGTCTTCTACTAGCACGTGGTCGTATCCGCTAATGGCCACGAGGAAGAGCACGACTTGCACGTTGTCAAAAACGTGGATCCACTTCTTACGCTCTGAGCGCTGGCCACCCACGTCGACCATCTTGTATGTCAGGTTGCCAAGCTCGAAGATGGTCTCGGAGATACCGGTGGTCCGTAATCGCGTGCGCAGGATGTCTTGGTCGGTGGGCAGGAAGTCCCGTTGGAACAGACGGTCGATGTTTTGGAAGAAGCTGAATTGTTAGCCTGGGAGTGGTCGAGGCGGAGGAGGTGGACGTACTAGTTCAAGTTGTCGTGCAGCGCATACTGGTTGCCCTTGAGGATTGTGAGCTGCACGCCCTTGTCGGCCCAAAGCGAGTTGAAGGCTGTGTGGAACTCTTCGGGCATGGGCTCCTCAGTGCCAATGTCGGGCGCGGAGTTGACCATCTCGGAGTACCGCTGTCGTCGGTTAGTGGTGCTTGGGCAGGAGCCATTGGATGGGACATACAATGTTGTCGTCGTCCTCAAAGTCAATGTCGTCTTCCTGCATGGCTGCGTAGATGGTCTGGAAGGCCGAGACCAGGTTGTTGAAGATGGTGGCCCGCCATGTCTTGCGCTCGAGGCTCTGGAATCCGCCTGCGTTGATGATGCGCATCTGCTTGAGGACGGTCGACTTGCCGCTCTCTCCGGCACCTGCACTCTTGTCTCAGTCACGCTGTATCACCGGGGCCCGTTCAATGCATACCGAGTAGCAGCAGCTTCACCTCGCGCTCAGCCCGCTTCCGGTCGGCGCGGAGGTTCTTTTCGATCTCGACATTCTTCCTCGACTCGGGGTCGGTGGCAGAGGGTTTTCGTCCGAAGCACATGATTGCCGGTGCCATAAACTGCTATGGGTGACGTCGTGGAGGAGCTGAGGCAGCGGCGATGGAGAGGAGAAGTCGCGACACGCTAGGGATGGGCTACAGCATACAGCAGTAGCGAGGTAGCAGTCAAGGCCTACCATGCGTGTTAGCTGAGGTCCTAGCGGGCTGACTCGTGCAGCTAATTGGAATCTGAGGCGAGCGGGAGACGCTACCGGAGGTTGGGAGGGGTGCAGTAGAGCGGTGGTGGTGGTGGGTGGTGTACGGTGCTAGCAGAGGGCGACGCGACTGAACGAGGGACGAAGAAGCAAAAAAAGTATCTCAATGGACAGGCAGGAGGGCGCAAACGAGACACTATGCAGCACTAACAGACGACTGAACAGCCGGGACGGTATGCGACTGGCCTAAGAAATAACGTGTCGGCAAAGAATCCCTGATCTGCACCGTTCGCGATGAAGGCCCATGCTCGCAGCAGCAGCCGTGACCCAGCTGGGCGGGCAGGATGATATTAAATGTCTTCCCGCGACACGGCGGCCAAGGGCAGGTCAAGCGTGCACGCCCGACGTTCGGATGCCAGTCCCCCATGCGGACGCGATCGGCGCCCGCAACGTGATGGACGACGTGAAAGCCACGAGACACGGCAACCTGGCGCGACGATCGATTCCCGCTGCATCCAGTCTACCACGGGCTAGGAAGCCTGCTGCCGTCGCTCGCCAACATGACTAGACATCTGCTCCCCAACCTGATGCTTCGGACCTGTACCGGTGCCTCCGCGTTTCACTCGTCCACCGTAGGGGGCTGTCTCTGTACGCTGCTAGCCCTGCCTTCGCCGCGAGTGCAATACAACTAGCTCCTTCTGCCGGCTCGTGCACTGCTTGCCCAACTTTCGCCTGCTTTCTTCTCCGTCATGATGCATTCCTGCGCGCCAGCTCGCCCGTACTGCTGCAGGACGGCCTAGGAGCAATCCCGACTATGTTTCAGACGCTGGATGGCGGCTCTTTCCGCGCCATACCTCCGAAAGTGGACCCACCCCATCACCTCCAATGCTTACCCAAGACGCCTCGTTTCGGCCTTTCTCTCTCGACATGTTTGTGATTGCTGCCTCTCCGGCCCTTTTCACTTCACTTCAACCACTTCAGCCACTTGAACCCGAGGTAACTCGCTGCGACCCCCACTCGCTTGGTTCAACGGCGGTTCCCCATGGCCACCTGGATAAATAGCGAGGAGCCCCTAAGGGGCCCACCGCAACATATTCCACGAGCGTCCAAAACCACAACGAACTAGCGCCGTTCCAACATCCTCAAAGGGGCGGACCGTCCTCTGCGCGGGTATTCGGCTGCCTGCGTGTCTGGAACCCTCCTGTTCCACTCTGAACCCACTCGATGAAAATTGAAATGTGCCCTCTGCACGTCTGAACACGGCCAACGCGATCCATCGTGGTCCATCGCACGCCGACGTGACCGTCACACAGCATGCCGAATGGGAATCTGACCCGTCTTCCTGGTTTGACAGGCAAGCAGAATGGCGTGTCTTTTGCTTTTTGTGTTTCTGTCCTGTAACCGAGGCTTAAGCCGTGTTTTGCCATTGCCTTGTCAGCATGTTTTGTTCGTTTTTGAGGGGACGTTGATCCAACATCGTATCCTGAGTCAGCCAAGAGCCACGTTCCCGTTTCTAGGTCGCATGTCCATCTTGGCGGGTTGTGGGGACCATGGGGAGCTCTGGAGTGGGTGACTTGTTCTCTCCACAAGTTGCATCTTAAGTAATCAGCATTCCGCGATCGCCCTGACAAACTTGTGTGACAATACTCCAACATGTAGGTCTGAAGAGTTCTATCGTCCGCGGCCTCTTGCTGAGGTACGTTCTAATATCATGAGGGACGTTTGTTGCCCAGGTGGCAGCTCTGACGACGACAAAGGTACCTGGTTCATTTCTCTTGTCGAAGATCGATCTAACCTTACATTCTCTTGCTGCAAGGTCTTTTCCTTTTGATCTCATTCTCCACCTCTTCCGTCTTTCCTGTGTTCTTCCCGTTTAGGAAGAATGCAGAGTCCTAGAAGTCTACATTATCTCAGGATATCAAACTTTCGCTTTGCGACAATGGAGATTGCGGCGCACTTGTTCAATGTCTTCCTTGTATGAGGCGCCTCCGCTCTTCAGCATGACTGCCAACTACCCATAGCTCCTTCCAGTCGTTATGCTAGCGTGGGAAAAGGTGAAGGCAGTCGCTCTTTCTGCTAGCACGTGACAAGTCATCTAATTCATTCTTTTCATTTCTCACTTTATGACAAAGATGTCTTGATTGCATACGTCTAACGATATCTCTCTCATCAGTGAGATTGGCTCGATTAGGTGGTGGAGAGTACCTGCCTACGTTGTTGCCCTGAGGCCGAGCGCGACTGCCCTTACCTTCTGTCCACAAACACGGCGCCAGCTTCACCCCAACAACCAGAATACCGCACCCCCAACCCTCTCGAACAAAGCCGTCCTACACTCTCGTAGTTGTCTACAGTCAATCGTAAGTCGTATCCCTCACTCATCGCACTCGACTACATCGTGCGCAACGGCGACCTCATTTTCACATCCGACCGTAGTGATTGACAGCGGCTCACATCAAGCACAGAACTCCGCGCTCTCTCCATCCACCACGCAATATGGCGTCCGCGAAGCCCTACATGGGTCCCGTTTCTCTCGGATACTCCAAGTATGCTGCTCCGCACTTGAAGAAGGCAGCTTTGGCCACGTCCATCAACCCATCTGCATCTATCGCTGCTGCTCCCCCCACTGTCGACAGCGTCATCGCTACCAAGGAGCAGACTACTACCCCCAACACCAACAACTCCGATGTGGCCCTCAAAGACGCTCACCACAACGCTGACGCAGACAGTGGCGCTCACGTAGTCCTCAACACAGCCCAGAACAACCCCGATGCGCAGCTCGCCATCTCCCAAGGTAATGCTTTGAAGGAACAAGTCGCCAAGCATGCCAAAAAGTTCACCAGGACTGTCTCGACCACGGTCACCAATACGCGCCGACTGTTGGAGCTGATCCGCGCGGAGTCACCGGATGCGACCAACCCAACTGTTGAAGCCCTGTGGAATGAACTGGAGGCGCTATTTGCTGCGGCAAATGACGCCAAGGAGAAGCTGCCTGTGTTCCTCGAGAAGCAGCGTGACAACATGAGCTTGTATCACAGCTCGATGGTGAACGAGGCCATCAAGGATTCGCAAGACGAACTCAACACTCAGCACAAGAAGGTGAGTGACTCCCGGAAGGCCTTTCATACCGATGAATCAGTCACTAATTCTTTCATGCCATGTAGGTCAACATCCAGCACAACCTCATCCTCGAGCACCAAGAGGCTTTCCTTGCGCACAAGGAGCAGACTGCCGACAAGCTGAAGGAGCTCGAGGCCCTCCAAGAGCGCGTCTCACGCCTGACGCTGGAGAAGGGTAACTTGCGCACCGAGATCGACAACTATGCGCACCTCCTAGAGCAAGCGCGCTCTACAAAGGAGGAAGATCTTCGCAAATTCGAAGCTCTCGAAAAGGAGTTGGAGACTCTCGTGGAATCCAAGAAGCAGCACCTTGCAGAAGCCGACACCCTGCGCAAAGCGCTCCAAGATGTCCAGGCTAAGACGAAGGCCGACGAGCAGGCGACAACCGATCGCTTCACCGACGAGCTTAAGTCGACCGCCGACCTTCTCGCGAAGGAGACACAGAAGAACACGGCTCTGAACACCATGATAAGCCAGTTGAAGGGAGGCGAGAGCACTGCTAGACTCGAGGCCGAAAAGGCAAAGAAGGAAAACAGGGCTCTGAATGAGCGCTACAGCAACCAGGCAGCTGAGCATGGGAAGGCATTCGCGGTAAGTGGCTTTGACATAACAAGCAACTTAAGTGCAGGTTGGACTAATATGTTATTAGAAACTCAACGAGCAGACCAAGCAAGCTGAAGGCCTGAAGATCGACCTTGGTGGTTGCCAGAAGGAGAACGCCGAGCTGAAGCAGCGTCTCGTCAAACTCGCCGACCTCGAGTCCCAGGTTACCGAACTCATGCGAGCAAAGTCGACTCTTTCCGAACAAGTCAGCACTCTCAGCGCCGATTTGGACGCCAGGAAGAAGGAAGAAGCCAAGACCAAGACCCAAGTGGAGGGGCTTCTGAAGAAGCTCGAGGGTCTTGACGATGAGGTTGACCAGCTAGAATCGGAGAATACCGAGCTTCTCACCAAGCAGAAAGAGCATAAGTTTACCGTACAGACCTGCGAGTCCCTCAAGGAGGAGAACGCCAAACTCAAGGCCGATATCAACGAGCTCAAGGCCTCCAAGAGCCCCACTTTCGCTGTCGGTGGCTCTCCGTCTTTCATGAACGAGGAGAAAGCACGTGCTCGCGAGGACAAGATCAAAGAGCTCGAGGGGACCGTGCTAGAATGGACTGAGCTGGCTAAGCGCTCCTACAGCGAGTACAAGGAGATGCTACCCACCTACAAGAAGGCCGATCAGTACCGCCAGGAGGTCGTTGACAGGGACGAAGTCATTCGGGGCCTGGAGCTCGAGCTTACTCAAGCCAAAGTTTCCAAGAAGACTAACGGTGTTGGAGCTGCTGCGCCTAGCAGCGATGTTCTCTACTGGAAGAACAAGTATGAGGCTGTTCTGCTTGCCGTTGACAACTAGGCGCTAGCTTTGGTCCAAGCCCAACTGAAAAGCGGATGAGGATTGCGACGGAAAGTGGAGTGCCAGAGTATGTCGATATGCTTGACTGAGATAGTCCCTTTATATGACATCAAGACATAGCCGGTACAACAAAAATAAGATACTGCCATGATGGAATCTCGCTACTTGACATTGAAGACCACCAAAGAGGTAGTGCAGCCTACATTGGTATAAAAGTGAACGTTTCTAACACCCCAGGGCAATGTAGTCTCCTGGGTAAGTTCCATTGCTAGCTAATCGCAACATGGGCCAAGAACAGTAACAGGTGCGCTGCGATTATGTTACTGTCAAAACCAGAGATGTTGAAATGCTAAGGTAACGCAGACTTCTTGATGATTTCTATTGCGAACTGATTATGACGTGCACCTAGAACAACAACAAGTGCGCTTCGGCATACATCAGCAGAAACGCGACCGTACTCACAGTGACAAGGCAATGCAGACTCCTGGGTAACTCGTATTGCTATCTAATCATAAAATAGACTCAAGGAGACAACAGGTGCGCTGCAGACTACATTGGTATCAGACCCGAAGTTTACCAAATCCCAAGGCCATGTATACGTCTGGGTTATTCCTACTGTCTTTTAGAGAAGGGAGGTAGCGGCATACTCATATCGAAAAGCATACACACAGCGCAGGGATGTAAGCTGACTGTTGAGGGACCGGAGGTCTGAATCTGCACTCCCAGGAGACCTCCTTCCTTTTCAAAATGCAGTACGCGACGGCGGGAAAGACATTATCGCGTGTTGCGCAATATTCCCGGGGTTTGGTAGCGTATGTGAACGAGAGCTCGACGTGGATGTCGTTGCGAATGAATAGGGATCTTGTCTTTGGTGAGGTGTTGATAGTCTCCCGTCGGCGTTGTGGCCCGCTTGGGTGATTCCGGGGTCAGCCGCCGTAGGACTACGATGGCCGGCGTCTCAAAAAGCCTTGCAGATTCTTACTCCAAGCTTCCGTAGATGTACAGGCCGACGAGCCAGGGTTGCCAGGGTTGGCTGTACATATGCGCCCAGCGCCTACTGACGTGTGCTATACACGGGTCACTGAGTCCGTCTTCCAATGCCTCTCCCGTTACTTTCCCGATTTCTTTTCCCGTTGCTTTCCCCATTCTCTCACCCCCTTGTTTGGAGGTCGGCTCGCTGAATCCATAGCCATATAATACTCCGACGGCTAGAAACGTTATACTGGGGGTGAACAGTAGAGCGAGGATTGAGTATCTGCGGATGTTGGACTCGGGCTTCTTGACCTTGGATGTGTATCGATACCTAATTTTCCATGGGGGCGAAATAGAAGGGGTGATTCGAGGTGTTGGTCTTTGGAAGCGGGGTGGTGAGTTCTTTGGTGATGCTACAGTCTGCTTGTACGGGCCTAAGGACTGGATAGACGATCGGAAGCCGCGAGATAGGGTGAGGCTCCTTCTTGAGAAGGTGGATGGCCTTGCAAATGTACAGAAGAGTGACATTATTGTTGAACTGGTGGCATGACTGGTTGTGAAGCGCAGTGCGCTTGCCGGCGTTAGACATGGAACCATCTTGCTGAACTGTGTATGCCAGGACCTGTTGTTGAATGTAGCTGTGAATCGTGTTCTCCTTTTTGAGATGTGAGAGGAGATTTGTTGCGCGATGGTGACTGCGCGATAATTCTAGATTTATCATAAAGAAATAGTACTGCAAAATCCCTCCCTTGGTTCGCCAGAGGTATGCAGTGGTAGTACCCATCATCGCGTAACCATGGGTAGCTTCGCGAACCTCGTCGTATCCGCCAATGATGTCGGTTCTATTGCAAGACGGAAACACAACTACTTGCAGAAGATCCGCTCATGTCTGCGATATGTTTTCAAAACAAGTTGGATGGAGCCAGGCGACTACGAGTGCGGATACCTAGGTATGGTGAGGCCCAATCCTCGTAGGGCGTGGCTGCCCATGCGAACGTTGATTTAAACCACCCAACGAATCTCGCTCAGCCTTCTCAAGTCGCAAGAGCACGCGCCCTCAACCCCTTTAACAGGGGATGCTTGCTACATTGAAGATCATGTCCATCCACCCAAATCTACAACCAAGAGATCGATCTGAGGTCGGCTAATAGACACGTTTTGCCGACAAAATTTTCCAAGCACGGACGAGCCAATCGCATCCGAGGACTTCGAGGAGGCACTGGCATGCCGCTTGGACGGCGATGCGCACTTGGCGAAACGGGTCTCTAACGGTGTCGAAGAAGGAGCGAGCCCTAGATCAACTCAAGATCTGGCGAACTAGATGAATGCAATTTCTCAATCTGAACTCGATATGCGCCTGCGTGTAGTTTGTTCTGGTTCCTTTAGTCTTGGGGTTCACGGCGGTTGCGCTACATCGAAACCTGAGATTGCGCGCCGTTGGGGCGTTACAGGACGTCGAACTATCGCGAAGTGGAGGGAGTAGGAAAAAAGGAACGAGCATCTTGAGAAATTGCACAGCAAGTGAGATAAGAGCGAGAGAGAAGGAACGCCGCTATACATGCCCGATTGTTTTCGCTTGGAGGTGTGGGTAATGAGGAACCATCATCGCGCAACCTTCATTTGCGAATTCTCTAAAGTCATCCAGCATCTCTCCTCCTATACTGCTAACCGATGTGTTTGTTATAGCATGGTATGTCGGAAATAGAGAAGAAAAAGGGAGGTGTTCGTCGCGCGCACGATCGAATGACGTCCTCGTTCATGCGCCCGGATATGCTTTACCCGTTTCGAAACAGCGCATCGGCTACTGACCCGGCGCCTCTCAATCTGAAACACTTCTTTCCCACCCCTTCCCTCGCGATTCATCGATTTCGTGTCCAACTCTGCGAAGAAACCCAACAGCAGAGTCTGCGCGCTGGGGATGCCAGTCATTACCGGTCGGCATAACTGCGGCTTCCCGGGCCTACCCATTCCGTACCACACGCTCGGCGCAGTTGAGCTGGTGTTTGCAATGCATCGATTAATATCGAGCCGCCCCCCAAGGATTATCGTAGTTGTAATTCTCCGCCAGTACACGGACGCAGTGGCGTCTTCAGCACGTGGCCTGTTTCGAGCGACGTTGGAACGACTTTGGAACGTTGCGCACACCCAGGAGAAGCAAGCACGGTCGCGGCATTTGCCATGTTTCGCACATCTGTGCGACGTTGTCCCACTGTGTGGCAGCTATCTCAGTAGCCATGACCATCGCTGATCTGAATGTCGTCAAACCACCGCTTAAAGGGCACTGAGCAGCTTCTGCTTGCTTCTCCCAAGTGTACTAAATGACGGAGCCCTTCCGCGTCAGCACAAGCCATGGGAGGCTCGCCTACTAACGTCTATCTCAGTTAGCAAACACGAGCTTCCCCAGGATACATCGGAAGATACAGCTGTTATCGTGCGACGGCGCCCGGGGCTTGCCCACTACCGGCATAGTGGTTCCACCAACCATCCTTCGAGATGGGACTCATTTCAAAACCTCCGAGTCTGGAATGTCAAGCAGATTGTCGCTTGCTGGGCTGTGATCGATGCTAACAACAGGAAAGCCCTGGAATCCTTGCACGGGGATGCGCAAATGTCATCTAGACCTCGTGCCGCTTCGCACTTTACGGCGTTTCTTGTTCGTCGTTTCTTCCACCCACCACCCCGGTCATTCAGTGTAGAGTGCCGGAGGCATTCGTTCTTTCGTTTCTTAACTTTGTCGGTCTGCGACTACATCTCACTCTTTACGGTTTCCTTCATTTCGCTTCTATGCCGCATCCCGTTCCGACCGCTGGGAAAACATGATCCGCCGGAACCACGATGATTCGGGTCACCACTACGTGGATCCTTCGCTCGAGTTGAACATTGGGCTATGGGCGTTGTTTGCTGGTGCATCACTCTTCCTGGCGCTCCGGATATGGATCAAAGTCACACGTCGCCACGGTCTCTGGTGGGATGACCACATCCTCCTCGTTGCATGGGTAAGGCACCTGTTGGGCTTACAGATAGTCGTAGCTGATGGTGTAACAGGTCTTACTTGCTGTCAACAACGCCATCATCACAACCGAGTATGCCACAGGCTATGTGACCGACACATGGGACGATCGAATGCACATACTCATCAACATTACTTCCTGTGGAACACTGATCAACCAATCGCTCACCAAAACTGCCTTCGCCGTCACTTTGCTCAAGCTGACTAAGAACTGGGGCCAATGGATACTATGGTTCATCATTGGCAGCATGAATGCATACATGATTGCCAAAGTCATTCTCCAATGGGCAAAAGTGTGCGGCAAAGAATCCTACGACGTCTGGTACCGGTTGGACTTCTGCCTCGATTCAAAGTTCAGGGATGATTTCAAGGAAGGCGGCAACGTATACAACATCATCATGGACTTTATCCTCGCAGTCTTCCCCTGGGTCATCACGTGGAACCTCGACATGCGGAAGGTGGAAAAGATTGGGCTTTGTGTTGCCATGAGTCTGGTGCGTTGCTTCAAGTATGCCCCTATAATCCACCGCTGACCTCGGAACAGGGAATGTTTGTCGCGATCGTATCTGCTGTACGCACAGGCTGGAAGGACGAGGGCAACGTGAAGGACGAGTGGTACTTCTGGCGCAACGCTCATTCCAACATTTGGTATTCTTCGGAGATCGTCGGCACCATCATTGTTCAGTGTATACCCGTATTGCGACCTCTCCTCCGGGACATCAAGACTTCCCTTACATCGAAGAAGCTGGCCTCCACCGCAGAAGGAACAAGGCGACGCAGCCGGTACGTCCTTGTCTTGTACTGTTGTCGTCGCAAAACGCTAACATCACACAGAGCTCCATCCCTTTTCGGCTTCGGTTTCGGCCCCGGCCCAACCATCGGCACCAAATCCACGCACAAGGCGCACATCTACTCCGATGGACGAACCACCCTTAACGATACGAAAAGCGAGAGCTCTCCCGATTCTTGGGACACGCAGGGTATCTACCAGAAAAGAGAGTTTGAGTTGACTACCATGGAGGTCAAAGCGCAGAAGGGGAGCGAGATGGTGTAGATGGATGTAAATACGTTGGTCACCTACGGGCGGGTAATAGCTAGGATAGAGAATGGAGACGCTTCGCTGCGATCTATGTATGCGTTTCATGGAGATTTTGAGTGATACGAACGATACGGTTGTTACGGTCCATATGATGATCAGGTAGCGATATTCGAGGGCTGGCTTGGAAGTTACGATGCAGCATCGTTGGTAGTCGCTGAGTTGCGCAAGTCTTGCGCTCGATCGTTTGGCGCTTTTCGCCTTTTTTCTTTGTACATATTTGAGATGGGATCTGAACTACCTGTATCGTAGTTTGGTAGCTTCAATGAACCAGAAATAGCATTTCGTAATGTTCTGGAAGAATGCATCAACCCTCCCTGGATATCAACCCGCTCCTCTCTTCGCCATATCTCTCCATCCCATTCCGTCTCAACCCACGCGCAAATCCCACCATCATCTAATACTTCTAACCAGCTCCCTAAGATCGCCACCTTCAACCCACTTCTCCTCCCCTCCACCGCCAACACCCAATCCACCACCACCTCCTCCACTAACACCCCACCCTTCTCCTACGTCGCCCACCACCCTCGCCGGCTGACCGCCCACCACAGACCCCGACGCAATGACCATGTTCGCTGGTACAACCGTATGTGGTAATATCTTGACGTTTTCCTTAATGATAGCAAAAGGACCGATGTTGCAGTGATGCCCGATGTGCACATGAGAAGAAATGGAGATAGCCTGAACAGTCGAGTTTGGTCCTGCCATCATTAGGTTAGTATAACACAACGTACATCATACCCAGACGTCTCGCATGACAGTCCTCGAAAGCAGACATCAGAATCCGAACAAAACGTACCAACAAAAACATTATCCCCAATCTTCATCGGATAATAATGCACCTGGCCCCTACTGATCCTGCTCGGCGGTTTAATCACGCCTCCCTGGCTGATGACCGTACAGCGCCCTATGCTGATGCTCGTCGGCGTCACGTCCTTACCAGACGAAGAAGGTGCCGAGCGTGTGGGGTGCAGGTCGCCGCGCAGTTGCACGTCGGCCATGATGACGGTGCGCCCGCCGAGCGTGATGTTGGCAGTACCGGTGATCGCGCTGCGGCGGGAGACTTTGTTGCCGGAATCCTGGGGGTGGTGTTAGTGGGGAGGGTCCATGGTTTGGGGTTTTGATGGTGTTATGACATGGCAAGGATGTGGTAATGGGGTGCGCAAGATATGGATAATGTTTTTCTGGTGTTTTGTTGATGCGGAAGGGGAGGAGAGACATACGGTCTCGATGTATTCCCCCTTAGGAGCGGCCTTACGCGCTGCTGGGCGCGACATCCTGACAACCGATATGCTTCTTATTCTCTGCTATGCTTTCTGTGAATCGAGTGTGATGATAAATAGGCTATGTGTTGAAACAGAGACGCGAATGTGGTTGACGTGAAAGAGCGATCTGTAGCGGAAGGTGTACGCGACCCAAGCTCCGAATCTAGCCAATCAACGCGTCGCAGCTAGCTCTTCGCGTACGCATGGCAGGTAGTCGCGAATGACAGCCCTTACACCTCGTTTTTCTGCCCACGGAGAATTCGTAAACGAAGGATAGTGAAGGCTGCGGGTTCGGAGGGCTGAGAGTACCGTAGAGCTTTGTAGCCGACACATACTGAAGTCTCTTGCACAGCAAGGCCATGCTATCCACACCTAGCAAGTACCGCGCTCTCACAGTATACACCACAAACACACTTCATATCGCATACCAGGCTCCAATTTCCATCCACATATTCCCACTCCACACTCACCAATCGCAACCTCACCCTCAGCCTCACCCCCATCTCACATCATCGGCCCTACCACCCCCAACACCATCGCTCAACACACTCAAAACGTAACACATCCCAAGACCGGCCTCTCACCCCAATCAATCCCCCATCCTCTCAATCCAGGAACAGCAACACTCCCCCGATCCCTCCTTCCCCAGCCCACCCTGACCCTGACCCTGCCCACTATCCTTGACTGACCCTGTACCCTGCGCCGTCCCTCCATGTCATGTCCGCGCTATTCCCATGCGCATACCCAATCCCATGATCACTCCGGAGTTACCTCCGACACCGTACACGTTTTCTTGCGGCTGGCGCACCGGCTGCATCGCCGCCAATGGTGCCGGCCGTGTTCCATGTCATCCGAGCGCATCCGGGTGGTTGATGGAGACTCGCACGCTCGTATGTACACGTGGTGTGTGGTTGCATTTGGGTTAGTGCATTAGTGCTTCGATCTGCGTACGAGTGGTTTTACGCGTAGGAGCTTGGCGAGGGCGGCGGCGGCGCTGCGTGGTGTGTTTGGGTTAGAGGAGTGAGGCTGTGAGGCTTAGTGTAGCTTGGGCTGGGCACTGGGGTAGTGTGAGCATCGAGGTGTTGGTCATCGGGATGGCGGATTGGTTGAGGGGGGGAGGGGGTTGTATGGTGTAGTCTACCGTGGAGATGTGCGCGGAGATGAGGACATGTCCAAGTCACGCAATACGTCTTTTGGTAGCTAGATTCCATTTCGCTGAAGAGTCCAGATCTTGATCTTGCTCAGGTGGCTTTTGGCTATCTTTAGGTTCAAAACGGCGTCGCCGCTGCTTGGTTCGAGAACAACGCCGCAGTGGTAAGCCACCCGCTAAGATGGTGACACAGCACAACGAGCGAATCAAAATGCTTGGTGAACCTGAGTTTCGTGTAGGGGTTGCACCGGAGAAGGCGGTTGAAGTATCAGCGGCATATCGCGGAGTCACAAGGCATAATGGAGTTTGGGGTGGTAGATTTTTCATTCGTGATGCAGGTATGCCCTAGCTGCGTGATCAAAATTGACTTTTTGACCCATTGTCCCATTTGCGCCGCCCATACCCTATACCCAGGTTGTCGTAAAGGATTGTTCGTAGTATCATCTTACTCTGCTCGTGTTACAGCCACCGCCGGGTCAGACACGATTGCTCACCAGCAACGTGCCTCGATACGTAGCGCCATGTGTACAAATTCCTAATAAAACCCGAAAAATCAAGATGAGAAGGAACGCCCTGCGTCCTGTCCCCAACGCCTGAAATGACAAAAACAGAAGTAGTACTGGCAGCGATGTCGTCAAAGGTGAGTAGACGGATGGTGACTGCACGTATCTCTGGAACCACCCACACCGGAATGATGGGTAAAAAAAAAATCCATTATTCCGGTGTGGGTGGTTCAGAGATACGTGCAGTCCACACCGGAATAATATGTACCTGGAAGACGGGGGTGCTCTAGCTGTCGCTAAGCGACCGAAGCAGTGCTTCTGATCCAGATCAACGAAGCAAGCTGTACAAGAAGGCCCATCAATGAATGAGGGTGCGGTCGTTGTTTGAGAATGTCGTAACCTGATGGAAAATGTGTGTAAAAAAGGGTATCCGAGAGGCACACACGGTGCAGTAGGCATATCGACAGCCGAAGAAGTCTAGTACTGTACAAGCTCGAAGAAGGCAGATGATTACTGGATATGAAGCGAGTTTTCTGCTCGCTGACTGATGTGCTGGGCATGCGCCTCGAGTGCACGAGCTTGGACATGGGTTACTATTGTCATATTAGCAGATGTTGTATAGGTTTTGAGCAGGCAGACTCACCAGGCCATACAGCGGCCTTTGACAGCATGTAAGCCGTCACCATCAGCAACTTGGTTCCGTAACCGCAATGCCCGAGGTTGGAAAGACTACCCAGCATCGGTAGGTTGTTGGACGATATGTCGTAAGCCAGCTTCATATCAGCATGGTGGAGGATATCAGAGATCTTCTGTAGCAGCTTAATGTCTTCCTCCTCAAGAAGTACAACAGCTGGCACTCCCGCAAAATCAATCTCATCTCTACCGAGCACGCCCATATGACGACCAACACGGTCTTGCACAGTTGCAACCCATTCAGCAAGGACCTGAGCGCAATCGAAAGTGCACAACGCGGATGAGTTGGGAAGCTCCCGAGCCGTGAAGTCAGCGTACGAGGCACCCAGTTTGTCTGCCATGGAAAGGGAGTCAGCAGCGTAGAAAGCGGCCTTTCGGAGATGCCTTTCGCGTTTGGACGACTGAGAGTTGGAGAAACCGTTTGCCGCATTTCCGGGACTGACGTGGTCCTGTGAGCCCATTTGGCCTGGAGAACCTGAGTTGAGATCCATCGATGCAAACCTCTCAGGGGTCCCGTCTGCTTGGCCGACGATGTCAATGCCTCTGGCGAGTTCGTTCGCCATGCCGTCAAAATCGCGCTGCCACAAGAGCTCCTTCGCGCGACCAAGGTTGACAAAGAGCCTGACATAGGCCAAGTCTAGTAATGGGATACAGTCGGCGGAAAGAGGACCAAAGGGACTGGGGCGCTCAATACTGTGGTTCGGGTTGGCTCTCCACGCGACTTGCCAGGCCTTGAGAGCGGGCTCCACCTGGGCATGCATGGCCTCTGTCTCTTGGGCCTTCCACAAGCGACCGTTGTGTCTGTTCCGCGTTTCCCAAATGTAAACGTGCATAGCATTGATCAGCACATAGCAACCGAATGTGCTGGGCCGGATGTCGCTCTCAGAGGGTCCGTTCATTGGCTGCCCGCCTGCAAATGCCTGGGGGTAGGAGTTTCGCATCCGTGAGGTGGTATTCCGTGAACTGGCTTCGAGAAGGTATGTCATGGCCGAGATGAAAGACAAACCGCGTTGCTGAGCGATCATTGGTCCGCCCATAGCCACCCACGTCTGAGGACTGTCAACAGACCAGAGATCCTCTTCGCAGGGTAGGTCTAGATGTATCTCTGAGTTCAGTATGCGTGGAGAATGCGCGTAAGCGGATACAAGCAGACTCGACATGGAGAAGATGGCAAAGTAAGTCCTCTTACGCTCTTCGATCTTCTTCCACTGAATCCACTGAGCGTGCTCGTCCACACTATCTGCATGTTGGCCAAACTGCGAGCTCGATTCGTCAGACATATCCACATTGTCGCCATTAGTATGGTTGGGTGGACTGGAAGAAGTCTGCTCTGGAGCGGTTGGCTTATCCAAGCCAGCAGCTTTAGCAAGGCTTACAAGTGCTGCGCAATGGGTGCTCGCAACCTCAGCGGCCTGTCTATCGCCACAGCTGTGACCGAAGATGAGATTGAGCAACATAGCCTGCACTAACCAGAGTGGTGGTTTGTTGATGTGGTCGTTTGCGGCATTCGACCCGTTGACAGCCGAGAGTCCAGCTTTGCGGCGCTCGTCAAGGTAGAATAGAATCAGCTTCTTCGCAGCCTCAAACAATTCTTTTGCGACATTCTGCTCATATTCGTACAAAGCACCTATCGCGGCCATGGCAAGGATGAGACATCCACCGCCGCCAACCATGGTATCTTGGCTGTAGTTTCCGGCCGAGCGAAGTTGGTATGTGTACGCCGGGGTATCAAAAGAAAGTGTGGGGATGTGCAAGAAAGGTAAGTGCGGGTGGAAGTAGTGGATGTACGCATTGACGTAGCGCTGGATGTCGACAGTGCTAGGGAGTATACCAGCCTGGGCTGAAGGTTTCCCGGTACCATTGGACAGAGGCGAGCTGACTGCGGGTTGCGAGAACCTCCGTTGAGCTCCATGACCGTAGCCCATGGCTTGAGTCAAGTTGAACATCATAGCCTGCCGCGTAGAGTCTGTAATGGTTTCAGTGGAAAATGATGAGACAGAACTGTGCCTTGCGCTGCCGTTGAATGAGGAAGATGATATGCTGCGGGCATCAGAAGCGAAAGTCATGGGCGTCTGAAAGTACTGATTCGGCATACCGGGTATACCAGCTGAAGGGCTCATGGCCACTAAAGGAGGTGGAGTAGACGAGTAGAAATCGTTCTGAACGCCCTGATCGCCTAGCTCTTGTGAAGTGTTGTTGTTCATCATAAGCTCAGGGAAGACCGGAGCCATGGCATCGAGTGTGAAGGCGGTTGGGTTGATGCTGGTGTGCGCGACTAGAGGGTTGTGCCACATGGCTGCTGAGTTTTGT
The DNA here is from genome assembly GCF_024043165.1 of Alternaria incomplexa. Taxonomy (NCBI): domain Eukaryota; kingdom Fungi; phylum Ascomycota; class Dothideomycetes; order Pleosporales; family Pleosporaceae; genus Alternaria; species Alternaria incomplexa. The sequence continues at coordinate 70,602 of NW_026249868.1, read as the reverse complement.
TGGCTTGAGCCGTCCAGCATCATGTCGTTGAAAGCACCCTGACTCGCAGTGCTGATGGCCGATGGCGAGGAGCCGTCAAGAGCCGACTCGTTGGCTCCGGTGAAGACCATGTTGCTGTCGATGCCCATTCCCCAGCCGAAATCGTCTTCCTCAATAGGATTGTTGCCGGCGAAGGGATTAGCGAATTGCTTGAAGGGCGATTGTGGAAGTGCGATGCCTGCGTTGAAGTGGTGCAGCTGGTTCGGGTTAATCGTAGAAGCCGCTGACGAGCCGAAGAACTTCTCGAGCTCACGGTCATCAGAACCAGCCATGCCTGGGATGGGAGCCGTGCGAAGACCGCCACCCATACCGAATCCCATATGGGTGTCTAGTCTTGGTAGACCGTGAGACTGGCCATGGTTGCCGGCAGCTGTCGACATGCCCCTGTAGTCGAACTGACTAATTCCCGATAGGCTCGAATGGTGTGAATGACCTGGGTGGCCTCCCCTGCCGCCAGCTATCGAAGTTCCATGTGTGGCGAGAAAGCTGTTGAGGGCGGTCGGGTCGATGTGACTGATGGTGTTTGCGCGTGGCCTCATGACATTGCCCTTGGCGCCGCCCACATTGCTTGAGACCGAGTTCTTGCGTACACGGGCGGCAGGGTTGGGCGGCAGGCCGGTCGTGCTTTCCCTACGTCCATTGCGGGGTCTTGTGTTGGTCGCGCCTTGTTGGTGGAGCTTCTGCTGGTGACGTAGGAGGAGGTCGCGTCGCGCGAAGCATCTCGTACACTGGGGGCACTCAAAGGGCTTCTCTTTTGTGTGGGATCGTTCGTGTCGCTTGAGATGCTCTAGGCGCGCGAATGAGCGTGTGCACGTCGCGCATACGTGCGGCCGGGGCTTGTCGTTCTTGGGCGGAGGGAAGGTCTGGACGGTGGGCGAGGTTGCGGGCTTGGCTGTAGATGCGGAAGCTGCGATTAGCGGTCTTTGTCAGCTATCATGGTGTTGTGTGGCGGTCGCTCCTACTCACAGTTGCTGGCGCTGCCCGAACCGTTGGAGTCGTCGCCCGGCGAGGTCGCGGGGCCTGGCAGGCTCGTGCTTTCCACTTTCGCCATGATCATGTATCGGATTGGCAAAACACCAATCACGTCCACAATCGAGTCGAAAATACACCCGCCTCAAGGTGACTGGAAGCGGACTACTGATGGTACTGAAATGAGAGCTATCTTGGATCGAGCTCGTTGCAGCTCGCGGGGCAGCAAGCTCTCGGAGTAAACAAAGAATCTACTGAATCAGAGGCTGCCAACACACACAAATGTCAGCGAATGATGAGGTACGACCAGCTGGAGCAGACGAAAGTACCTTGTATAGGCCTCTAAGGTGGAAAGAGCGTCTAAGAGCTTGTTTACGCAGCGTCTCGTAGCCGCAGCTCGTAGCAGTGGGATATCAAGATGGAATTGGATCTTGGGATGACAATGCTAATGTACAGCAAAAGCCAATTGATAGCTGCAGGGGACCTTGGTCGAAGTGGTCGGAGGTAGGCAAGCTGGGTACCTGGCAAGGGCTCGCAACAAGAGCAAGCCTACGCTGAGGGAAGAAAGGTACCAGGAAAACGGACGTGTGATGTAGTTGGATCGGTCCGTACATAGGTCGGCGTGCGTACGTGTCTACCGCTGGTCCCGGAGAGCGTGAAGCCAGTGCGGGAGGCCTGTGGTCAGCAGTAGCAGAGGCAGTGGCAGATGGTGGAGCTGGTTGAGCACGAGGGTCCAGCCTTGATGTAAGCGTCTGTACCAGCGGTGCTTGCTGGAGGCGCCGGCGGCTTTTGGCTGGTACGGCCCAAAAGGCTAGATTACAGCGCAGACACAACCTTCGGTCCCGGGCAGAGCAATTGGGCGACGACACAACGATTGGTCGGAGGTGCAGAGGGCAGGCCGAGTCTGGGGAATCGGGCACGGGCCAAGGTTCGCGGGACGATGGCTATTACAACGAGCAGCGAGAGTCAGGAAGCACGCAGAGCAAGTCGCACGCGGTCGAGCTGTGGCGAGGGAGCTGGAGGTGTCGAGATCAGGCACAGCGACGGCGACGGCGGCCTCGTCGAATTGTAAGCAGATCCCCAGACTTCACGGCTCGTAAAGCTTTGGAGCTAGGCGGCGAGCGTGTCATGCAACTGGCCAGCGCCCCAGGTTCTTCGACGGGCCTGCAAGCACCAGGGCTTCTCCCAAGTGGAGCCCCCAGCAAACGGCCATTCTGGCGCAGGGGTCCTGTCCGGAGTACTTCCGTTGCGATGCCCTCGCCTCTACCTGCGCGTCTGAAGAGGCAGCGATGGGCGTCTGCGATCAGCAGCGTCGCCTTCAGGACTACTCGCGGCTTGGCTGCAGCAACTGCGCCAGGGGCCCACAGCTACGGCCTCGGCTCCCTGTAGCAATCGTCTTCGCGGCAGCACTGTACACTGCACACCACCCACCTACGTTATTAGTGGAATCGGCCTCGAAGAGCACGCCGCAGCATCTATAACATGCTCCCGACGAGGGCGGCTTCATTTCGCCTGGCGGAGATAGATTGTGGAGCTCCAATGGCCTGCCGGTTGCATATTAATTGGCGAGAGAGCTACTCGTCCCTGAGGATACCCAGAGTACCGCACGGGTCTAGAGGCACGACCATGCTCGGGCTTCCGAGAGCGAGTTTCAGCAGCCTGTCACCGATACTGGCGAACGATGCTGGGTGCTGCAAGATGCGCGCACAACAATGGGCCTCGCATACACGGCCCATGCAGCTGCGGCCGTCAAGCGCCTAACTATAGGAACGGGCAACTACTGACAGCACGCTATGCCGCCAGCGCGCCACTCAGCACCGCCGGGCGACTTCAATTGCTTTTACACAGGCGGATAGCTGCTTGCGCTGACATCGGTGAGGGCTGCAATACCTGCAAACTTCCCCAGGAAATCCAAGGTCGAGCCTGCAGAGCTTGGACGGCGGCAGCAAAGGCGGCTAGCCTGCTTCGAGATCTGGGGTAAAGCATGGACTGCCCAGAGACCCATGCCACATAGCGCCGCATGACCACGGCCTGCAAAGTTCCCATCGCCGTCGTCCTAGCCCTTGTCGCTGCTGCTCGACCCGCCCACCTATCACCGCCTCGCAGCGTTGATCCCGTCGTCTTTGGCCGTCTGTTGAGTACATGCGCTTGCTGCGAGAACCGGTACTGCAACGTCGCGAACCACAGTTGCCCCATCGTAGCAGCGGATGTGGAAAGAGCCGATGGCAGCGACGACAAAAATCTCTCACGCCCTGTCTCATTCCGCAGGCCGCGGTGGGTATACTACTGCACCTGACCTTCGGCAGCCCAGGACCCTGACGTTCTCGGTCTGTCGCGTCGCCCTCCTACGCGTACTGGAGCATCCACCGCGCATGACGGCATCGTCAGGCTACTATCGTCTTTTCGGCCTCCCGCTACGCTCGCTTCGGCTTAAGCAACATGCTGCTTCGCCAGTCGGGTCTGCATTGCCAAATTCAAACTTCGGCTATGACCATGTTGCTGTCTCGCAGTCGAGATATTGCACGAGACCCTAGCCAGTGACGTTGCGCTTTGTGGCAATGAAGATCGGCTGCTGGTGCACGACCACAGTAAGCTCGTGGCAGATCTACAATCGAACGGCCACATGGTGGAGCCACGGAGCAATCCTTCAGCGACACCAAAGCCATCTACGTCAATCGAAGCACTGTAGAAGATGTACCGAACAAGCAGGAGCAGCTTTCGACTTCCTACTGCTGATCGTGGCTGTAAATGTTCGCTGAGCCACTTAAGATCGTCTATGCAAATGCAGTTGTCAACGCACATACCACTCGATCTGCATCCCAGTCCTTGTCTATACTTTCTGACATCTCACCAGATTGCTCGCCAAACGCAAGTATCGATGATCGATAAATTCCCCGGCGAAATAATTTGCATGGCTCTCCTGTCACTTCTGCCGACAATCCCAGGTGGCTTGGCCATGGCATGAAACTTTAGGATTTATACAATCCGTCGCGATTGGTGCGAGGAGAGCAAATAACCACCGCGCGATAGCTTGTGTAGGGACCAAATTTGCCATGTTCGCATCTGCCAATGCACGTCTTACCACCGAGCAGCATTCTCGCGGCCGCGTAACGACGACACGTTGGACTGCTCGTGCAGCATGACGTGCTTCCTTTGTGCAACCATCGGGACGAGTCTACAGCACGGTCGCGAACACGATGCCGACCGCCCATGCAGATATCTAATGACGAGCGTCTGCTTCTTCCCGTTCGCTTCAAGCCCGCTCGAACCGATGACGCACGCCTAACCCGATAAGGTTATCCCGGCGCACTCCCCAGACAATTGCCCCTCGTACTTCATCTCGACGACTGCGAACCCCCAGCAGTGTTGCGCCCTGCAGCTCCACCTATCACACACCTGCATAAGGCACGTATGAGCCGTTTTCGGTTGCCATCCGCACTGGGAGCTGTTCGGAGTAACAGGTGCGAAAGCTGAGTCTGGAAGCATCACAAACACAAGCCCACAACAGATCAGCGTGCACGCAACGCAAAAGCATGGTGTTCCACTCAATTGCACGCAAGGTAACGGCACTACGTATTTTGCCTTAGGCGCACTGCCTCTCTTGTTCTAGTTCGCTTAACGCAGTCGAAAGATCACCCCATATTACTGCAGTCGTTTGAGCCTCGACGTTGAGCGCCCAAATATAACGCAGCATTGCTGACGCCCAGCAGTCTACCCACTGTATAGCACCAGGAGAAGCTAGACCAAGTGGGGCTTGACACACGATTTGAAGCGACGCTAGGATTCTAGTCTGCAGCTCACGTGCACGCTTGGTACGTACCTCGCCGCATCCTAGGATGCACTGCCGCTTCGCCACCTAGAGCTCTGTACCTGTGACCCTAAGCGCGAGCGACTACTTGACACTCAACCCTTTCGATTGAATTGTCAAAGAGTCAGACCCGACGTCATGGCCACAGCGACACGATCCTGCAGGAGCTGCGGTACTTTGCACCGTAGTCTATTATCACCTGCCGCTTGGCTTTCATCGTCATCTCCCGATAGGTCGAACTAGACGTCTTCCGCGGTAGCCGATACTACCTCTTAAGTCCCCGAGTTGTTGTTCCTGTGACACCTCCGATTATGGTAAGCTTTCGGTCTTTCACTCACCCGGCTCCGCGACATCTTCAACATGATGTGTTGAGGCCGTAGGAGTACACTATCACGATTACGAGGCGTTTGTCCACACTCGGGAGTAAGGGTAGCTGTTCTTTCGAATGCAATCCTGCTGCAGCATGCAGATGAAGCGAAGCTCAGCGGTTCGTCGCAAGCTATCCCAGGTAAATGCGACTCGAGATCTAGGGTCTATCCTAGCTGTCATTCCCGACCCTGTGGCTTGACACGTCCTCTTACCTGTTGAGTCCGTCTTTTGACTTTAATCTCCCATTAAGTTGCGTAAGCACTGTTTGACTTTACGCATCCTTCCGGCTATTTGCGGTCGCCTCATCTTCTTCCAGAAACCAATTCAGCCTCACGTGAATGAGAATTCCTTCACGGCGATACCTATTTTCTGTTCCCGCATCCCAACACCCCACGCCGCCGGGAAAAACCCTTTGCCTCCGCGCCCCAGAGTTCTCCACACAAGATCCACCCATCTATACCAGGAAAAGAAGCCCACGGCTCAACAGCGGCAGATGAACAGGCTACTAGCCATCCGCGAACCTACTAAGTGGATCGATCACGGTGGCTATGTAACATCACGGCGTCCAGCTCCGCGCCCTATTGCGAAATGGAAATTCGTTACGACGCTAATACTTACTCTGAGGTATTCTTACTACAACCTATACTTGCATCGTGTGGCAAGTCAAGAAAGAACTCTTCACGGCAACAGGCAATCCGGTTACGGGATACCGTTCACGGCTCCTGCATGCTGTTGTATGACATGCATAATGTTACGCAGCCTGCTGACGCAACACCAAGTCCTATTTTGCGCAGCCCTTTTCCAGTTTCACACGACCGGTATCTGGCATGCATGCGAGAATGTGTATACCGATGTTCGGGCGAGAGATAGGGTTTCGATCTGGGGTGTGAAGGCTAGGCCTGATTGATCGCTGTCGGGGCGGCAGGTGATGGTATGACGGCATGGCGCTGGGTGCGGAACTGGCCGCTCGCATCACGTACCGAGTTGCTCGCCCACCTTGCGATCTGGAGGGCTTGCGAAGATCTTCGGGACTTTATCGCGTTTCTTTGGGGACTAGTGTTGTGGAGGTGGTGTGAGCGGGAGGTAAAGAAGATCACAGTGAGCTTAGATGACGCCGCATCACGAACAACGAGTGATGGATGCACCCTCATACACACCCCAGCATGAGTGTGGTCACAGTCGTTTCGTGCCGACCTGAGTTGCTTTCTTCCACTTCTGCTCCTTCGTCTGACTTCTTCTAATACTACTTCACCGTAGTCAACCCAGACTTCTACAGTCACGTATATAACCATCAATCGCAGCGCAAAAAGTATGCGCGAGTTCGTCGCCAATCTCATTTTCAGCGTACTCTTCACCAAAATTTCCGTATGCAGTCGACATCCCGTTGCCCTATACAAAACATAACCGTCCACCAAAACGATAGCTTGGCAGCTTCGAATTTGCATATAAATTGATCGTCTCTGTTCTTCTCACTCTTCCTATTATAACTCACTTCCACATTGTTCCAAAACAAAATGGACAAAGTCATGTTGCATGACCTTCGGCACGGTCTTGGCCTCTAAAACGAAAACAAACTGGAGTGCTATCATGTCGTCGTGCCATTCTCTGAGATACCACACTCTCAGGTTCTCAAAAACACAGTTCTTCCAGTTTTCAAAACTACACGGATTTCAGTTTCATGTCTTCGCGTCTTTCCTTTGCTTCTCAAAACTTGCGAGGTCAGGATTTATGCGCTGCTGGCGAGCGCGAAAGCTCTATCACAGACACTCATGTGGACGACTTCCATTCCGATTATCCTTTATAGAATAATCTCAAAGTTCCTGTACAACTAAAAACAAAAAGCGTCCCCTGTATGAGAAGCACCGGAAGTCTTCGCGTCTCTCGATGTCTCATGCCCTCTCTTCGCTTTACAACTCGGAACCAAAAGCGCATCGAGCTTTTCCAAAAACAAGAGACCGGTTTCCCATGCGTGGTCTGTTGTGAGGCAGACCCACCACCAAAACTACCATGCCGGTCTCCTATGGAAAGATCGTTTCCCAAATTCGCATTCCGATCGAGCAATGTGGCTCCTGCGAGTAACTGCGGCGATGCAAATGTCCAAAGAAAAGGACAACACTGATGCCTGGTGTCGCGCAGGCGCAGGAAAAGAAAATACATTTTGGCAACATGGCTTGCTATAAATACACCAGCAGAGTTCGCATGCTTCCTCTCTCTTCTTTCTTTCTCCAAAAGTCTGGCTTGTGACTCCAAAACCGAATTGTTGCCGAGGTATGGTGCAGAAAATTCGAAAATACGCAGACATACTGCGAGTATCTGTCTGAGAACGCAATCAAAACGAGAAAGCCAGTGCGTATGTCTGGAGTCGGCGGTGGCTTTGCGAAAAACTAAAAAAGCTACTCATCCGGATTCATGACTGGAGAAGTAGTTCAAAACCGCACTATATGGTCGTTCTGTCTTGTTGAGATAACGAGATCCTAAATATGGATGGATGAGTATTTATGTTTGGGAAGAGCGCACCTCTGAGATGGCGTACACAAACCTTCTCTCGACGCCCTTCCTCTAATATCCTTCACACACATAGTACGGAGTACCATTTCTAAACCCCAAATGAGAACGAAACTTGGTCGCGAGATCTCTTTCCTCCTAAACTTCGCTTTTGCTCCACTCATGGTTCTGCAAAAAGTCGACGAGGATATGACGATGCTCTCGGCGTAAGCGCTGCCTACAGAAATACTGTACTATCTGCTTTATGTTGCGTTAAAGGCAATGGCTTTCTACATGGCAGCTAGCCCTTTCGCTGCTTAGTATCACGAAAGCAATGGAGCTGCTTCCTACCTATGTGGCACAGAAATCATTTGAGAACCCATGAATGTTCTGAGAGACTGGATACGATTTATTAGTGTGCCCGTCAGTACGAGTATACAATGCTCACCCTCTCGCAACGCTTTCTTCTTTACTTCCTCCCAAGTTTCGACACACTTAAAGCGTTCCTTCTCAAAACACCTGTACGGAAATGCCATGTGTGTGAGAAAGATCCAGAGGCCTTTATTCCAATGAAGTAGCCGTGTTACAGCTACAAAAACAATCATTCTCCTGAAATATGTCTGCTCGGGGCTTACTCTCGAGATTATACGGTCGAACACCTGCCGAGCTTGTCCTCTTCTGCCCCGATCTTGATCAAAAGAAAAAGACCGTGGAGCTGATGGCGAACTTCGTCGCTAAGATACGGAGTTTCTATCTGAGTAACTAAAGTGGACGATGATCTCTGAATGACCTTGGGCTAGGCTGGAGCATATAAAACCCTCCCTGCTGCCGTTTCTTCCTTCCTTAATACGCCTTTGTCTGGCTTTACTAAAATGACTGGTGCGAATACCTATGTCTCCAAAACGTTTGTCTTCCATTAAAATGTCTCTGCTTGTTCTCTTCTTCTGCTCTCTCAATCGAGCGTGTTCAAAACCATCCACAATATGTCTTATGGGAAGAAGGAAGACAAGGTTTTCCTAGCGCACAAAACGCGACGCGATCAGCCTATGTCTTTTCGCTGGTCGACGTATGGATTCCTCTGATGTCCTGTCTCTTCTCTTCTTTTACTATAATGTGTTTGACCAGCACTTCAAAAACCATCGGACAACGTCCATATGTCTCCGGGAAAACAGTTACAAGCGACACTCAGATAGATTTGCCTTCTTCCCTTCGTCTTCATGAGTCTAAACTCTTACTGCTACGATATTGTTACATCTTTACTGCGGAGCAAGGTCCAAAGCATTGTATGTCTACGACTTCTGGACTGATCCCAACAAATCCTCATCCCGTTACCTTCTTTAAAGCACAAAGTATGTGCTACTTCATGGCCAATGCATAAGTCCAACACGAGCATTAGTCGCTTTTTCCTCCTAAAATCATCGCATCTTCAGAAACACTCAAAGATACATGTCTCTCAACGAAGAGTAGGATGTTTGATGAAAGATCTGTTTTGTTTTCTCTCGAACAGTTTCCAAAATCATCAGCATAACACACCCATGGCAAAGGCGGCACGAAGTCAGATTTGATGTGTTCAAATGCCGCGAATGCCAATTTAATGTGAGCGAGGAGATTGCGGTCGCTGCAGGAAGCCCGAGCTACTCTCTAATGCTACTGGTATATGAGCACTGCTTTTTTGCCTGATCACGCTTCTTTAGTTCCCAATTATCGGGACATGGTTGTCGCAGGATACAAATATTAGATGCAAGATTCAGCTGTGGCACCTTGGCTGTCTACCTAGGTAGAATAAGAATCAACAAGCATTCCGCAGGCAGAAGTCGGGTCTCTGTTGTACCGGAAGCTATCAGTCGAGCATCAGACATGCACCCAATCTAGTCTAGCTCCTACTCGGGCTCGGTCGCCCGTCGCCGATTGTCTCTTCTCCACGTCGGTCAGCCCGCCCGATCCACCCCGCAAACCACTCCGCATCGTGAGCCGTCCACAATGACCAGACCCTTGCTCGGTAGATTTTGCAAATTCATTGCAACAAACTACTGACTCGTTGAGAAAGCCTTCGGTGATCGTCACCGACGCTTGTGCGTATTGACATTCTACGGAAGTTACGATCGGGCCGAGGGCCACGCGCCAAAAAGGACAAATACTTCGCATGTTATCGTAAACGAGCGCTTCACTCCTTCTTACCATCCTGAAGTCTCTGCCATGCTGCACTTTGCTTATACACAGCTCACGTTTGCCGCGTTATTAGCGGCAGCACTTTCTAGCCCCGTGGACCATGACAGTTGTACTTCGTTACGACACAGCGTGGACTACGTTGTCGACTCCAGTCGGGTAAACATTGGCGGAATTGCAGACATATCAGCTGTGGCTGCTCAAAATATCACGGAGACAAATACAGCTTCCTTTTGCCGTGTTGTTGGACTCATGCCATATGGTCCAAATAACACACTACATTTTGATGTCTGGCTACCCGAAAACGGAAATTACAATGGGCGCTATTTATCTGTCGGTACGTATTGAATCATTCAGATCAGTGCTCGTGCCTCGTGGTTGCTGACATCATCATGAAGGCAATGGCGGACTTGCAGGCGTGATAGATTACCAGGCAATGGCCACGAATCTCAACTCTGGCTTCGCTGTTGGAGGGTCTGTTTTTTGCCCCCTCTGTGTTTTGCCATGTTGAGCTAACTCATAGGCCTCAAGGTGTGACTCTGGACATTTGGTTTCCGAGAACGGCGTTTCCGAGCCAGGAAGCTATGTTCCATTCCTTCACTCATATGCCCAGACCGCAGCGTGGATCCGGGATTCGATCGCGATGTTCACTGTACCAGCAAAAGCTATCACAGCGACGTTCTTCCGAAACCCGCCACAGAAGTCTTACTTCTCAGGCTGTTCCACAGGTGGTGCTCAAGGATATGCACTGGCCCAGTACCATCCCGAAATCTTCGATGGTATTGTTGCAGGAAGTGCCGGCAACTGGTACTCCCATCTCATCCTTTCGTTTCTGTGGAACGGTCTTCACGCACGGAAGCCTGGTGCATTTCTAGCCCAGGACGTACTCACGTTTGCAAGGGATGCAGCACTGGAGAAGTGTGATGATATTGATGGCGTGAAAGACGGAGTGATCGACGATCCAACCAAGTGCGACTTCGAAATTACATCACTACTGTGCCGGTCTGGGCAGGCTCAAGTTGAGAATAACAGAACGACATGTCTGAATCAGACGCAGCTTGCCACTTTTGAAGCGTTCTACGCTGGACCTGGGGCCGATATATACCCCGGGTTTGCAAAGGGATCGGAATCCGAATGGCTTCTGCTGGAAGAAACTCTCTACACCGCGTATGCAGTACCTATATTGCAGAACCTTGTCTTCAAGAACTTGAGCTATGACTACACTACTTTCGACTTTCAGAACGATGTCAAGATTGTGGACAAGGTTGCAGGTCCTTTGATCACTGCAACATCCCCAAGACTCGATGCATTCAGGGCTCGAGGTGGAAAACTTGTCGCATCGCAAGGTTTGTCGTCCACCAGATTTGCACGAGCACGAAATCAGACTTACGCGAATAGGCTGGGCTGACCCATTTAACGCGCCTACTTGGCCTATCGATCAACACAACGAAGCGAAAGCCATCTACGGCGAGGCACAGCTTAATGATTTCTGGCGCTTGTTCATGGTCCCGGGTGGTGGTCACTGCGGCCCCGCTGCTAGCTATCCTCAGGTTCCTGGAAAGTACCACTCTCTCGAAGCTCTCATTCCATGGGTAGAAAATGGCGTAGCTCCTGAGTACATTCTGGCTACGGAGCCTTCAGATGGAAGTAACAGGACAAGGAGGCTTTGCCCATACCCACAGCATGCAGTGCTGGAAGGTCAGAACGCTGACCAATATGATGCATATACTTGCATCGATTAGCCGAGCAGCTATAATCAAACAAAGGGGCATCAATGTGTTATTCAACGACGTTGTACATAGGAATAATTGAGGCGCATCAAAGTCCTCGCGAATACATCTTGGAGATGGGATTTATCCACTCTATCGCTACTCCAAAACATCCCGAACCTCTTTGTGATGTTCCTGGGAAGACCAAAACCCCAAGAAGTCGTGGATGTGAGCCAGGTCGCAGAGAGAACAGAAATATGCATCATTTTCTTCAGGGATAAGAGAAACCTTGTGCAGACTGGCAATATGTCCTCGCGTAGCAAAAAACATCACAAGTAGGTTGTATCTTCCTGCTGTACTGTCGCGCCCACATATATAAATCGCCTCGGCTTCCTCCTACTTCGATTCTAGACACCATTCGTGCCTTTTACTACACCAAAACTTCTAAACGCCATCTACGATGTTTGCGAAAGAAAAAAAAGACATGCATGAGCGCCCATGTGCTTCCTCTCGCTTCCAAAATACAACCAACCTAAACTGCATGGAGATGGAGAAGCAGACGTGATAACTCACCTGTCAAATGAAACGCGGTTCAAAAACTTTAGAAAGGCTGTGGTATGCTCTGGTTGAGGAAATCTAGATTTCTTTACTCTTAAAACCCAGCAAGTCCGTCCTCTGTGACGCTCGCCTGGCGGCTGCTAAGTATATAAACCTCTCCGACCTGTACTCTTCCTTTCCATTTCATCAAGACATCTTTCCGCACATTCTCCAAAAAGCAACCGGGACTTGTTATGCCTCGGCGGACTGTGGCTGCGGCCACATTTACCGTCTTCCAACCGTCCTTCTTTCCAACAAACAAAATTTGCAGCAATCCGATGCCATGAGTGCGGTGAGGAGTTGTCAAAAGGCCATTTTAGGGCTTATCATGGATACTAAAGTCAGTCTGGAATGATTTCATGTGAGAAAAGAGAACAAGCTTTCTTCCAAAACAACCTTCGACTTATACATGGCCAACGGGACCTAAATCGATGTTTGGCAAACGCATGCCTTCCGCTCCGGTGTGTGCTGTGGCACCAAAAGGCAACGGATAAGTACTCATAGAGAGTGAGCAGTGTCGCAAAAGGCCAGAGGAGCTGTTCATCATTCTGTCACGAAGGCACTTGTCGCTTACGTGTGTGCCTGGTTCCGGGCTTCCGAGCACGTATATAAAGCCCTGTCCATCCGAGTCTTGTATACTATACCTCCTTGCTTCTTACTCCAAAACTTACGAGGCCAACGCAATGTGCCCAGAAATCCGCAATGGGAAACACCATGGAGAGGAGATTCCATGGAAGCGGATATATGAACGAAACGCGTTTCGTGCATGTACATGTGCTGTCTTCCGAGGCCGTGAAATGTTAAGATGATGCGTGCCCTACCTCCGAGACACCACTTCAAAAGTACTAGATATGGTATTCATGTCTGAATTTCTCCTAAAGCTGACCGAAGGCTCGATCACACATAGCCTCCATAACCATGTATCTGTGACCCGGCGCTTATATCTCAAAGACACCACCCATCCCCACCCTGACGTCCACAAAGTCTGGTCTCCACCCTTTATACTGCACAAGCCCCCTCTTAACCTCCCTCACCCTCTCAAGTCTCTTCTTGCCCTCCTCTTCCTGCGCCTGCCTGAACGCATCTTCATCGATCTCAAACTCGTCCAAACTACCCAGGCTCTCTTGTCTCGGCTTCGGCTTGCTCGCTGCGTCGCTTCGTCGATGCGCGGGGTTCTGGCCGGTGAAGGCTGAGATGCCAGACTGGATGACGTCTTGGAAGGACGAGTGTGTGCGGTTGGGGAGGACTTGTCGGGATGGCGCTCCGGATAGGTCGACGTCGTCGAAGCTGTTGGAGCTGTTGTAGGGGTGTGCGGCGTCTGCTTGATCGTCGATGGGAGGTTGCATGTCGCGGCGACGGTCGCGCCATACGCCACGGCGGAGCTCAAAGTTCTCTTCTTCGAGTTCGCGCACTTTTGCGAGGAGACGGTCGCGCTCTTCGTCTAGGAGCTCTTGAACACTGGAGTCCTCAATAGAGCCGAGGTCTGCCTTGCGGCGACGCTGCTCTGCCTCTCGGAGACGCGCGTTCTCATTGCTGAGACCTGTTATACGGGTTCGTAGTTCTGTTGCTTCGCGCTCGATCTTCTTGTGCTCTTGCAGGCGTGTTTGGTTTCGTGAGTCGTTGTCGCGGTGTAGCTGTGTAAGAGTCTCGATCTTCTTCTCCAGCAACTCTGCGCGCGAGACCGAGTCTGAGGCCTTGCGGTTCGCGGTGCCCAACTCAGCCTCTAGTTGCGCAATGCGCGTCTGCGCAGAGTCGCGATCTGAACCATCCTTCTCTGCCTGATCACCAGCCTTGTCCAGGCTCGCTTTCAAATCTTGTAGCTCAGTCTTCGTCGAGCTTGCTTCTTGTTCCGCCCTTTGCACTGCAGATTCCAGGCTTGTGATCTTCGACTGAAGCTCGTTGTTCTTGTTCGTTTGCTCTGACAGCTGTCTGTTGACGTTCGATATCTCCAGCTCGAGTGACTCGATAGTCGCGGACTTTGAAGCGACCTGCGCGTTCAGATCGTCGATGGATGCGCTTTGGCTAGGCGATGCGGTCGACGTACGGCGTATGGACTTGTTGCTCTGCGTTTGCGCCTGCGCAAGTTGTCTCTTGAGCGATTCGACTTCGGCTTTCTAGACCGTGGGTCAGTATTTCGTCATACGCTCCAATGTGCCCGTATGCATACCAGCTTGTCAGCCTCCTTGCCCTTCTCCACCGCGAGCGCAACATCGCCTCTGCCTTCTCGCAGCTCCTCCAATTCTTCCTCGCCCTTCTTCCATCTGGTCTGATTCTCTTCAACTTCGCTTGCCAGTCGCTTGTTCTCCTTCTCGAGCTCCTCAATCTTCTGCGCTTGTTCCCGGTAAACCTCGCTTGCAACCCCTCCTCCAGGCGACAGAGGTCCACCGGCGGCTCCAGACCGGTAAAAAGATTCAGAGCGCTGTCGCGAATCGACGGCGACTGAAGGCTTGCGGCCGTGCGACGGCTTGGGTACAGCTAATTCCGAGGGCTCGTCATCGTCCTCTGCTGGCGGCTCTGGCACGCTTGTGGCTTCTACGGGTTCTGGCGCGACTTGTTCGGGCTTCTCTTCGGGAGAAGTTGCTTCGGTCGGAGTTTCAGTAGAGGCTTCGGCTTCGGCGGGTTCCTCAGTCTTGTCTCCCTTCTTCTTTCCTCCGCCCGCCTTCTTCGCCTTCTGTTTCTTCAATTGTTCATACTATGCGTATTTGTCAGTTTCGTCTTAGCTGTGATGAGTCTTTTCAAACTTCGGCTACGAAAAGACACCATTTCCAACTGCATCTGAGCAATGGCAGCCTTCAGGAAGTCATGAGACATGTAGAGGGAGGACGTACGCGTTTCTTCGCCGCCGCGATCTTCTCCGCCTTCTCCTTCTCTTCGTCTGCCATGGTTCTTCGCGATCGTGTTGACAGGTTTCGGGGTCTAGAGGTAGCTGTGGAGCTGTTGAGCTGTTGCGGGGAGCTCCAGTCGTCACTGCTCGGTGATGCCAACTTGCCCGCACCGTGAAAGTGCGCTAACACGAATCGAGACTAACCGCATTTCACGATGCTCGAGTCTGATGCGCATTCGAGGCAGGAACTTCACGATTGAGAGTTCCCTAATGTTTGATACCTCCAATAAGACTTGCAAAATGTTGAGCCTTCACGCATCACCCAAGTCGACTATGACAGCGCTGAATGGAGTATTTCGGACCTACATGGCATGTGTAACCCTCCAGCATACCTAGGTACCGCTCTCCATTTAAAGGCAACCGTGAAATAAGGTCTACTTCTCAACTCTACAATCCATTTTACATTAGGACTCATGACGGCCCATACTATGTCAAAACCATGCTGCTCCAATCTTTCTCCTCGAGGTCATCAACCCCACATCAAAGCAAACCAAAGACCCATCCCGCCATCTCCCCTAGCAACGACCCCAAACACCTTCGCCAACACAGCGCAGCCTCAGCACCACCATCGCTTCGCCATCCATCCCGCACCCCAGATTCTGAAACACCTCGCTTGACTCGTACCTGCATCGCGTCGCTCTCTTGACTCACTCTTCACCACCTGACACTCCCGAGGTCCATCTACAAATTAAATGATCACCAACGCCCCTGCATATCCTGCTAACCCCACATGCACAACCTCCAACACAGATAAATGAAAGCGCGGAAGCGAGACAGGAACAGGGAAAACGGTCGACCCCCGGCCGTACTATTGATGAACGGCAATCCTTCATACAACAGTGCGCAACCTCGGCGCGGAGGTTTCAGCATGATGGGGGGCGGCTTTCGTAACGACGGTCGCATGTCCCTTCCCGCACTACTCTATGTCACTTTACACTTTACCGTTTAGACGGCGTGGTCTGACTAAGTCCCTGCCGTGCATGTGCGCCGTGGCGGCTCGCTCGGGGCAAGTGAGATGAAATCTTGGTTCTTGTCCCGCTGTCACGCGGGCGATGTGGTAGATTGTGAGGCCAGTGCGCGATAACGGCTGTGCATGAGCTGGTGGCCAGTTCACGCTGGTTGTCCTGATAACGGATAGGATGTGGACAGGCATGTTGGCGTCAGAGACATATTGCAGCGGCTCAAGGTAAGCGATGGATGAAGAAGCGAGATTTGCATTGTCACGAACAAGCGGGAGAGACACGACTGCAGTGATTTCCAGAGTCACGAGAGAGAACACAAGGCCATGTAGATGATTCATAGTTTGATTTTTTTTTCAAGATTGCAGCCATTCATCCAGCTCAACCCACTATCTATCCTTTCCAAAGCTCATGGTACAGATTGCCCAACGAGATTTGTGCCGCCATGTTCAAAATACATGTGTCCCACCATTCTCAGCTTACTACAGCATACCCTGATGTATGTACTGCTTCATAATAAACGACTGTCAAGAAAAGGAAGTAAAGAAAGAGTCCTGTCGTGAAATGTCTGCCAAAGGGCAGAATCGACCGTCTCTGAGAGAGCGTGTGGACGGTATAAGCAAATATATACCTCCGATAGAGTGTGGAGCAAGGAAATTGAATGTGCGGTCGGTGTATGGCTACCGCCGTAGTGAAAACCAGTCAAAGTATGCCAGGTGAGGTCCCATGCAATGATGCAAACCACAGGAATCCTAGAAACTCGTCCTCCTAGTACTCGTAAGGAAAGAGATGCTGTTCAATGAGAGTAAGAAAAAGTCCGGTTCGCGTATGCATCGCAGGTTGGTAATGCGCCATTAAATATTCATCGCTTGTAAACTCCGTGGTCATGCGAGAGGAAAGAGGTGATGTATGTGCTCATGGAAGCACAGCCATAATGTCATGTGATGTGGAAACAGCTACTAGAAAGCAAACTGCAAATCGTCGGTTGAGGCAAGAGCCAAAGATGTACAAGTCGTGACAATGATGAACACTTCAGGTCTTTGATGGGGAGGAATCTCTGGTGTGCTGGAAGAACTTTTTCAATCTGCTTCCGATGTTCTTCTTCTTCTTGTCTTTGGTGGGCTCGCGATGTTCTGACTGAGGACGCTGCTCAATGGAAAGCTTGCTGCGCTCGCTGAACGAGGAAGAAGAAGTTCCCATCAGCCTAGAGAGGCTAGCAATGCTAGAGCGCTTGCGACGGCGGGACTCAATCTCACTGGGATCAGAGGAGAGAGACGAGGTGCGGTCGCCAAATCGACGGGGACTGACAAGCGGGAATGCGTTCTGCATTGCACTGGTCATCGTCGACCTGGAAGAAGTCAGAGACGGGACCTCCGTAGAGATGCGAACTTCAGGTCCAGGCTCGCCAAAGCGGGGAGAAGGCATCACGGGGTAGTCGGTCATCGAGGAAGCTGCAGTGCCTCCACGGCCGTTATCGAACGAAATCTGACTGGATCGGCAATCTGGCGAGGAAAACGAAGAAGTAACCGTGTCGGGTGTCATGAGACTTTGTTGACCCAGTGGGAGCGACAAGTTCATGGCAGGTTGATGATGCTTTGGCGAATCCTCCATTGGTTGGGCGGTGACAGTGGAGTCGGACGAATGTGTGAGTGATGATGTGCGGGGCTCCTCATGATCTTCCACAACTTCAAAGGGTTCCGAGGCCTGCGTTTGCTCAGAGACGTTCTCGCTGGACTCAACAGGCACTGCTCGAGGAGACAGTGGCTCAGATGCATCAACGTCGTCGTGCTTCGCAGTACGCTTGATGCCAAGTCCGTCGTTGAAGTTCCAGTTGATAGCAGTGCCTTCCTGCTTCGCATCTGCCTCCACGACCGAGATCTTCGGCTCTTCAGGTTCTGCAGCAGTAGACTTTGCCTTTGCAGTCTTTGCAGGAATCGCCAGAGTCAGGTCGTCTTCTGGTTCCTCCTCTTCGAACACATCGGCCATAGGCGAAGCATTAGCAACTGCTGATGGTCGGTTCTCAAAGGGTATCAATTCAGGGGCGCTCTCCGTCCTCCTGTGCGAAGGTGCAATGCCGCCAGCACTGTGCATGGCTCGTCGATGTGCCGAAAAGCCCCGCTGGTGGGTTCGAGGGCTCGTGCCATTGGGAGTGTTGAAGGGTCCAAGTGCGGCATCAAGGTCGATCACCGGGCTCATGATGTCAGAATCAACACGCTTCAGGTCACGTGGTTGCCACGAAGCGTAGTCGGTGTCAATCTTCGGCAGAGGAACTGAGTTCTCAGTGGGGGAGACGATGGTGACTGTGGTGTCATCGTCGAAGTTGGGATCAAAGTCCATCTCGTCTGATTCATCGGAGTCTTCGGTGTCCATGCCCGCATATGGTGGTGGTGTCGGAGATCGTGCCTTTGCCTTTTTGCTGTGCTTTCCTTTCCTGGTGATAATGGAGTTTGCCCATGACTTGACTTTCCGGGGCTTGCGACCGCTTTTGCGCGACGCAGCTTTCGGCTTTTCGGCGACCTGTGCTGAATCGTCATCTTTAGTGGGTGATGCCAGAGGTGTGTCGAAGGATTTAGAGAGTGCAGGATCGGAGGCACTGGTAGGAAGAGTAGGAACTGAGGTATCACTGCGATCCTTCTGGAAGAGACTGCGTCGCTTGGCTTGTACTTTCGGGGTGGGCGCGGTTGGCGAGATAGGGGAGATGGCGGACGTGGGTCGCTTGCGTTCAATGACCTCGCCATTTAGGCGGCTGCCCATGAACTTGTCGAGCACCATTCCAGCCGTGCTTGGTCGGTCCTCGTCTTCAACTGTGTTTAGGGTTGTGCTGGGGCGTCCTGGTCGCACAGGCGCCGGGCTGCTGCAACTAACAATCGAGGACAGGCTGTTGGCAGCTGAGTGTCCCCTGATGGTTGAGATTTCAGTCTCGGAGGAGATGGTGGAGAGCGGACGGATAGTCTCGATTCTATCGGAGAAGGTAACACGGGCTCTTGATGGTGGTCGCGCCTCATCGTCTGCGCCATTTTCGCGTAGCGAGGGTTGCGAGACAGATCTGTTGAATTTGTGGCCGAAAGCGAACTGATTGCCCTCGGAGGGTGTGTTGGGCGCGCTGCCTGTTCGCGCTGGAGCAGGTGGGTTCATGATGGTTGTGAGGTCGTGAGAGGAGATGGCACCCGAGCGACGATGAGCGTGTCCGCGACGACCCGCTGGCGGACCCGGACGCAGTGTCGAGCTTGGTGTAGGAAGAACATCCTCTCCCTTTGTCGGGCTGCTGCTCATCAGGGTGGTGCCGCCGGGTCGCACATCACCGCCAATGAACTCGCTCCCACCGCGTCTGTGGCCATGTGCCGGCTTTGACGGCGATACTGGAACAGGCAGTGTCGCCGGTGACTGTGGTGGTGAAGATTCGATGGTGGCTGGCTTTGCTGGTCCTGCAGGATTGAAGGAAAAGTCTGGTAGAGCGTTGATAGACTTCTGTCGGTAGTGCGGCATGGAGCCTCGACGACCAGCTGGATACGCTTGCAGGGACATTGGCCGCGAGTTTGTGGGTGCAGGCTCTGAAGAGGCGGTATCTGGTCCTCGCATGGGGAAGGAGAATTCCGGGTTGGGGATGAGCTCAATGGGGCCGGCATTGGAGTGTTGTCGTCGCTGGTAGAGCGGTGAGCCGACACCAGCTTGCGACTGTGTAGCCCGGTGTCGTGGCAGGGCAATTTCGGCCATGGTGAACTACTAGCTGCCCTGTCGGACGCAGCGATCTGCGACGATGGGGCTTGACGAGATTAGAGATGGTACCGCCAACGGACGCGCAGCACAATGCTTAATGTGCGAGCTAGACGGGTGGTGCGTTCCAGGGACAGCTTGCCGGACGCGCGAGGACAGAGTGTGGTTGGACGGGTGGGGAATGGGGTGCTACAGGCGTGGGCACAGCGGGCGTGAGACGAAACAAGCGCTGTCGAGGTACAAGAGCTGACGCGATTACTACTGACACATAACAGTCAGCACGCGCAAGAGCAGATTGCAGGACCGGCTGTGAGGTTGTGCGAGGCGTACAGTATAGGTCGAGGTAGTGCTGCGGGTGGAGTGGGCAAGTCGGTAGGCTGCCGTGGTAGTAGTCGCAGTGAGTGAAGCCAGTACACCCAGGATTAAGGAATGACGGGGGAAATGAGCGGACAGATGCCTAGAGTCGCCTCAATTAGTGTGAGTAACGACAATGGGCTCCAGAGTGAGGTTCGGCAGGGCGCGACGGGGACGACGGCGAGGTGGTGACAGTGAATTGGCGGAGGTGGGTGGGAGACGAGCACCAGGGCAACTGTCGCTTTTGTCGGTCGTTCCTTCCCAGGCGGGCTCCACGCTAGCACGCACCACCACACCGCGCAGGGATCCCCGGTTCGTGCTTTACCCATGCTAATCGTTGTCTCCCTCGTAATTTCACGCCTGATCCACACGATGCCGCGACGCGCTGCCAGGTACCAGCCAGGCACCTGTCGCTATGTGTTGCTTTTGCGCGCACGTCAGTCGACCGGTTCCCGCACAATACAACAGAGTGCGCCGTCGCAGGGCCATCCCTCCGCGGCAGCCTCACACGTGTAGGAGTCACGCCTCGATGCCGGGGCGACGTGGGAGCAAACCCTTCCAGCGCTCTGCACAACCATGATGTAGCAGTCCCATCGGTTAACCAATGCCTGCCGATAGTCTGCTAGAGTCGGCCGATAGCTGCTTAGCCTCGTGTAGTTTGCCAGTTCAGTTCCCACCAGGTTCCAAGGAATCAGCACTATCTGTACAGCGTCACGGCACTAGCGACAGCTACAATCTCATAACGTGTGCGTGACAACTGTCCAATAGCTACGTGGTGCCTCGCGTGCATGCGGCTCTCTAAGTCTGCCGTTGCTGCCGTCGAGATGCGCACTGCAGTCCTGGCTCATATCGTCCACCCTTAGGCGCTGCAGGACCCCTCTCCTTTGAGGCGGCTGCACGCGATATGCATCGTCTTCGCTCTGCTTGTCCATCTTCTCCCAGTGCGTCTTGGCTACATGCCGCCAGCCGACCCCTCTCCACTAACAGCCTGCCTTCCCGCAACCAACCATCGGGCAGCGCGGCTAACAATCAAATCGCAGCGCTGCTGCTTCCGCTGCATGTACCGCAGCTGGCCCTACCTGCCCACGCTCCCACTCTCCCCATCCGCACTGCCCGACGTGTTCACGCACCCTCGGCCTCGAGACAGAAGGATGCGCACTCGATGTTTCACAGCACCCGTTCGAGGTGGGGCTGCGCACCCCGGCACATGTATGGCCAAGCGTGCATTTGATATGCAATTCGGACCAATTGACTAGACTACACCCGTTTGATCCTCGCTATGCAGGGGCAATGACGCCTCGCTATCCCCCTTTGGAGCCATGACGGACGCTCGTCCTCGCCACCATAAATAGGATGTGATAGACGAAATGCGGAGAAGCGGGATGCCAGAGGCAAGATGCAAGGCTTTGTTGCCGTCCGACGCCCACATCCTGCCGATGGGGAAGGTCGAGCGCAAGAGAGTTGAGCAATGGTTTCCACGATACTGAACAGCTCAAGAAGTAAGCCATCTCGGATCCGGACCTGCGGACCTACTATAAGCACCTCCAAGTGTGAGGAGACAAGGAGCAGATACAGATCTGCTCATCCCTACTGCACCCATGCTGTACACACAACTTTCCCTCCATTACTGATAGGACCGGCCTGGGCTTCGAGGGCGCAACAAGTTCAATACCATGTGTGTCTCATGCCGCCACAATGGGGCTTGCAGACTCGGCTTCGTACCACATGGCCACTTCGTCCCGGTCTTCTTCAGACAAGAGTCTGAAAACTCGCAGAGCTTCATTGCCTTCGGGTCAGGGCAATCAAGTCAACATGTCCCTGCATGCACGATACTGCATTGCTGCCCCATTCGACGCATCGACATTGCAACTCCTTGCGCTTTCTAGAAAATGTTCCGGCTCGCACCTGCATGTGGAGATAACGATGTGGCTTCGCACGCTCTAGGGTTTGTGTAATCTGGACATGCTCGGCCTCTCCATTCCTCATCGCTTCCCTTCCAACCAAGCAGACTTGCGAATCAGTCGCAATATCCTCCGACGTCATAAACATGGAGTCCCATGTCTCCCGCTGTCTGCATCATCTCCAATGATCTCCAGGGTCCATCTCTCATCGGCGCAATGCGCCGAGCTACGTCCCGCAATTGAAAAACTCGACTTCATTTTTCTTGATCCACGGCTTCCTGCCATTTGCAGACGGAAAACATTGCTGCCAAGGCCCCCATAGTGAGCATGTTTGCGAGGATACGACGATTCCAATCTTGAAACGAGTCCGAAGGTTACCACGTATCGCGCCGCTCGGTACTAACAGCCCGATCTGTGGAGCGTAGTGCACATAACGGCTGTCCTTGTGACGACCATCGCAACGCTCATGCTGCGCCGTCGAATTTAGATCTGTCTTTCTTTTTTCCGATCGCGTGTCGAGTGGAGCGGTGAACGAAAAAGCATCGTGCAACAAAGGTCATCCCCTCATTCTTGGGTACAGGACCCGATAGCTTCCTCCAGCATCCACGCACCGCGCCTCAGCTTTCCCGAAAACTCTACATACATAGAGTCGTTTGTATTATTCTTGGAATTGCGCCAGCGCGATCACTATACAAGAGCTATGGCACTGCACAGCCACGGCGCTGCTCCACACCATGCGAACGTCTCCGGGTCAGTCCATTGGTTTGCACGCGCCAAACTCCCTGCACCAAACCTTCCGCTGGCGCCCGCCGACGCGTCGTTACTTGTCAGTGTCAAGCAGCGTCGTATCGTCAACAACGGCCTCTATGACGCGTGGCTACCAAACTGAAGTCAGGGGCAAGGTCGCGCCTGTCGATGTACGATGAGATGGACAGCGGAGGTTGCTCCATCCGACCATCCACAATTCCTAGGATACTCCGACTCTTGGAAGTATTGTTTTCGCTGGCCAGGTTGCGAGGCGTACGGAGACCCAAAATTGCGAATCTCGTTTCACGTCTGTTTTGATCCTCAGGAAGGACGAAATTGGCAATCTCCGGCCTGTCTCTTGCCCTCTTGCCCAAAGGGGGAAGCGCACTGAGATTTGCCGGCACTACAGCCAATAAACATTCCGCCGCCACAGCTGCGCCTCCCCTGCTTGAACACCACCTGACAGCCACACAGACAAACCTCAGACCCGAGCGAAGCGAGCATTGTTTTTTTATCCTGAGCAATCGTCATAATGCCACGAGCACCATCGGCACATTCGCTGGCTTGACGTAGCCCTGCAACCAAGGCAACGAGTACATGCGGGAAATTGCGCTTCTAGGTGGGCCGGGTAATTTGCTGGCTGTACACGAATGCAATCCCTCACCCAGCGACGTGTACACAACGAAGGAGCGCCGCCTGGGTCCGCAGAGCCGCACTCTCGATATGCTTACAGCCAACCACGCGCATTCCCAACAGAAAAAAGTTCATCGTGCTGTAAACCACTCAGATGGTCGTCCAACGTGATCTAAATGCCGTTCGTTGCCTCCCGCTCGCTTCCGGCTGTTCGACCGGTCCAAAGTCTAGGCCGCCATCTTCCCCAGACGAACCAGATGCTTCAACCCCACACCCTACTACCTCACCTGAAACCATCGCCTACGTACCGGCAGTTCCAGACGCAGAGAAAAGCATGGCTTCATATCTTCAGACCACTGCTCACCGGAATGGCGACCGATTTCCAACGATCAGCGTCCTGCACTGCGGTACTAGCAGATCTAGACAACATCAGCATGCATGCAGTCTCTTTGCCCTATACTTGGCTATCGGAGCTCTGGCCAGTTGTCGCAGGAGCTGATAGTTCAGCTTTAGCTACTACCACCGACCCCTCGATTGTGCGCCCCTCTTTCGCTAAGGCATACTGCAACGAGACGAGAGTGACAGCTGGTTGAGGCACGCCGGAGGCAGCGCCACTTCGTGACGACCTCTGACCTGGAACCCCGCAACGGAGTGACCGATGGTCGCCTCTGATGTCGTCCCGGTTAGGAACCTTATTGGTCGATTGTACACCTATACAGTTAGCAGGAAACCATCCGGCGCTCGATGTGAACTGCAATTCAGCTCACACCACCTGTTTGGTGATAAGCGCGATAGGTTTGTTGTTGGATCTGACTGTACGCTTCCGAAATGAATCCTTTACATGAAAACTATGCAAGGGCAAAGCAAAGTTACCAGGACCCGCGCGCCAGTCAGCACCACGTTTCGTCAAGCTCTCGTCAGAAGTCCATCTTCCTTCCTACAGCTCGTCAGCCTGCATGGAGGATTGCAGCAAAGCGCCGAGCTCACTTGCGACGTGTACGAAGAATAATCCTTCATGCACATTCAACGTAAGGGTTGTTTGTTCGACTAAGCTTTCCAGGCCGTTCTGCACAATCTTGTCTACATTGTCGATACAGCAGCTCTTTCTAGTGGATGTAGTGCATGTAAGACACGATCCTTTTTCCTCCATGTGGTGGGTGGTTACGAGCACTCATTGGACCCTCGACCCCTTGCATCGAGAGCGCTCGGATGGGAACCAATAACCAACAGGGTCGTTGATCGTCCCCTGGACACTAAGGAACCGCACTCTGCTCAAGCTCCCGGATACCGGAGCGGGTCTCAGCGGTTGATGGGCTACAAGACTTCGTTGCGACAAATTACATATTTTGTTTGTATGCAAGTGGAAACTCGGCGCGAATGTGTATTTGCGGTGAGGTAAACATCGATCTCGAGTTTGGAGCATCAATTTCAACCCCCCTAATCAATAAAACCTCACTCCCCAAACCATTCAAAAAGTACGAACACGCTGCCGTCGGCTCCATGACGGCGATACTACCAGAAGGGTGTGTGGCACCTGACCATCACTAGCAGACGTTTTGGTCGCAGTAGCGCTGGGATGGGCGTCGCTTGTCCCATTCCATCGACCAAAAGAAAGCAGACATGCGGCACGGCAAACCTAATTCCTATCGATAAGGCGACCTCGTGGTTATACCTCCTGATCGGTGTACATCTTGACCCACGGTGGGACGTGTGCCTGGACTAGGGCGTTGCGCCACCAACTTTGAGTTTGCTGACACGAAAGACGATGATGAGGATATGCGTGTGATGAGCCGCTTCACGCTTAGCTGTCGACTTTGATGGCGCTAACGTATCTCGACATATGTGTGCCAAACTTCTGGTGGCCTAACGATGTGCTATCGTACACGAGGATGTCGACTTCGAAACGATGCGATAGCGTCGATAGCATAGCGCCATGTTACTATCTGTCGTTGTCGTAAGCCTATACGCGCTGGCCAGCTATAGCCAAGTCCCTATACCAAGATCCTCATTGGCGAAGACCGAAAGGAATAGTTCATCTCCGACATGCGCATTCCTTCCAAAACCCAAAACACGGTCTGATCACACCGGGAACTCTTTCTAGACTCTAACGGCCCGCATGGTTGGGGACAAAGGGATTTCCTGATGGGGATGTCGCTTGGATGAACGGCGTCTCTACCCAAGCGCTTGCTCCCGCTGGGTCCGCGCATCTAGTTCCAGCGGCCGTCCAACTGGGAATTAGGAGTTGAAGGGATATCCTTTCTGGTCGTAGTTTGATATGACGAATTCCCGTTATATTGGCACTCAGGACATGCACTAGTGTCTACATCCTTGACCAGGTTCATGCGAATGATTAGACTACACAACATGTGGTTACCATGCTACGGTAAATAGCACCACTCGTGATGCTCATAGTTCAAGGACTGATATAAAGTACGCTTTGGGTCCATGACAGCATCTCAACGAGACGTCAAGAAGACTTGCAAAGTGTTATTGAAACATGGGTAGACAGAAGAACGAGTCAGACACTATCCATATACCTTGTATTGGTAGTCTCAACCTTCAACAGAGTACACCTCATCCATTGCCCTCGTGGCGCCGAAACCAATAAACAGAAGGCACCTGTTACATACATACAGCCCATCTTCGCGCACTACACAGCCACTACTTGTACACATGTTCTCATCCCTCATCTCTCCGAACTCTTTTTCACTGTGCTCTTTCCTTTCGACTCTCCCCTCCTCCCGCTCATCCCTACTGAATCTCCCCACAATCCCGACAAATCAACAACCACGGCCCCTTGGTCGCCCAGACTACTTCCCCCCCGCAGTCTTCACAAGGGTCTTTCAGAATCATTACGTTCCCGTTCCTGTCTTTCTCTCCTTCGTCTCGGTAGTATATGCCTTTGTCGGTTTGGACGTACATGCTGTGATTGTGCATCTCGGGAGGCGAGGGAGAGGATCGTGAAGAGCAGGGTGAGGGTGTTGAGGCGCCGCTGGTTGATGGGGGTGGTGTTAGTTGTGCGGGTCTGGAGGAGGGTGAGGGTGGAGGGGTGTACCTGGAAGTGGAAGTAGGGGTGGAGGTAGGAGTAGGGGTTGGGCAGGTTGTACCAGAAATGCTAAGTATAACTGGGTTTGTATGGGCAGAACCATACACTGAAAAGTATACCTCAAGCGGCTTGGATTGGCTTTGGGTAGACATGACAGGACTTTTCGAGATGACGCGGATGCTGGTGGTGCTGACGATTTTGTCATATTGGTGTTGGAAGTATTGGATCTTGCACACGTATGTTTGAGCTGGGTTGCGAGAGCGTTAAAGAAATGATATGGGAGAAGGAGACTGGGAGCCCGCTGTGTGTTGGGGCCAAACACGGTTGACAGACGATGCGGAGGAGTGAATGCGCAATGCTAGTATCGTTTGAGAACATGTTGAGTAGCCAAGCACGGATGTGTGCATGGGAGTGACCGCACTCTCCACGCTTTCACTAGAATAACCAGAAAGTTCTCGAGAAGCAACTGCTGGAGGCTTAATTAGCTGAACTAGACTACTGAGATACTGCCATAGCACAGACTGGATGAGAAATGGATATCACTACTAGTTTGACTTGCTAATGGAGCAATGCCTAGAAAACTCTTGCCTTGATAGATGAACATAAAGAGAAATATAAATTATTGCAAATCTACAACCAGCATAGGCACACGTTCGTTCTAGAATGCATCCTCGCGGCATACATTTCATAACATCTCTTCTACGGCGACACAAGCTCAGTAGTAAACGCCACATCCCACTCCAATCATTCCGCCATCCCATTCAAGGTGGACCCAACCATCCGCCGCATTGATGACCTAGCCAGATTAGTCGTTCGTCCGCCGCGCGAATTAGTTCGGAAACTGACATTCGAGACAGTTGACGTTGGTTTCATCTGAGGTGGGCAGAGGTAATGGGGCGTCGCAGTGCCAGCAGTGGCCGAAGGGACCAGGTTCGTTGTCGGAGACTTCCTCTTCTTCTTCTTCTTCTTCTTCTTCTTCTCCGTCGGAGACATAAGGAATGAGAAGGTCGGTTTCGGATTCCGAGATCTGCTCGTGTTCGTATGAGGTGTTTGGTGCCGTATTGGCGGACTGTTTGCTTGGAGGGTTGGCTTGGGTGGACATTGAAGGTCAAGATCGGGTGCGTGTACGGTATATTGGTTGGGGAAGATTGGAGATATGGGGGCCGACATGACGGGCTACCGAAAAGCTTATGTATGTGGGTTTTGTGATGCACTCATGTATTCACAGTGGAGGCTTCGTGAAGCTGAAAGTCCAGCGAATAGCTGCATATGCACTTCATTGTCAGGGTACTCACCAGTCGCGCACGTAGCACTTTAGTCTGTTGAAGAAGTCCGTGCTGTGATGAAGCCTGGCACCACTTTGATTCCATGGACGAGCAGCGTCCATAAGTTGAAGACGAATGATCAAGAGTCTTCTAGGAGATGCATGCTGACATTCTACAACGCAGTAGAGAACTCGCAGTGAAGTGCACAGTATGGGTTTACATGGTGAATGGTCATATTTAGCAAATACCCCCCAAAACCTTCCTCCCACCACCCGAATTAGCACATACGAAGACAACTCGACCAAACGCCGACTACCAAAGACACATATACACATAAGAGCAAACGTCTACCACACCTACCCAACACTCGTACAACCCACAATGAACAATTACACTGAACCAAAGGGCAAGGCCAGCTCGGGCGCACCAGCGCAGTCATCGACAACATACCCCAAGGCAGAAGCCGGTAGAGTTGACCTGGCAAAATGCAAGAAGTGTGGTAAACCGCTGGTATGCGCGAACTTGGGACGCCGCGGAGAGTTGCTGAACTGCAAAGTATGCGGAGCGCTTGCGCCGTTCCCGTGATAGAAACAGCAGCCAGTCGGTGCTTACTTATGGGCGAGCATGGAGTAGTCTGTGGACGCCTGATATATGTATAATCAAAATCGTCATGGCCTGAGTCATCTGAACATTGTATTTGATTTGAGTGATTCTGTGTCTTCGTGTGCTTATGAATCCCTTAATTCAGCAACAGCAAAGTATCCTTTACTTTCCACCACACCCCTATCTTTGACAACAGCCGTATATTTGACTACCCACTGCGGCTCTACATCGCCCTTAAGCCCATCTTGATTTCCTTCTCCTGCCAAAACACCGGACCCGTTCTCTCCCGAACCAAGTATTTGCCGTAGCGTGCCGCGCGGTAAGATGTTGGTGCAGTCATTGTGTGTCAGCAGCTCGATCTGCTGTTGCTTCGCATACAGTATCAACGGCTTGGGTACGACACAGCAGTCCCTTACGTTGATCTGATTCACACTTGGTTTTATCTTGGTCTGTTCGAGGAACTTGGTCAAGCGCGCGACGCCGAATTCAGCGATGCCCAGTTTCGATACAAGGCCTTCTGCGTGCAGTTTCTCGAGCGATCGCCATGTTGTTACCATCGTTTCTATGTCTTCTGGTGGGGCGCCAGCGTCTGGGCAGTCGCCGGTGGTGTTTTCGGTTGTGGATTGTGTTGCGGAGGGGGGCGAGGGCGGTTCGTCGTCTTCGTCGAGATCGGAATCTTCATCGTCGGCGTCGAAGGATACGCCGGGGAAACTGACGATGAGGAGGTCTATCGAGGATGTGCCCAGCTCTTTCAGCACGAGTTCTATCGCTTCTCGTGTTTGTGCGCAGCGTCTGTCTGTCGGTATGTTGGGGAGGTAGAACAGTTTGACTGTGATATCGTAGGATTCTCGTGGTTCGGTAAGGGGTGAGGGCGTGTGCGTGGGTACGTATAGGGCGGAGTCGGTTTTGGTGGTCCATGTTGTGTAGTCGGGTTTTGAGGGTGTTGGAGAGGGTTGGTGGGCAGCGAAGTTTGCGCGCAGGGAGGAGGTGAGTTCAGTGTTTGATTTCTCGAAGAAGGGTCGTCTTATCACGGAAGGACCACCGGACATGGTATTTCTGGGTTGTTAGGTAAGGCATTTGGAGAGATGGAGAGACATACGAGGTAGATAGTACGAGCTTCATGATGGCGATCAGTCGTATCGCGCAATTATCACGCGAGATAGAACAGTTCTGACGAAAGAGCCTCCTATATCGTGTGGTGGTGACTCCTCGGGGGTATTCGAGTTGCCGTATGGAGGGTGAACGTTTGTCAGCGGGTGGGTCGTCTTAGGATAGCAGTCGCGTCGGATGTGCAGTAGCGCAGATAATTTGAATCGCAAGGCTTTAGGCAATGATTAGTAGGGCTGAGCTAAGAGCAGAACTGCTTGCGCGCAAGTGTCTATTGTCCAAACCAGATGGTGATAGCGGGGATATGAGGGCGCATTGACGTCTCAAAGTCGCGGGGCTGGCCTGTGACCGCCGATCGCCGAACCTAACATCTTTCCCCATTGCGCCAGACACAAGCGACTGCCATCTTCTCCTCACACGACACCATGACGATCAAGTAAGATGCACTTCCACATACTGCCCAAAACGGATTATAGTGCTAACAGCTCAGGTACCTCATTCTGCTGTCCCGGCAGGGCAAAGTGGTTGGTCCCTCACCCTAAATCCTTAGTCCCTTGCTGAAGCTCGCAGCGCCTAGCCAAGTGGTTCACCACGCTCGCCCCCAAAGACAAGGCCAAGATTGTCAAAGACGTCTCGCAGCTCGTCCTCGCCCGCCGCACCCGCATGTGCAACTTCCTAGAATACAAAGGTCAGTGGGTCCGGCAGGGGTAAGAGCTTCGCTAGCTCACACTTTCTCCAGACACCAAGATCGTATATCGCCGATATGCCTCGCTCTTCTTCATCGCCGGCTGCGACTCGACCGACAATGAGCTGATCACGCTCGAAATCGTCCACCGCTACGTCGAGCAGATGGACAAGTACTACGGCAACGTCTGCGAGCTCGACATCATCTTCAACTTCCAAAAGGCCTACTTCATCCTGGACGAGCTACTGCTGGCCGGTGAGATGCAAGAGAGCAGCAAAAAGAACGTGCTCCGGTGTATAGGACAGCAAGACAGCCTCGAGGATATGGAGGTGAGTGAGGTGTGATGACTTTCGGGTCTGTTTCGCCGCACGCACCCATAGCGCCAGCTGGCTGACACGCCCTGTCGTCAGGCTGAGGACGATATCGTTACCAAGATTATGTAAAACGTGTACGGAACGCACTGTCGCACCTCACCTTCTGGCTCTCCGTCATCGCCGTCCCAAGAGTCCCCACTGACCGCGCCTGATGGCTTCCAGAACGCGGATGAATTCAAAGGCCGACTTCGAGAGAGCGGCATCTTGTAGACCCGATCCGACGTCCGCATACGAACACACACATTGTACGGCGTTATTGGAGTTTGGGGTAGGGCTACGGCACACAGTCGACTGTCACAACACGGCTCATGCTAAACATCTTTCCGAGGGCAGGCGTCAAGAGCGAAACGATATCACACGGCGCAGGGGTTGGATCATCTGGAGAACGCACTACCTGCCATCCTGCCTTGTAGAGCGGATGGCGGTAGCTGTACTCTATCTACTACAATTCATACACCTCGGACTGGCGGGCTTGCTCGACACAGCTAGGTTTGACACAAGCGGTTCAAGGGCTCGAACGTGATCACACATCATGATATCGAGACTTCACCCTGATAGACTTGACAACTCTCTCTCCCTTTTTTTTCTTTTTCCCTATGCTGGTACACTTACCTTATTCATCTAGCTACAGGTCTCCACACCGCTGAGACACTGCGCACCTGCACTTCGTGACAGCAATTGGTTCGGATCAGCGTTTGGTCCTTCACCCAGAACCTTGACATGCATTCATCAAATGATACGTTGCCGAATTCACGTGGATTCATCTCCAGGCATCTTCTATCCTTCACGTGCTCGACCATCAGATGACATGCCCCGCGTACCAGACACACTCGGCATGGCCGCATACAACTAACATCAACACTCAACACCAGTCGCCTACCCATCCACTCTTATCGGCAGCTGTTGTTGGTTGAGAGGCAGGTTGCGCATCGACCAATCAGGAAGGACGACCCGACACACATGCCGCTGTTAGCTCGGCGACACCGCCAAGCTGACCTTCTCCGCAATCGCGACCACGTCGTTACAGCGACACCGACATCTCACACCACTACCACGCCCAAGCCATACATATGTCCACTGCCTGCTAGACGATCGTCTGGCCGAACGACAGTACCCTCTCCTCTCCGCAGCCAGCCTAGAGTCGTGTTTACTTGTTGTATCGGTTCGCGCAGGCTACCCCCTCCGACCACAGCCACACCCACGCCCAGCAGCCACGGCGCGCTGAATCACACCGTATCTCGAAGATTTCGGATCATACGCGATATATTCCATAATAGGCACTCAGCCCAAACGAGTCCACATCAAGCGCAATGAAGGTAAGTGCTCGATGCGATAAGGCCAGAGTGACGACATAGCTGACCCGGTGGGACCGTAGTACCTCGATTTGTGCGCCCTCCACGAGGTCAACCTCGCCCTCAACTTCGATACGCAAGACACAGCAATCATCGGCGGATGCGATCTCTGGACGATTAAAGCAGCGGGAAGCGACAAGAAGTTGTACAAGCGCATCGAGAGGACGCTCGAGGAGCGGCACAAGGACTTGCTATCAGCGGTTGCGGGGCTGTCCGAGCAGTCGGCAGCTCAGTTCGCAGACCAACTCGACATCTCCCGAGACACGCCGTTCGGATCCTTCAGCGAAGCAGCAAACCGCCACACCTTCGCATACCTCATCGCGACGCTCAATGCCACACACATCGATTACGACTTCGCGAACACGCTGAACCCTGATGAGTTCCGTCGCGAGACCATCCACAGCTTCATGCACAAGATCGACACTACAATGTACTATCTGCGCCCACAGGTGTACTCCGCCGGACTACCAGCGGGCGCAGTCACACCACTTGGGTCGCCGATATGGAGTCCGCGAAGTTGGCACCTGCTCGATACGGAGATGGACATGTCGAGCTGTGAATACTATGCATGGGAGCCGTCAGATGACCCATTCGCTGATGACGGTGCGATTTGGAGTCACCACTTCTTCCTGTACAACAAGGAGCGCAAGCGAGTTGCATACTTTTACCTCCGCGGAATATCGGCTCTGTCGAATTCACCCAGCGTGGCCATGTCACTAATGTCCAAGTTCAAAGCATCGAAGTACGAGTCCAGTGCGAATGCGGGCAGTAGGAAGCGCGCGGAATACTGGCTCGGCGATCGTGCTAGGAAGGGGCTTGAGGCATATGGAGACAGTGATGAGCTCGACAACATGGTCATTGATCACCCCGGCGATGTCGTCGATGCAGAACAACAGCGGTACCTGCCAGCCAGAGACATGAGCATGGACGCCGAGTACTACGAGAGCGATGACGACAGCGACGTTGAGTCACTAGTAGACCGAGAGAGGGCCGTGAGTAAGATACGGACGATGAGCGAGGGCATCATTGAGAGGATGGAGCTTTGAGCTCCCTGCATCGCCTTCGTAAGGCGTCACCGCTAACAGCCCCCACCTTTAGGTCTGCCACTTGATGGCACTCAACATGCCAGGTGGCTGATTACGAACTAGTTTTCTTTACGTGTTTTGCATGCGGCATTTGAGGCGTTCTGTGGAGTTTGCTACCTGTTTTTACAGTTGTCTGGCATCTCTTCACCGGCTCGTGAGAAGACGACCCTGACTGACACAAGGCGTTACGGTCGGTGGGAGCGACGCGTTCTAACGTCCTTGTTGCATATCGTCTGAGCCTTGAGATACCCCTGTTTGTTCTTGTGTTTTTCGAGCGTTTTCGTCTGCTTCTGTATGCGTAGTTGATAGATCGAGTGGTGATGATGAGATGAGATGTGTTACGTGAGACGTGTGAGAAATCGAGGATATATTGTACATTCCGTTGCTTTATAATTGTGTGCTGTTACTGACCGAAAATCTTCTCCTCCACGCCATACAAAAAGAGTGTCCGTTTCTTCCTATCAAGCAGAATCGCTATCCGTCTGCACGCAAATTTCTGACGTATCTCGCCCTTCTTACGAGAGCCTCAAGAAGGTGGTGCGGTGGGTAACGGCGCCTCTGATGTAGTGGCAGGCACAGCCTCTGTAGGCAACGGCGCCTCTGATGTAGTCGCAGGCACAGCCTCTGTTGGTTCAGCCGGGCGTGTTACACCAGGGTCCGTAAAGTCCTTGTTTGGACATTTATCAGACCAATATTGTTCCTAAAAGTCTATCTTAGTCTAAATCATATCTGTCGTTGGAACCAAGACTTACTGCAGCATTGAACGCATAACTCTGGGCATTTTCGAGCTTGTCTTCATCGTCCAGGTTGAAGCAATTGACAGAAGTTATGGCGTGATCCTGCATAAGCCCAATCCTGTCGTCGGTCACATCATCGTAGTGCGTGAACTCGTGTAGCATCACAAAAGACAGCGTCCTAGCCGTGTTGTCGATGTAGTCTCGCGCAAAATCCGTACATTGGGTCTCCGAGTTCTGCTTCGTGGCAATGGCTTTAGGACACATGTGGAAATGACCGGTTTCCGCATCTGTATACGCGAACCAACCGTCTGTCACACAGTGGTTACCGAAGTCAGAGCGCTCCAGGACCATGCCTTTGATGGTTTCTGTAGCTGTGCCTGCCGTGTTGTCGTACATGTTTGCCATGGTGTTTTGGATGGCTTTGGTGTCGTCCGCATCTTGGGTGCCGAAGAAGCGTTTGAAGTGTACGTTATCGGGTGCTCCTTGGGCTGCTGTAACGCCTGCTTTGGCTAGTTCTGCCTAGATAGTGAAAGACATCTTAGCAATACGCTCATTTGGAGGGGGTGATAAAAGGAGGTTCCCCTTCATGTGACCGATTACGTACCCATTGTTTGAACGCTTCGTGTATCTTTTGTCCGTCTTTCTTTTGATCCGCATCCTCGGGGTCCCAACCCAGCCACTGGAATTCGTTGGGAAGTGCATCGCCGTACGGGTAGGATACGGGGTCTTCCCGCTTCACAGCGTGAAATTTGCTGTGACTAGTCAGTTCTGCATGGCCATCAGACATGATTGAAGTGTGACTGACCCATCGATGGGCTTAGCGGAGGTACGCCAACTGATTGAAAGCACTATAGCAAGGGTGCTGAGATTGAGGTACATTCTCGTAATGGTAGAAGGTAGTTCAGCTTAATAGTAGCCGGTCTGTTGTGTGATCAAGATTCCAGCGGGCAGACAACCAGTGCTTTATACGCAATTATTGGGGCTATTTCGACTTGAGAAGATGTCATACATGAACAGCAGACACCATAGATAGAACACAGTTTACGCCCGACTCCACGGGACAACACCGTCTTGCATTAAAACTTTGGGGCCTTGTTGGCTTTCCCAATGTGTGGATGGATCGCGAGTGTCTCGGACAAGTTCTCTTGCAACATAGACATGACGATTGATCGAGACGAAGGAACAGGTGATTAAACGTCATGTCGATCTGTCTCGTGCTTCATATGGGGCGGCTTACCTCTTCCAAGCTTCAGGTACCATGTAGCCTCAATACTTGGCTCAACATGTTGGTCAGAAATAAGCGGCACGGACTCACCAGAACACGCACAGCTAGGTATGAATCCAGTATGGCGCCTGAAGAGGTGATAGTCTACGATGGCTGTGTCGTCACTCCGCCCCAAAAGTATCTCGATTATGCCTTGTGCACTCGAGATGTCTCATTGGGGGGCGAAAGGCGAAGTATTATTACTATGCATGTACGATGCGACGAATAAGAACAAGCTGACACCCGACCAGGGACTAGCGCCATTGACGTCAGGCCACCATAGGTAGGCAACACCACCGACACATCCTACTTTATATTTGTCGCTGCTGTACTGAGAAAGCCATCAGCGCAGACCTGTTGCCGTAAATCTTTCCATGGCTCCCTCCATACATTTTACGCTCTACACCAGTGCGTTCTGCTACATTGACTGCAGCGATACTTTCGACATCAGCCTTGTACGCAATGTCGACTACCACTCAAAACTCACCATCGACACCAAACACACCATCTTTGATCCGGAGGCAGCCTTTGCAAAAGGCCTGTTCGAACTCGTCGACGCAGAGACTGGTGAAAGTGTGGACTATGTGCCTTCCAAGACCGCTACTCAAGACATTGATCGACGACTCCTTATACTAGACCCCAAAAAGCTCGACAGCTATATCATGTGGTCGACTCGCCCAGGTACTACAGTTTCGAACCCCATGCCTTATACTTTCGATCCATCATCGCTCGTAGCGGGGAAATCGTATACCATCCGTCTCCGGTCTCACGGCATAACGACATGGTACGCTGGTGGGCATAATGACCCGAACAGTTTGCCTGAGCCGGAGACAGAAAGTATACCGCAGCCATCTTCGCCACTCCCTAGCTACACCTTCAAAGCCCTCGCTACAGTTCCCAAGCCTCCGCCTATTCGACCGACTATTCTTACTTCAACCGACACGATATCCGTCTCAGGCAACCCACCATGCACCATCACCCTCGCCTGGCGTCTAGACACTTCGCGCTCCGAGATCGCCAACACAAAAGGCATTGCCGTCCTACGCTCCATACCCCACGGCCGCAACAAAGCCAGCGTTGAACTCCGCGATCTCAAAACCGGAAAGAAGCGCGGGCCCATGAAAGGCTACAGTCCGCCAGACGCAGACGTAGAGGGCGAAACCGATCCTTTCCCGCCCAACGAGACTGAAGTCCTCGTTTTCGAGAACAGCGAGACTGTGCATGAGAGGAGCTATACACTGATTTCTGACCCGGACGAAGCGGGGATCTGGGGCTCGGATACGAGGTTGTTGAAGGTGGGAGAGGAGCATGGGAGGTATGGGGTGGGTGTGCTTAAAGGGGATTGGGCTTGGGTAAGCAGGGAGGAGGTTGGTGAGGAGGTTTGGGGGGATCAGGAGAGGTTGAGAGGGGAGTTGGGGAAGGTGCCGATGAGGAAGTGGAGGACGGATGAGGTCAAGGTTGTTGGGATTGTTGAGTAGACGGGGGGTGCAGTGTTGCTTCCAGATTTATGTTCGTTCGAAAGGACGGTGGATATGGCTATGTATTTTTATAGTATAGATGATGACTTCCCCCGCGCATTGGACAACCACAAGAGAATAAGACTGTCTTGGGAAACGATGAGGCTGGTTTTCGACACACTAGCATTATCCACAGCTAACAGGTCCTTCTGACTCCATGAGAGCCACTATAGCCGTTTTTTGGCGCTCAGGGAAGAAGCCGGCATAGCGTGTGTGATTTTGCTTTTAGGAAGCTTGAGGATGTAGGAGACTGACTCTGCATCGTTGATTCGACGTTCGCTTTGTGGTCTTTTATACTACTCAAACTCTTCGGGCAAACTTCCAATCATAGCCATACAGATGACGCACCCTAATGAAGTGTACATCGGCGGCCCAAAAGGCGATATTGACGACTGAAGCAGTGGCATACAGTTGCTTCCGACATAGAATGGTTTCGACGAACTTTTGGAGAAAGGAGCGGGAATTTGAACATCCTCGTGGCGGAGTACAGTACTTTGATGTCGATCATGTCTTCTCTTTTCGATGGTTCAGAGGCAGCAACAATAAGTATGGCTTTTGTATGATTATGAATCCGAGCAAACGAAGCGGACATTGGACAGGCACATGGACTTTTGATCTCGACACCACACCCATGAAAGAGTTCATGACGATTTTTGTTTATTATAATAAAGTAAGTGAGGATAAAGAAACGTCCAGCCCCAAGGGTTGGATTTTGTACAGCAGCCAGCAAGCCTCGGTGCTCATGTGGGCTTGAATTGATGTTTTGAAGAATTTCGACGTCGCCGACTCAGCAGAAGCCAGTCATTCAGGTAATCCATGCAAGTTTCGGCAGGCCGACAACATAAAAAAAGTAACCTATCATTTTCTGGTGCAGCGGAAAGACATGAAAAGGTGCTTAACTTGTTTTTTTGGGTAGGGTTTGCAAAGAAAGTACGATGTTCGTATTGGGAAGTTGTAGAAGCTCGGAAGAGACAGGACATGTAGAAAGAACCTTTAGTTTTCAAACCCATGATACTCTTCTTGGCGTATTTTGGTAAGAAGAAGATACGTATAGGTGAAGGAAGTGAGAGCTCGCAGTCCTTGGACTTTATAGACGAGAGAGCACCGAGTGCCGGAACGGACATGCTTTTAAGCGAGCGGCGATTTGAGTCTTTCCGACAAAGCAAGTTATATTGTGAAGATGGGTTTGTTTTTTGGAAGTAGTGGTAGAAAGTGTGTAACAAAAGATTCAGAGAGAGTCGATCGTGGACGTCTTAAATACCCATCTGTCTAATAACGGCGCAACGGTCAAAACACATGCAAACCTCGTAGAGCGTCTTTATTTCGCGTACAACACATTGTTTCCAACAGATAGGCTTTTTGCAGCTAGCTCCAAAGACAAGAAGAGACATCGTTCTTTTCGGTAGCACTTTTCGGAAGAGGGAAACGTAGAATTGATGGTTTATCGCAGTGACGTTTGGAAACATGGTTGCAGCGATGACGGGTTTGAGTCAGTCGCAACGGAAGACGGGACAGAACATCACGTTCATCATATCGGATTCCGGTGCCAGAATCTCCAAAGTCATATGTATGCTATAGGAGGATTTTGAGAACGGAGAAGCAGCCGTCATAAAGACGTTCGCGTATTCCTTTTGGTCGAAAGTAGAGGAAGTGTTGGAGAAGAAGTAAAGAACAACCCGGCGCTTATATAGTAGAACAGAGGCAGCGATTCAGGAAAACCATCAAGTGATTGTGTCAATGCTTTGCAGGCAGCGCGCCACTCATCCGAAATAACAGTCGGCAATTTCTGCGACATGAAGTATCTGCACTCGGCTTTTAGTGATGCCAGTGCGGAGCAGAACGACCATGTAGACTACGAAGAATCTTTTTTCTTATTTCTCGAGGCAGAGACAACCATTCGCAGAACTGGTGATACTTTGGAGAAGAGCAGAGCAAGCTCACATGGAACCATGTAAATAACGTTTTGGGAAGACACTCTTTTGGATATGTAGAGAGTAAAATAAAAAAAGCAGGAAGCCAGGAAGAAGGCAGTTTATATATGACTACCACGCCAAGACGTCCGGGAAAGCATGGCAAGATGAGCTCTGTTTTTTGGTTGCACGCAACTCGCTGGTGCCGGATTTGTGAAGTAACTCCGAGGCGAGACGGAGACATCAGGTTCACGGACTGCTTGTTTTGAAGGAAGGAAGTCTCGCTGCTAACTTTTTGTATACTGTCTCTTTTCGGAAGACAGACACATCACGTCGCTGCCGAAGTGTTTTTGGAAGTAGAAGGGGAATGTGTTATGGAGAAGAGAAGGAGAAGCAGCCCAGTAGGAGACTTTATACATTCTCGGGGTAGTACACTCGTCAATACACCGAGAGCGCGCCGCCAAACACAAAGGTTTTTGCCCGTGTTGATTTCTGCGCGTGCTGCACAGCACAACGATGCCGCATGAGTCGTTCAATTGCTGCTTTCGGAGAAATCTCTTGTACCTGCTCAACCCAGTCCCAGAACATCACAGCATAGCCCACTCTTTTCTTTTAACCTCGGAGCAAAGCAGCAGACCGCACATACCCCAGATATCCGATATGTTTTGAGTGCCGGGACGGAAGAACCATGCTCCGTTAATGTTTAGCTTTTGGAAGAAAGGGCAGAACAGACACATGGAAGTTGTAGTCTTCGATTTTTGGATAATGAAGAAGTACAATGGTATACAAGAGACAAGCCCAGAAAGCGAGGTATTTATACAGCTTGATCGCCTCGAAAGCATGAAATGAAGTCTTGCTGCCTTCCACCGCACATCATCGACTGTGTTGATAGTGTTGGAAAAGAGACACGCTCATGATTCCATAATGGCTGATTTTTCGGAAGGAGACAGACACCCATAGCGTGCATTTGTTGCATATTTGGTAAAATAAAATGGAGTTGTGTAGATAAGAAGACAGCAACTCCTGCGTGAGAAAGGTGACTTTCATACTTCCATCTCCCATTCTTCTCGTGCCGTATGATGTTCTGATGAAGTCCGCAGAGTCCGACGGAGAAAGACATGATATCTACATTGTAGTTTTTGGAAACGCACCGCACAGTCATGAAATGTTTGGAGTAGATTTTTGAAGAAGACGCAGAGCCATGTGGTTGTTGACAGTGTGTTTTTAAAGTAAAATGTAGAAGTGTGGTTTCAGGCGCGATTCTCATGGGATCATGACTGGGTTGCTTTCGGTACGCGCGAGGAGGAATTGGAATCATAAGAAATCTCTCGCTGCGATTTGAACCGGGATTCTATGAGGGCGGGTAGCAGGTGTGTTTTGGTAATGGTAACCCAGAAGAAAGAGGCACACATCGAGGTTCACGTTTTCGTTTTTGGAACAAAAGCGGAAACATGACGGAGAGGCCAGGGCGTTTTGAAAAAGCGAGGTGAGCTCGTGGATGTAGAAAGGAAGCAGGAGATCACACCGTCGACATGATTTTATATGCAGCCCAGCAGGTCAGAGCGCCATGCCAACACCCAACCTTGTCCTAAGTCAACATCAAAGTACCAAGCGCATAACAATCTCAACCACACTCACAACCAATCAACATAGATTTTTCAATGTGTTTGTATTTCCTGATATATACTGAGATACTTGAAACAAAGAGAACAACAAGAAAAAAAACATGAGACGCCAGGCCGACAACAAAGTCAACCAACTCCCATCAGAAAAGCGTTTCAAAGCCAATGCTACTTGGAAAGGAAGAACCAAATCTATCCCAATAACGTTGCCCGCGCTGGGTCGTTGCATTACATCGAAGAAACACACACAGCTCTACTGGCATACTCTTACAAGATGAGAGCACCGCCAAAGAGCGAAGAGGCGAGGACAACGGCACCGCAGACGAGGGGAGCGAAGCTGAACTCGGGGCGGATGGAAGCGGCGGCGCCCTCGGAACCGGAGGGGCTGCTGCCACCGGTAGCAGTGGGGACCTTGCCGCCGGAGGTGACAGCACCGGAGCCGGCAGGAGCGAGGTTCTCGTCGGAAGAACCAGCCTGCTGGGAGCCAGAGCCGGAGAGACCAGGGCCGTCACCAGCACCCTTCTTCATGAGGTCGAGGGCACCGGAGGGGACGGCGGGGAGCTCGTCGCTCTTCATGGTGACGTCCCAGGTCTTGGACTGGTCGGGGCAGGTTGCGGGCTGGCCGTCCTTCTTGTAGCCGCCGTCGCCGCTGGGGTTCTTGGTGGCAGAGAAAGCGTCCTTGAGGGCGGTGAAGTCAGCGAGCTCCTTGACGGAGTCACCGTTGATCTCGACGAGACCGTAGTTGGAGTCTTCCTGGGAGTATTCGTAGACGAGACCACCGGAGTAGACGCCGGTCATGTCGGTGCTGTAGAGCGACTTGACCTCCTCGAACTTTCGAGTTCCCTTGTTGCAACCGTACTCGGAGAGGCTGTGAATGTTAGCTAATAGCCATGTAGTGCGAATGTGGGAGACTTACAAGATGGGGATGCTGTAGTTGGCAAATTTCTTGACCTTCTGGTCCCAACCGGAGACGGTGTAGGAGGACGGGTCGCACCAGGAGTAGTCGTTGAAACCGAAGAAGTCGCTGCGGGCGGCATCGTCACCGCAGTTCATGTAGTCGGCCATCTCGTAGCGGTTGCTCTCGACGTCAGCGGCGGAGTAACCGACGGGGATCTTGCGGAGACCGCGGGCGTTCATGTAAGACTTGATGTCACGGGTGACGGCCTTGACGTAGGGAGCGCAGTTGGTGGTCTTGTCGTCGTTGATGACCTCGTTGGCGGAGAAGAACAACAGTGTGTTGTCGTACTTTGCGAACATCTCGACGGTAGCGAAGATGCTCTGGAGGTAGACCTTGTTGTACGACTTCTGGGGCT
This sequence comes from Alternaria incomplexa, assembly GCF_024043165.1. Classification (NCBI taxonomy): domain Eukaryota; kingdom Fungi; phylum Ascomycota; class Dothideomycetes; order Pleosporales; family Pleosporaceae; genus Alternaria; species Alternaria incomplexa. The sequence goes on along the minus strand of NW_026249868.1, from coordinate 29,389 downwards.
CGGCGCGGTTGATGGAGTACTTGGGGGTGTTGAGGTCGAGGGCGAGATAGATACCGGCATCGGCGAGGAGACCCATGCAGGCGTCGTGGTTGGCGCTGTTGTCGACAGTGTAGATGCGGACGGTGTTGATGCCGAGCTCCTTAAACTTCTCAATGTCGCGCTTGCAGCCAGCCTCGTCGGCGATGGGGTCCTTTGCATCGGAGGCGCCACCGGGCTGGTAGTCGACACCGCGGATGTAGAAACGCTCGTTGCCAGCAAAGAAAGCTGTAGATGTTAGTAGGGACTTGCATCTGTGATAATAAGTCTACATACCATTTCCCTTGACAGTGACGGGGGTGATGTTTGCCCGCTTCTGGGTGGCCGCGGGGGTTGCAGCTGCGGAGGCCGCAAGGACGGCGGCAATGGCAAAGGTCTTCATGATGGTCGTGTGGGTGTTGATGATAATTACAGTTGAGCGATTGTTATAGCGACTGGTGGGCCGAAGTAAACAAGTAAAATACTTTGAAATCCGAAGTAAAGAGCAACTCCCGTGAAACGAGTGTTAGAAGTTGCGATTAGAATAAAGGTGTAAGTAGCAAGAAGCACTTGGAGTCGTGAGTTTGAAGAAGGAAGGATTCAACGGGGAACGCAGCAGGTTAAGCAGTCGACTGCGAGGGAGGCGACGCGTCCAATTCCCTAGTGCACTGCGCCTTCGGCCTGTGATAGGCTGCGACCCCGGTGGGGATCGGTCCTGGCTGGGAGACAAGCATGCAAGCAGCGCCAACCCCTGAACAAGCCGCACCAAGCCCACCTCCAAGCAGCCGCCAACGCGCATGAGCCCACCGTCAAGCCTAGCTAAGCAGACTGGCTCGCCGTGGCGATCATGCTTGGACCGACGGCAGTGAAGCGCGCTGAAACACGCGTCCGCCGTCAATCATTCACTGTTTTCTGTTGCGCAGACGCTGGCGATCGGTATCAAACGTCTCAACGCATGCCGCTGCCCATGTCGCGCAGGCGTGATGCCGAAATGACGGCCCACGGCTAAGATTGGATTGACGACGTCATGTGGAGGCATCGTGGGCTGCTGTTGCATCCATGGATCGCATGGCTGGCTGGTCGCTGCTCGCTTCCGAAACGGCGATACTGCCTACGCTGTGCTGTGAAACGAGGTAGTCGGTCCGCGCCTGGCACTGTCTCTTGACATCACGAGCCTTGGATTCTGGTGAGGCATTTCATTGGCAATTCATCGGCTAATCATCAGCCTCCGTATCTCAAATGCTGGGAGGCGGTTTTCTGGCAGGCTAGTTTGCCATCTTATTATTAGAGCCCTGGCCAGCCTTCTCAACATAACATGTCCAGCCAGCACATCTGGGATCGAGTTCAAGAGCACGCCCTCTCCCCAAACGGATCCCCCGCTGCCTTGCCGCAGCTCTATCGATTGTACCTACGCCAGCCGGTCCAGAATCTCATTAGCGGTCGAGACTTTCATGTTGGGAACGTAGTCTTTGTTTTACGGCCTTTTTGCCATCATACCACCAGCGCTAAGAACTATTCCTTGCCGACTTCCGTTCGGAAAGGCGCTCGTGTTTTTGGAACCGCCTCGTACCTCACGAACGGGTGTTCTAAAAGTAGACTTTATCTTGTATTGTGTTTACAGCTCGATAGAACCACGCGCATACATTCAGATACAACCAAGAAACCTCCTTTGTATACACATTCGTCACTGCGGAGTGCAGCCCGGATCATTACTAATAATAAGAAAACAACGAGAAGTCATCCACTTCCCTATACAGAAACATAGTCCCAACATGATATCGCATCCTCCTCTTTTCACACCGCCACATGGTCATTACATCCTCTATTTGTCCTTGTTCTTCAATCCAAAGTATAATCCAAGTACCAGCGCGATAACGGCCAGAATCAGGATGACAGTCAAGAGGATCCACCACTTGAGCCTGCGCGCGCGCCTGGCCGACTTGATGCCTTCGTCCAGCTGCTTGTTCGCATTCTCGGTATCGTCCTTGACTTGTACGGTTTGCTCCTCGGTCCGTTGGATGATGGGTTCTTGGTAGACGACCTGCTCGTTGAGCTGGGTGAAGAGGAGGGCAAGCTCGCCCATGGTCTTCTCGATGCGCTGGATGTCGTTGTGGCGGGCGCGGACGGCGCCAAGGACGCTCGAGGCTTGGCCGCTACGGTTGGACTTGAGCTGCGGGTTGTTAATGACGTATTTCTTGTTTCGTACAATTTGTGTCAGCTTACAGCTTGTGTGAAGATGCCCTCGTCACCCAGATCCGAGTTGGCAATCTCGTTGACCTCGGCATCCGTCGCATCCGGGTTGATGATGCGGTACTGGCGCCCGACAGCCTCGCGATACCTCTTGGAGTAGTCTGCCTCCTCCCTCTGGAAGTCCTCTAGCTGTGTCTTGAACGTCCTCTTCAGCGCCTCCACCTGCGTCCTCTTGGTCCGGTCGTTGGGGTCGCGCACGGCATCCCTCTCGAGGAACTTGATCTCGTCTTTGATTTGGGTGTTCCTGATCTGCGTGGCGGTCACGATGCTCTCGAGCTCGGCGGTGGAGCGGTTGTCGGGCGACGATAGCATGCGCTGGTGGACGCTTGCAATGGCTTGGATGTCGGAAGTGAGCTGGCCGATGCGCGACTTTGCGCCTTCGATGCGCGCGAAGAAGTCGTCGCGGCTGAGCGGCTGCGGTCCTGGCGCCTCCATGCCGGTGTTTGCGGTCGGCTCGCTGTACGCAGGCATGTTGTTCATGGGGACGTCGGTATGCGGTACGTTGGGTGGTTGCTGGTTCGCGCCGGGTTGCGAATACTGCGATGGCTGCGAATAGTTGGAGTCGCCATGACGTTGGAGGGGCGCCGGCGGGCTGAGCTGCTGGGCCTGGCCGTCATACTGTTTCGTCGCGTCAGTCTTTGAGTCCACGCCGCGCGGTCGCGACTGCTTACTCCTCCGTCATAGGGGTTGGCTGAGCCGTAGCCGGTGCCGCCATATGGGTTTGATTGCGCGCCGTATCCAGCCTCGGCCTGGCCATACGGGTTGCCGCCGTATTGCTGATAGTTTTGCGACATGTTTGGTGTTGGCTGGGATGGATTGGCAGCGTTGGAGCGATGGTTTCGGAATGCCGCAGTGGAGCTTGAGATGAGCCGCGGAAGCTACGGAATCTTGCGCTGACCGACGGACGTGAGCGCGCGGCGATTAGTCCAGCAATTCTTCCGCACAACAAGACTAGTCTTGGTAAAATGAACAGCGGATGCTGGGTCGCTGGGACTGGCAGTGCTCAAAACCGATTGATTGAACCTTGCGTCGCCTTGTTTTGATGTGGGCTGCGAGGGAAATTAAATGAAGGGACCCTGTTGAATCAGCGAGCTCTGAGCCGCGAAGACGCACGTCACCAATCGCACAAGAACGGGCAAGGCACGCCCTTAGTCATCGCTAGTGACGATCGCCCGGGCGTAGCGTGCAGTCCCGTGCGAGGCGCAGCATCACTGTCTCCATCATCACGACAAGGCAGCATCGTTTTGATGGACCTCATTGTACACTCTCCCATTTTCAATACTGTGTGTTGTTCGCGCGATTGACCTGGAGTAGAAGTACAAGGCCTGCAGCGTACTCAGGTCTAGATCTTGTCGCCCACGGTAATAACCCGAAAGAGGTAGTGTCCGATGCGATATCGATCCCGCCCTGCCGCCATCTTTGACTGGCTACGCTCAGAGACAACCGTGCAACCCGGAGAGCACCTAGGCATGACTGCGCCCACAACTCTACTACAATGTCAGCACCTACAACATAGGCTATTGTCCTAAGGCCAGTATGGCATCTCGCTGAGCGTATTCTCATGGTGTAGACTGGAAACTATACAGGTTAGAGAAACAGTTGTACATGGCGAAGCACATCAGTGTCAATTCGTGACCAATACGTTCTCTACCACCTTATACAAAGGAAAAGCTAAACACCCTGGAGCCTACGTTGACGTTAGGCCCCCTGCTTTGCATGTTTTGATCCTGATGTAGGCTCTAGGGTGTTTATTGTATCCCTTCCAGTTCAAAGGTTAGATGAGGTGCTACCCAGATAGTCACTCTAACACCACACGGTCGGGTGTATACACAGTAGATGATACAAATTTTGTCGCGGGAGCAAGTACAAAAGAAAGGAAACAAGCAGAAAGAGCCATCCCAAGGATTGAGCCAAGTTGCAGGATCGTTAGAAAAGAGTATCAAAGAGCGGATGCACCACCTTCTTCATATGCTGGATGGACTCAAGTGGCGCTTCCAGATGCAAGAACGGTTGGTTGTTGTCTGGCCTGAGCTTATGAATCACGAGGTTCTTTCTACAGAGTGCATTATGAGGAGACTGGCACTAGATGCAGCCGTAAGATCTGATCCAGCTCGTGTTTCTAGAGATGTTCTTCTCCTCTTCGAGTATACACAAGACTAGAGCGACTTAGCTTGCGGCATAATTGAGAAGTTCCCTCCAGACACCATGAGAGGCCTACGTCAACGTTGCGCCCCCCAGCATATCAATATTTGACTGATCAGTTTGGTGCTGGGGTGAGCGCTGTTCGTCGAAAGCAGTCTGCGTCAAAGGCAACGTAGGAGGAGCCGGCTGGTCTTCACCAGGCTGACGAGTTCCATCCTGACAACCCAAGGTGCCCGAAACTTCATCTCCGCCTCCGCCTCCTCGTCCTTCTCCTCGCCCTTGCCCTTGTGCCTGCGTGACTCCCATCGAGTTAGGGTTTTCCGTCCGGCTGTAACAAGGTCTGCGCTGTGCGGTCAAGAAAGGCACATCCTCGTTCGGCCTATGGCGATCCTGTAAACTCACGACGAAAAAGCCTGCTAGGGTCTCGTAGCCGCTCTGAACTATCTGAGTACGCAAAGGAGCGCGCCAAGTTGTTGGCTGGCCGGGGCAATCAAGCAGGCAGTGATGGAAATCTCCGCACCAGATACAGGGGAAATGTTCTCGGTTTGCATAGAGGCGTTGTTGAAGGAGGTCCCATGGAGCTATGGGATTGTTAGATGAGGTTTGATTGTGTCGGGCTGACTTACTTTGCTGTCGTGACCTGGCTGCTCTGAGGGGTAACGTAGGTTGCCCGTGAGTGTTAGGATGAGTAACCGTTCCTAGAAATAATGGGTACCCCGGGGCGTCGTTTTGATGGTAGAGTCCGCTGATATCCTGGATAGAACTAGGGACACGCGGGTATAGGCCTGGCTGGTTCACATTTGGGCTTGGTATGTATGCCATTGTTGGATAGACGGGGCAATCACCACTATTCCAAGTTCCAGTACTATAATGACCGACTGGAGCGGCAGAGCGTCCACCTCTTTGACTACAAGAACCGCCACTACGGCCACGGAGATTGTTGCCTCGTCGCACAGGGCAATTATGGCAGTCTTTTCCTGCATGAGCAGAGTTAGGGCAGCCCACACAAAGTAACTCACAGCTCTGCTGATAATGCAGGCCACCGCAATTGAAACAGCCCCGAACCATCGTTGTGAAGATTGGACTGAACAGGTATCTGGAGAGGGTCAAAGATTGAGAGTATGCTACTTACTAAGCAGGCATTTATACCGGGGCCTGTGGAAGTCTTTATGTCCTTCTCTTGATATCTTGCAAACTTAAATCGTATTTGCTTTACCGTGGTTTCCACCAACAAGCCAGCTTTGCTACAAGATGTTCGTTGCCATGATAGATATCAAACCCAGCCGTGCAGGTACCAGGGGTCGTAAGCGTTGCGTGACGCTACAGCCGCGGAACAATGCGATATGCTTGCTGCTTGACGCTTGTCGGCATCTGTACTGCCGAGGAGATTCAGTGTCAAATACGACGGCTCATCAATGATTATTGAACACGTTGGAGGAAGATGGCAGTAGGCGATTCCCAAGTCAGTTTGCCGCTTACATGATGTTGTGTCTCACCAAGTAGACAGTACTCAAGGTCTTGACTCATCATTCTCATACTACGTTGGGCCGCTCCCCACAAGACGTGCGTTGAATGAATCTACGCGTGCGAACAACAACTAGAAACAGACCATGACAATATTTACCACCCCAATCTCAGAGACCCATCGCTCGAGATCCCTCTTCACAGCCAAAACATCGTATCGTTCAAGGCTCGGTGCCAAGGTCCATGATCGTTCCGAGGCACCACATTTCCGTCTGCATCAACTCCTCCTCCATTATCATCATACCTCTTCTCCCACGCCGTATCCTTCTTCAATGCATTCAACTCACGGTCACCTAAGCCCTGATTCTTACCTACATCTCTCAGCCCAGGGTCTGCCGGATTGAAGAAGTCATGAAAGTAGCACCGCACTCGTTCGCACAGGAGATCTGCATAATACGCCGGTGGCGCGTACCCTACAGGCAGCGTTGCGCGGGCATATGTGTAGCAAAGCCAGTTGGTGAAGTTTTGAAGTTGCGCCGGGGTGAAGTTCATGTCGTTCTCTAACACGAAGTAGTGCGTTGGGCGCGCAGTTCCTGGTCCGGGGATATGTGATTGCAAAAAGAAGTCGAAGTAGTTGGGATGTGTTACTACGGAGTCGACGACCGTGCCTGGTTTGCAGTTGGGGTTCTCCCTGGGTGGAGGAGGAACCTCAGGAAAGAATCGAGTGTGATGGCGCTTAGTGACGACGACGGCGGTGATCAAGGGAGACTTGGGGTTGGGGATTTGTCGTGCTTCGGCAACGCTGGCGTAGGCTGCTCTAATCTTGCGCAATTCGTGAGCACGGATCTTGGGGTATTGTCCTGGGTCAACACCGTCTCGGTAGTACAGGATGTTGGCTGGCAGTCGTCCTTTGTTCCTTGCGGCAAAAGCATTGAGTCGCTGCTCAGCCATGCCTTGCAACTCATCGATGATCTAATCGCCAAGTTAGCTGAAGCCTGTAGTTCTATGCGAAATGCGAGAAATACCTCTTGGTTTTGAGTCTGATAGCTCACTGAGCCAGCATATCGGCCAAATGTTTCATCCACGCTACCGACTAGAGCAGCTAGAGAGCGAGTAGTCTCTTTGCTGCCCTTCTGTGCGTGAGTAACATCTGCGCCAAGGATCATGGTGTCAACCAAACCGGCTTTGTTGTAAAGCATAGGTATGAGTGCTCGACCGTCGTCTTCCTTCAACTTGACTATGTGGTTGACGTTGCCCAGCTTGATGTTGACTTTCATGGCGATGTTGGCGAAATAGGGCTTGGGTTTCGAAAGGAAGCGGTCGCAGTTGGCTTGCATCACACATGTAGTGTGCATCCCATAGGCTTGGTCGGCAACCCGCTTGAACTGATTGTAGAGTACCGTCGTGCCGTATCGGCTTGTAGACGGATTGACGAGGACCACGATGCCAGCGCCGAGGATCTTTGCCTTCTTAAGGCTTTGCTTGAGCTCAGCAACTATGTCTGCAGCGTTCTCGTCGAAGTTGATCGACTCGTCAAGGTGGCCGTTGGACGTACGCTGAATGCCAGTCTCGGAGAATTGCATCAAAAGCTGATCCACGACCCACTTGCCGTACCATTTGTCCACTTTATCGAAGATTGTTTGTGGAAGTAAGACCACAACCGGGCCAACGAAACGTATCTTCGTGTCATAGAACCGTCTCTCATATAGGCCCCAGGTCTTGGACACGTCCTGTACAAGCTCCTTTCCTTGCACTGATTTTGTACCATAGCACACATGGTGAAAGGTGGCCTTGTGGAAAGGTATAGAAAGCGGCTTCTGGCTCACTTTGATGCCTGCAGCACTCAAAACTGAGTTTGGGTGCTCTTGAGTCCCTACACCTAAGGTGGCGAGACCACGCTGGACGATGTTGTTCAAGGTTTCCCGGGGTAGTTTACTGGCAACTTCGAGCATCTCTTCTGTAGCTTCAGGGGAGAGCGACTTGACGTTCTGATGTTTCGCAATCTTCAGCGCTTCGACAGGATACCATTCTGGTGAAGTGTATGTGCCCATATCGGCGCACAGGAAGTCCGACACCGCAATCTGATCTAGGAGAATTCCGTCGATGGCCTTTGATCGCAGATAGTCGAGAACGGAGATTTGTGAGTTGCCAAAGTCGAAGAGCTGATCGCGAGGAGGCCTCCCAAATTGCTTGATCGTTCTCGTCTTGCCTGGAGTGTACGAGATTTCAACCTTGACGTTCTTGAGTGAGTTATAGCTGTTGTTCGTCTTCCTCAAGTATGTCGATACGTTCAGCGGTTCGTAAAAGGCACTCGTAGCCGAGCTGACGTTCAGCAGTGGATATCCCATTCCAACCTTGACATTTGAGAAGTAACCGTGATGAGCGAAGACTCCAGGAGATAGCTCCTGCTTACCAGCCTCGGTAAAGATCTTCTTACTTCCGATGCGGAAAAGATCAGGTTCGGAGGCCATGGTTGCCTTCGTGATGATCATGTTAAGTGCTCGGTCGATTGCAATGGTTTGAGCGCGTTGCAGGTCGATAGTGAACTGAGGAAGAACGCCGTGCGCAGCTTTGGTAAGGTCTCGAACGGGTATCTCGCCTTTGTATTGGAGCTTTAGAGTCTTGACGATCGCATCTAGGTTTTTGGATGGTATAGCTGGGCGGACTGTATACTCACACTCGGCCACGATCTTGTCAACTGGGACGGAGTTTGCATGGAATAAAGTAGTCGGTTTCGTCCATGAGACAATCTGCCGCATTGCATCACTAGCATAGAGATGCTTCTGGGATCTGAGGAGTTCGTTTGAGCTGATAAGGCTTTCCATCATCAAACGCTGTTTTGCTGCCGGTGGGAGTTTGGTGTTTTCATCATGAGGTTGTGTCTCGCCTGTTGGCTCAGCGGTGGAATCGGTAGGGCTTTTTTCAGCAACGGCTTCGTCTTGTTCTTCTTTCGTGTGGGTCTCAGCACCGGCTTCATCTCCTTCTTCTTTCTTGTCAGTTTCATAACCGACTTCGTCGTCTTCTTTTGTAACGGGTTGAGCGGTCTCAGCGCGTTCCTCCATTCCATTGACAACGAAATAATAAAGCACCTCTGGTAGCTTAACCGTGAAATGATTTGTGAGGACGTGGTTGAGGCTGTTGAGACCTTGCGGTCCAACGAATGACGGGCGGATCTCGTGAACGCTGAGGCTATCGGCAGCATCTACACCTTGCTTCGCCTTTGCGAATAGACTGATGGCTTTCTGTCCAAACTGGGCGCGCGTGTCGACTTGTTCACAGTCATTGTTGTTTCGTTGATTGCTATTCGAAGGACCAGTGGACGGGGCGAAAGATTGTCCTGAGCCCCTAGGTGGTGCATTAGGACCTGGCGGCGCATTGTTTGTGGGTGGTACATAACCTCTGGGTGGTGTTGGGCCTCTGGACGGTGCATGACTTCTAGGTGGCGGAAGACCTGTGGGCGGTGGTGGGACTCTAGGCGGTGCATAACCTCTGGATGGCGGAGGACCCGAGGGCGGTGGTGGAACTCTAGGCGGTGCATAACCTCTAGGTGGCTGAGAACCTCTGGGCGGCGGTGGACCTCCAGGCGGCCTTCTACCTTGCGACATGATATTCCCCGTTACTAACTGAGCCTCTAACTTGAGGATCTGGTTTGAACGCGAAACGTAGGTATGATGAGAAGCTTCTGCATGCTGGAAAAGCGATACTCATATAGCCGCATCTGGCAAATTGACAATCGTGTATCAAGTTTGGTATTCTCTAGACAACGCGTATTAGCAAGCTAGAATATGTTTTGAACAAGAGCTCATGGCAGCAAGCTGTTAGATCAATCGCCATATCAATGACAGTATGTCAGTGCTTGGAACACTGCTGCAGCTCACACTGTCGGCTTGCCAGACCATTGCCGTCATCTAAATGGACCCATGAAGTTTATGTAAAATGTCTTTGTTGAACCTGACGTGCATCGTGCGAGTCTACAATCCCGACACAAAGCGAAGCGCCAGGGGTCTCTAAGATCACGAGAATTTGTTTACCAAGCCAACTCTTTCGTGATTTCGATCGAAATAAGATCTTAAGCAAGCACTAAGCAGTAATTTCGTACATTTGCGGATTGTTGGTCGCGATACGCGTCGACCGATGTACTTGCCGCTTACGTCAAGCTGCTCCGCGGCAAGCAGCATAGCTTTGCGCGTTTGTAGGTTTCGCACGATAAGTTCGTTGGAGCTATATGTCCGAAAAGAAAGAGACATCGCTTATTAGGCGATGTGGAGGTCAATGAGGAGCGTGGTGTAGGTGGGACGGGAAGAGAGATGGAGGGACCCGTGGACGCGTCTCCAGGGCTTGGACTCGGGAGAGGCTAGACGCTAGTGACACATTGGGTTAGTGCATTGCCTCATTGAGTGGATACCAAATATAGAACAACTTTGATGCAAGCTTCCATTCGCAGTGTAGATTCTCGATAGTCGGTAGAAGAATATAGCCCTAGCTTATGAAGCCATACTATGCAAGTTACAGAATATCGCCACCAAGACGTTTCCGATAACTCCCGAGGTCACCGCGACCAAGAACCAAAGTCTCTCTCTATCATCCACCACGTCTCAGACCCCATAGATACCAAATGCCGACACCCAACCTCAGCCCCCTCACTCCAACCTCTCACTCGGAAACAGCCTCCTCTTCCTGTTACTCCCACTCAGCAAATGCGCAAACTCCGGCGCCACAAACCCCTTATTAGCATTCGCCCCACCCCCAACCGGCATCGGCACCGAATACTTACTCACCCCGCCATCACCCCTATAACTGATATGCTGGCCGTACACATCCACCGTCGGCCTGCCCATCGGCCCATTGAACATGGGTCGATTATGGTTGACCTTCATATCCCTCGCTCGAAGTAGACCTGCCTTCCTCTTCTCAACTTCTTCCGCGTCGGCGATAGCTTGGAGACGGGCTTCTTCAGCTTTGCGCGCATCTTCGGCGTCGCGATGTATGGGACCGCCGATGAAGCCGTGGCTGGTGAGAAGGTGGGATATGGAGGGGAGGAGAGAGGTACCGCGGACGTAGGTGTCGGATATATCGCCGAGGACTTCGAGGCCGGAGGTTGTGCCTGTGTACATGGCTGGTGATTGGGGGAGGCGACCTAAAGAAGTTAGTACGTGTCTTATATCGCTTCTGGATATGGACGCTACTTGCCCATTGGCATGCCCATTTTCGGCTTTCCGTACCAGAAGGGCTCAATGTTGAGGAGCTGGGCGCGCGCCTTTTGGAGGGTTTTGTCGTCGTCGAAGCGTTCTTCCCAGGAGAGGAGGGTAAGATCACGGAAGGCGTGGCGGAATGAGCGCATGGCAGTAGCGAAGTCACTGCTGCGGGGGCATAGCTCGCCGTTGTACGGAGCCTCGGGTGTTGGAGCTGGCTTGGTGATGAGGGAGAGTAGACGATTTGCTTCGGGGTGCTGAGTAAATTCTTCGCTGCTAAGAGATACTTGTCGTTTGACATCTTCCTTCTCTTCCTTCTCCGCTGCCGGTAAGATCTTGGCAGGCTTGTACTGCACAAGCGCCCAGTACACATGCGGCTTTGTATGACTCTCCAATAGCCCAATATGGTACTGTAGAGGCAGACGTACGAGGTCAGTATATGTGTCGCAAGCATTTTGTACAGTCAGAGCTTACGTTTGCAGAGCCGTAGGGAGGATTGTCCACGCGTACAAGCAGGATCTTGTATTCGAAGCCGTCCGTATCTTGATAGTAGTGATAATCCTCTTTCCAGTGAGAAATCTTAGCTTGTGGGGCTTTCTTAGAGGTAGAAGGGGGCTTGGACTTCTTGAGGGGTGCCTTGATAAGAGTGACAGGCTTTGGAGATTGGCTGGCCGGGCTTGGAGTGTCATCCATGACTTCAATAGAGTTCTTTGCCTGGCCCTCACAAGCTCCAGCTCCAACATCTTCAGCCAATGCAGCCTCCCTTTCCGCCCTCCTACGCAAGAGGTCTTCTTTTGCGGAAATGAAGGGGATTGAAGGAACTACCGGGGCAGACGTGGCAAAGAAGAAGCTCTTGCTCTTCCTCGGCTTTCTCGCAACAACGGGAGATGTCTTCGACGTACCTGATCCAGTCAACCCTTCGATGTTCTCACAGCCTTTCCTGAACTTACTGCCATCGGCCAGAGTACCTATCCTCTTGAGCTCTTTCTTCTTCCTCCTTTCTTTCATAAGCACTTCCCACGTGTACTTCCTAGTACCCAGCTTCTTCTTCGCTTGCAACGAGTCATCGAACCAGTCATAGCTGACTACGTGGATGTTGAGGTCGGTGGCTTGTTGTACAGCGTCAGCGGGCTTCTTGTATGCCTCTTTACTGGCGATGAGGTGGGTGACGCTCTTGTTGATCTTCGCAGAGTATTTGCCGCCGTTTCGCTCGATCCAGGCTTTGATTTGTTTAGCATCATGGGTATGGGTACCAACGACGGCAATAATAAGCTTGTCCAACACACCCATTGTAGCGGCGCGGTGGTTGGATTGTAGAGTGTAGGAGTGATAGTGTGTAAACTTGCTTGAGGACGTAGATGAGGGCTTATGGTGTCCAGATTGAGGGTGTACATCTGGCGAGACCCTCGTCGGTCTTACCTTGTGGTGGTGGGCAGCGGCCGAAGTGATATAGCGTTTGCCGGGACCGTGCGGCTGCCATCAAGAGGTAAGAGACGCCGACAAAGCGACTCCAGGCCGCTTTTTGCGGCGGCACAAACCACCATTATCGAAATTATGAGCTGCCTGACTCGTAAGGAAAAGAGGACCATTAAGAATATTTAAGCAAAGATCAGAAGAATGCTGGGCCATTTGTGTTACATTTGATAATTCCGAAGATCACCTTCAGCTTCGGTAGTCGTATTTTGAACCGCCACTACTGGTTCTTCGCCGCCTTGATGAATGCCCGTATCTTATCCAGACTTTGCTTGCCATCTTCTTCCACACCGCTGCTGACGTCGACAGCATGCACGCGGTCCCGGTATTCCTCAAGACCAGCGAGCGTAGATTGAACATTATCAGGGTTCAATCCTCCAGCTAATATGACCTTGATACCATCGTCTTTCGCGAATACTGTTTTGACATCTGAAAGATCCAACTGCTGACCCGAGCCGCCGGATCCTGCATCCAGAAGTGGTAGAGCGTGATACCCTCTTGAGCCGATACCAAGGTTATGCGGGTTAAATGCTCTCAAGACAGGAACCGGGACAAGCTTTGCCCACTCTAATGGCTCCTGACCATGGAATTGTACGATGTCTAGATTCAGCAGTCGCTGCTGTTCAAGTACGTACTCTAGTGACTGATTTCGGAACACGCCTACGAGAAGCGCGTGACTGTCACTTGACACCAGTCGTGCTGCGCCATGCTCAAAGAAATCGGTGGCGGACTTTGATTCAGCAAGCAGCCCGGATTTCGAGACCACAGGCTTTCTGGTCTTGTGTACGGTTTCTGAGATTTCCAGAGCTGTCTCAGCTGTGACTGTTCGCTTGGTTCCTGGCGCGAGGATCATGCCGATGAGGTCAGCTCCTGCTTCGATTGCGGCTTTTGCGGCCTCAGCACTGCGAGTACCACAGATCTTCACCATCGGGTTTGATGCTGTTCCCGTCTTCTTGGTAGATGAGCCACCCAGAAGCTCCGCGATGAACTGAGCGGTGTCGGATGCGCGCATCAGCGCTTCACCCACCAAAACTGCGCCAACTCCACTTTTGATGTATGGTTCGACATCCTTTGGCCCGGAAATACCGCTTAGCGCACACAAAATCGTCTCTTTTGGAACCATGTTGATTAGACGGTTGGTAGTTTCCATGTCGACCTCGAAGTTCACAAGGTTACGGTTGTTCACACCAATGACCTGAGCGCCCAGCTTGACCGCAATCTCCGTTTCTTCGGCGTTCTGGACCTCGACGAGAGGCTCCATTCCAAGTGATCGGGAGTAGTCGTAGAGTTTCTTCAAGACTGCTTCATCCAGCATCTTGACGATCAGCAACACTGTATCGGCACCCGCGAGCCTAGCTTCCAGGATCTGATACTCCTCGAAGATGAACTCCTTGCGCAGGACGGCGGGACGGTTCGGCATGCCTTCCAAGCTTTGTCGAACAGCTTTGAGGTCGTCGATGCTACCCTTGAACCATTCCGGCTCAGTAAGTACAGATATCGTGCTTGCACCGGCCTTTGCGTACAGCCTTGCTTGAGCGGGAGCGCATGCGGACAGTGAAATTATGCCCTTGGAGGGTGATGCGCGTTTGATTTCGGCCATGAGTGACAGTCGGAAGGGCGATTGCCTGAGACGCTCGGGGAAGTTGATTTGAGGAGGCGCTAGGTTGAGATCGTACGCAGCCTGTAGATCACTGGGTCGTTGGGACGGAATCTCCTTCTGCTTAGCGACCGAGGCCCTGCGATGGTCGTAGATCTTCTCCAGTATGGATGTTTGCTTGTCCTTCTTTGCGCCGGTCGCTGTGCCGTTGGAACCAGCACCGACTGCTTGGGCATGTGCCTCTTTCTGTAGTCGCTCATTTTCGGCCCAGGTGCCTCCCTGCATCTTTAGAAAGTTCCTCACCATGAGCCGACCGTCCTCTGTCAAGATGCTCTCTGGGTGAAACTGTACACCCTCCATGACGTATTCCTTGTGTCGCACGCCCATAACGACTTCCTTGACTTCGGCTTCTTCGTTGGCGGGTATGGTCGCAGTTACCTCGAGGCAGTCTGGGAGAGTGCCGTGGGTGCCGGCGAGGGAGTGGTAGCGCGTAACGGGGACGTTTTGCGAGACGCCTGCGAAGACGCCCTTGCCGTCGTGCTTGAGAGGCGACGTTTTGCCGTGCAGGACCTGGCCTGTGACGTCTACAGTACCGCCGTAGCTGTAGAAAATGCACTGTCTTGATCGTGTCAGCACTGCCCCGCGTGTTGCGCCCACCGGAAACCGAGAACTCACTCGCCCATGCACACGCCGAAAATCGGGATCTTGCCGCTGTAGTGCTTGATGGCCGCATTGCTAATGCCCGCATCCTTCTCAGGGTGTCCTGGACCTGGGCTGATTACCAGCTGTGTAGGGTTTTTCGCGATGAGATCTTCGAGGGTAATCTCATCATTTCGGTATACGGTCACTTTCGCGCCTTCGAAGACGAGGTACTGGTACACATTCCAGGTGAACGAGTCGTAGTTGTCAATGAGTACTACGTTGGAAGCGGTGGGGATGGGCGAAGAGGGTGTGGGATTGCTGGGCGAGTGGTCGATTAGTTCGAGGGCGGGCATCTTGGGCGGGGTTCTGCGTCAGCGTTGCCGTCGCGTTGGAAGCCCGGTGGCTGTTATATAGCTTCGTCTGAGTACCCTCCGGCGGTCAGATGGCAGAAAGCGCGCCGGCCCTTTGACGGCGAGGTCAACGTTTGGAATATATTAGTGTCCGATTAACGGAGTGCGCACCGAGAGATGTGAGTGCACTTTGGGACGGAAAGGTGGAAAGGAATGGCTGTCTAGGAGAGTAGTGGGGTGACTCAATGATGCACTATTCAGATATTGAGGCTGCGGAGTTAACACGGAGGTGGCATGAATCGGTCCTTAGTGCTACCATACCGTACCTCATGTCTGGTACAGCAACGCCGCTATTGCGCGACCTCTTGGATGTAGGAAATGTAACAGATCATGCAGATTCTGGATATACCAGAGGACAGGTCTTTTTCCGTGTGCAGGCAGTCCGCGGGCAAGTTCTCGCTGTATTGTTGGCAGAAGGTACTTGAAAATCAAACGAAACCCCATTGCGACGCGAACCATTACGATCAAAACCAAATGGCGATGATAAGTTTCTGCGCAATTGGTCTCCTTCCAGAAGATTGAAAAGTGTGTGTGCAAGGTGTCGGGAGGGATCGCAAGAAAGAGCCCTTGTGATGATCCCTGCACGTACTAGCTCGACTTTCGCGTGAGCTTTGGCTTTCGCGACTTTCGTAGCCATTGACGCCAAACATTCGGCAACACCACCCCCACGCCTCTCCAGCACCTTCATGGCCTTTGGGTAGCTGATTTCCTACTCGCGCACTGCAGCGCAACCATGGCCCCCATCCAATCCCCCGAGTTCGACCTGGGCAAGTGCCTCAAGGGCGAGCAGCAGCTTGTGTATGTTTACCTGCATCGAGCGCAGCAACGTAGCTGACAGTAGCAGGACCTGGGACATCGCATACCGCGCCCTCTGCGACCCCGAAACCGCGTCCAAAAGCGACGCCCTACGCGCCTTCCTTACCGCCAACGAGAACAGAGACATCCTCAGCCACCCGTGGAAGCCCTTTCCCGACCCGTCGTCGCAGGAGAAGAGCAAATTCGAATCAAAGACCGCGCCCATCAGCGTCACGCCCGCACAGAGCGAACACTACGATGTAGCAGAGATCAAAGACGACAGCCTGTGGCTGGCCAAAGAGGCGCAGATATCAGAATATGCAGCGCTGCAGTTGGTCGTCCAGGAATGGCAAGGCAGGCCAACCGCACAGCTATTGAGTGGACTCACTGAAGAGGAGGCCCTCAGCGTACAGGAAGCCGCCGGAGTCGGAAATCTAGGCGCCTCGACCTTCGTCCCAAACTCATCCATCATGACCTCACCGCTCGCTTCCAAGACCGCGCATCTCGAACCAAAGGACCAGCGCCGCCTCCACATCCTCGACGTCTACCATTCGACGTGCGCGTCCATCATACGCATCAGCCAGCTTCTCGTCTCGTGGGGCTGTGCATCCAACTTGCGCAGCCAGACCATCTACGGCAACGACTACCTTAGCATTGGCGCCGGCTGGATTGAAGAGCTTGGACAGGCTATCGCAGCGGCGCAAGATGGCCCCTCGGGCGGAAAGGCGCTTGACGAGTTGCTCAAAGCATTCACCAAAAGATGCGACGCTTTAGACACCGGCTATGGCTGGGACGTCGACGAATCGATACTAGAGCCTGCGTCAGAGAAATGGGTCGTCGCGCAGACTACCGAGATGCTGCATATCCTTCACCTGGCCTTGGTACACGCAGACCTGGTTGCGAAGGACTTCCTACCTGCGGCTACCATCGAGGACTGGCTCAAAGCCTTCAGTTTCCGCGGCTTTTTCCGCGAATTCCCTGCAGTCACGGCTCGCCAGGAACCTCTCATTCCGGTGATACAGCTACTGACTTCACTAATGTCTTTGACTATTTTGAAGGTGGACAAGATCATGGACGACCTCGAGTCTGGCAACTGCAACGCCTGGGACTCCTCATCGTACATCCTCAACGGCACAGTTGTAGAGAGCATTACCACAATCTTCGGAGAGGCCAAATTGTTGGGCGCCAGTCCGGCTACACCACCTACATTCGCCTGGGCTATCCTGACTTGGAGGCTCACCACCCGCGCGAGCTACGAGGAACAAGAGCGTGACCGTCTCATCGAAGCGTCGAACGACACAGGGAACACGGAACCTCAGACTTCGCCACTCGAAGAGGCTGCTTTAGTTGTGGCTAGACTTGAAAATCATGAGCTCTTCGACGGCAAGATGCCTTATGAGGAGCTGGCCAATATCAGCTCAGCAGTGGGTGTGCTAGCTATCATCAACCAGCTAGTCGAAACCAGTCTGCCTGCATTTGGAACATCGATCGACCAGATATCGCAGGATAGGATTCGTCTACTGTTCCTCCAACTCATCCGCGCCGCAGTCGGCAGTGACATTGTTGCGTACAGCCCGGATCTGATAGTAACAACATACACAATTCTCACCGGTGATAACTCCTTCCGTAGATGGGAGAATGGGGAGATTTCTCGTCATGCTGATCCGGTTGTTGCGTATTTCCTGGAAGACGAATACATCCTTCGACCACTGCTGCTCAACGAAGCTCGCCTACGCTATCCCTACGAGATGACGCCCTTCCTCAAATTCTGTAGCGCATTGACACGCGGGGACAAGACCATGCAGAACGGCATGCCTACATTCATCGAGAAGCTTGGGAACCACAACCGACTTATGCAACGCCTCCCAGAAGGCTTCAGGGACTATGCATTGACGCGCGAGGAGGAGAATGCCAACTGGGTTGAGCTTACAGCCAATCTTCCACTCTTCTCGACTGGAACCCCTTCAAGCTTCCGTGGGCAACGACGGTTATTGACCTCCGGCAGATCAACACAGTCTGACGGCCTGTCTGGAATACCTGCTGGCACAGAAGGAATTATCGTTGATGATAGCTCACAGCCTTACGTGGCGGTATGGCATCATCACCACTCTACACTTTCGTACCTAGTCGAGCTGCTTTCAACATACCCTGTAGGCAGCAGTAAGGTCGAAACCGCCACGCAGCAACCCGCATCTCGCGAAAGCGTCATCGAGATCATCGGACTCTTCGCCGACTTGATGCATTCTTCTTTACATGCTTCTGAGGGCATCTGTTCAGCGGAACTTCTGGAGGCGATCAGCATCGGTGCTGAAAGCAGCCAGGATACTGTCAACATTGTGCTTGCCATTTTCGAGGAGGAGCTGCTTCACCTCTGCCAGGAGCCTAGTAACGAGGCTTCTCTAGAGCTTCTGGTCAACTGCACCCACTTCCTAGAGGCCTTAATCATCGTCTCACCACATAGGGTATGGCCCTGGCTCGCTAGGAGCAGGTTGCTAGAAGGCGACGGCAACGGAAGCTTGGCGACTATTCTGATCGGAACTGAGATGGTTCTTGGGCGATATGACTTCCTCATAGGATGCATTCGACTTTACAAGGGGCTCGTCAAGGATGCCGTTGAGCGATCGGTGTCTCGCAAAGTGCCGACAAAAGCACTTAGTCGCTTCAATGCATCTGCGCCTTCAGAAAGCGGAACGTCGGATAAGATCATGAGCACCATTCTCTTTACATTCGGCCGGACCCTTGCCAGCATATACGAGAGCTCTTTGAACTGGAAATACTCCCAACCCAACCACCGTCCTGAGATCAATATCGCTATCTGCGAGGTTTTCACAACGATCTTGAACCTTGCGTACAGCGTCGACGACGAGCCCAAGCTATCTGCTAAACTTGCCAAATCTATCGCGCCCATCGCTGAGTACCTTACCCAGCTATACCTTACGCGATCTGGTGCAGATCTTCCAACGAATCCGCTGATGACATCTCTGGTTACTGGTGTCAGCCCCAGTGACATCACGTTGCTCACGACCTCGAGTGCTTTGTGGATGCAGCAGACGCAAACTACTGTGGCCTTCGCCGATGTCCTTGTCAGGGTTGCAATACTACTTAACAAGCCCTGGACACACCTGGAGCAGCAGTTGTTCAAAGCTACGCCATTATTAGCACGACTATATGCGACCAGTGACAAGTGGAAGTCGCAGGTCGTGCTCCTTTTGGAAGCTCTTGTACGCGGTGCTGTTCGGGTCGCTGGACAAGAAGACTCAGCAATGGCAGACGGAGACCCAAAGCAGACTGCCCGGAAACAGATTGAACAGCAAGAACCGCCTTCCCTACTTGGTCACCTTGGACCACGGACTGCAAAGAACTTCTTGAGTGTGCTGTCACAACTAGATGAGCCATTGCAAATAGTCGACATTCAGACGAACGTCTGGAACTTGCTTTCGGCTGTAGTAACGTGCAAGCAGCAATGGTTCTCGTTGTACCTGCTCACTGGTAGCACACCTCGCGAGTCGATTCGCTCCAAGAAGGATGCGACCCATGACTCAAGAAACAAAGCTCTCCTCACGCGAGCACTCGATTCGCTTTCTAGCATGGCTTTGCCCGAGAAAGACGCGAGTGGGATTTCATGGCCTCTTTACACTGCCATGCTTGAGTTTGTTTCATCAGCGCAGAACAACTGGTCGTGGGCGATGGGTGACCTAAGGCAACGTAAAGACTTGATCCAGAAGCTGCTTGCTTTCCTGAAGTGGATGGCCAAGCAACCCAAACAACCAAAAATGAGCAGCAATAGCGAGACACTGGAGCGCTCTTTCCAGAACAGGTTTGCGTCGTTAGCATGCGAAGTCATCGCCATGTATCTCCACAGCTCGCGGCAAGTGGGCGACATCACTGTGCTCAAGGATGTTGTGCCGAGTCTGACATACCTGGAAGATACTGCTTTGGAGCTACCGTCATACAGTACATCCTTGCACGGCTATCTCAAACAGAACCTCGAGCAACAGTATCCTGGTGTCTCATTAGGAAACCTCAAGCGAACCACACTCTACCCGGAGACCTTTGGGCGCGCCTTCTTCTACGACATCGACCTTGCTCAACAGCTTTTGGGCTTCAACAGCAAATGGACAGGTCCTAGAGAAGGTACGGGCTTCGCTGCCGAAGTGGAGAAGGCCAACTACAACCTTGGCCTCGTTGAGTCTCAAGTCCTACTGCTCCAAGGCTGGAAGCTACTGGCTCTTGAGCTGAGCCAAGTCGTAGCAAAGGATGAGCGCATAGTCAAGGTCCTTGTCGGTGTCATTCAGAAGTGCATGGTTGCCAATCAACAATCGAATCTTCCGGAAGCGTTGTTTGGCCAGCTCATGGTACTGCGAGCAGATTTGGCTTTCGCACTGCTTAAGAAGCTGGTGGAGGCCAAAGTACGAACGACCGAGGCACGCCAACTACTCGCTCCAGTATGGAACGCCATCCGCACTTCTACGCCCGACTTCGAGAACGTGTTTTCGACTGACGCTGTGCACTACTACCGGTCTCTGCTACGAATCCTGTACCTCGCCCTTCATTTCCATCTGATCGAAGACACGGACACGTCAGACGACGCATCCTTCCGCTCCTCTTTCCGCGGCACAATGCCCACAAGCCACAACAAATACACGGAACCCATCTCCACCCAACTCCTCGAGATTCTGTCAGACACGGTTGCAAAGGGCTTCCGCAGCCTGGCTAACCAACTCCACGCCGAACCCGCATCCGTCTCGCCATCTGACTTCGCTCTCCTCACTGCGCTTCTCCAACGCATCATCGCGATACCAGAGATGTCGAAGTGGCAACAGCAAGCCGCTCTCCTCTTCGCCAACAGCAACACCGTGCGCTACGCCACCAGTCTGTTCTCATGGGCCGACCGCCTAACAATCTCCCACAACGGCGTCGACGACCCCATCTACGGCGAGCTCAGCGTCCTCTTCCTACTCTCTCTATCCAGCATCTCAGCCCTCGCCGAGACCATGGCCGTGGAAGGTATACTCAGCCAACTCAACACCGCAAACATCATGAACTACTACCGACGCACCAACGGCATGGGACCCTTCAACAACCCATCCCGCATGTACAGCATCTGGACAAAAGGCATCCTGCCCCTCTGCCTCAACCTCCTCCTCTCCGTCGGCCCGCCCATCGCCGCGGAAATATCATCCTTCCTCAACCAGTTCCCCGAGCAACTCGCCCGCTCAGCCCTAAGCATAAACTCAAACCCTTCGTCCCGCACATCAGCCACCAAAATCACACTGACCGTCGCCTCGGAAGTCCACTCCCTCTCCCTCATCGCCAGCATCCTAGAAAACGTACGCAAACAAGGACCCAAGTTGGGTATCCAAGCCAACGAAGTCGCCCTCCTGGACTGGGACAGGGAAAACATCAAGGAAGATGTCGAGAGCTGGCTTAGCCGTAAGAGTGCGCTACGCGAACGTATCGTTGCTGTCGACGAGCGCGAGTTGGAGATGCTGAGTCAAAGGAAGGGATCAGGTGAGGATGCGCTGAGTGAGCTTGAGATGAGGGTGTTGGGGGAATTGGAAGACGCGGGGAAGTGTCTTGGTGTGGGGAATGGGAATGGAAACGGGAACGGAAATGGGAAGAAATAGATAGAGGGGGATGTGTAGGATGATTTGCAAAAGCGCTGGAGTTCTGGAGCGGGGTTTGAGATTAGTTGGTCGTTAGATCTAGGATGTGGTAGTGTAGTGTACTTCTAATGTTACTTTCCTGAAGAATTGTTGCTCTAGTCACGGAGTTCGCTGTGATGCTCTTTGGGCTCGATGCAGCAGTCTAGCTTCCACCTCCCTTTCATCTCATCTCACATCGAACTCCTTCCTAAACAAGTAACTCGTCGCAAAAACCGTGGATTGTGGTGGTTTTCCTATTCACCCTCCCGGCCTGTCACCACCACCCTACCTTGTGAGTAAAATCAACAAAGTCCCGAGTAGGCAAGGCCTCAAGAGGCGTAGATTGTAGCAACTTTCACTGGCTTTCAACCTTACTACCATCTCATCTTCCTGTTCGACATTTCTGGGTTTCATGGTCACGAATAGGCCACAACATGAAAGTTATCATTTATATTGATCTGACACTAATAGTAGATATTGACAGCCGTTACGGCCGACATCGATCGCCATGTGAAAAGAACCATGTTCTTGTACATATACCATACTTGCACCACACGCGCCAAACGGAACAGCTCTAGCGCCGACATGCCTGACAACTCCCGTGCTACGTGCCATGAGACAACAACCGTGTCATATTCCATACTAGATGTTCATGCCTTTCCTAAGCATCCACAATAGACCAGCCGGATTCCACATCGCTGACTTGAGGCGTAACGCCACAGGCCAGGTCGACGAAGCTACCATGCTCGTCCTCAGACTCGGTCTCGCTGTCAGTATCGACGACGGATCCGATTTCCGGAACATCGATATACTCGGCCGGCTGAACTTTTGACGCCTCTTGGACCTTCTTGAAGTGCGCCTCGGGACCTTCTTGGGGTGAACTGCTCGGAGCGGCCAGACCCTGGTGCGATGGGTGCGACTGCGCGTGCTGTGGGCGGTTATCAGATGGGGAAGACATGGTTACTTTGACCGTGGCCGGTTCCTCCGTCGGCTTGGGTTTGGGGTCCGCGTATTGATACTGGATTCCGCACGGATAGAGCATCTTGTCCATCGCTCCGCTAGGTACCTCCGGAGGCTGAAAGTTGGAGTCCGCCGCTTCAAAGCGTCCGCACCAACTGAACATGTTATCCATCGTTCCACCAGGAACCTCTGTAGGCTTTGGCTTGGGGTCCGCCGGCTGAATGTGGATTCCGTACCAAGTCAACATGCTGTCCATCGCTCCGTCAGGTACCTCCCACCCTCGGGCGATAAAGTAGAGCTCTTTGATCTGCTTATATGCGAGGTTGACATTCTCGAACCACGGCCAGGTAGTGATGAAGAATTGAAGAAGCATCGTGTTACCAACGAACAGGAAGTAGAGCTGGAAGGGCGTTGCCCACCGGGCGCCATACGGGAGCTGTATTGGGTACGAAAACAACAGCTCTTGTATCAGTCTCCCTACAAAACAAAAATGCAGGGATGCGGGCATGATTTTGATCTGTTCCGTCTTGCGGGAAGGGGGAGGAGGGCGAACGGCCTTGGGTATGACGAACGGTGCCACACTGAAGATGATCGCAAACATGACCACCAAGATAGAGGCGTGGACGTAGTCGAAAAAGACCACAACCTGCTCCGTAGCCCATTTAGCTTTTTTGATTTGGCGGTTGGCGTCCCGCATTTCTTTGATCTTGCGTTTGAGCTTCGCGAGGGCCTCGCGTGAGATGCCGACTTTGTTTGCACGCTTTGAAGAACCAGACGGGTAGACTAGGCGGCATGGTTCGGTGGGCTCGCAGCGTAGAGCGAAGCCGAACGGTACTTTAGGCAGGGCTCGACTCAGAGGAAGTGTTCCGCTAGTATTGGCACTAACAGGAACGTGTTCAGTGATGGGAGATGGTTTCCTATCCGTGAACGCGCTCGAAAGTAGATTCCAGAAACGACGAGCTTGCTGCTGCAAGGCTCCCAGAGCTCCCTCAAGCATGCGGCGAGAGCGATAGCTCGCATCAGCCCAGTATGTCAGCACAGCCTGCTGTGGGGTTGGATCCTGTATCACCACTTGTGGCGTATACTGCAGTCTACCACAGTTCTCCATCGTCCAGTCCATGACCTGCGTGCGCATGTCAGGGTACTGAAAGCCGAGGCCGTAGAGTTCGTAGTTGGCCTCCTTTAGACCGCGGACAAGACAGTCTTCATGAGTCTCCATGAAGCCGCGGTTTAGTCGGCTAGAGAGAAGTGTATCCAAATTCTTGTACAGTGCGTCCTCTGTGTACTTGGATGTTGAAAGCGCCATATACTCGTCGACCGCTTGGTTATGTCGAGGATATATCATGTTCGTTATGCCGTGGAATCCGACATAGACAGCTGCGAACGATGATGCGAGGTAGGTGACGCATGTCAGTAGAATCGCGACGCGCGGAAAGGCGCGTTGGAGTATGGGGACGTATGCAGGATCGGATTCTGTTGATTCGGATGCAGCGCAACGGCCCTCACGTCGTGACTGACTCCGAGTAGACGCCTCGTATTCTGGTCGAGATGGCATGTCGCTGGCTCCCACAGTGGTGGATGGTGTCGTAGTGGGTGCTGGTCGTTGAGCCTTGTGGTAGTTAGCTGCTGTGGTGTAGGTGCAGCGGCGTTGTGGGCTGCGTCTGCGGAAGTGAGATCGGTGGAATTTCTCTTCTCAGGTGCGGTTGAGGGGTGGGCCAATCGCGAATGCTTAAGTAGGCGTGGGGGAACGTATTTGAGTACCACGGAAGAGGTCGCCAGGGACCAAAGACCGTGCTTGACCAGGCAGCACTTGGCTGGTGTGCAGTGAATTGCCTGTAGGATGATGTGACAGAAGCGCTGTCAGCACTCGTTTAGGGACGCTCGCAGAAGTTCACGGTGAGTAGACTAAGGAATGAAGACAAGAGCTCGAACGCGTGTCGTTGCCTGGTGAAGACTGGAAGGCGCGATGTGGTCCCGATGTCTGCATGACGAAAGGGCCCACTCCAGGACCATACTAGAGCGTTTGCTGCTAAACACCAAACCAACGCGACAAAACGTAACACTGTGTTCAAGGTGTGCGCTTCTGATTTGAAGGTCAGACGCCGTGCTATGGCTTCAAGATAGGTTTTAGGGCTACTTACTACTTCTTCCTCTGCAGCCTTCTTCGTGGCGCCTGCCCAATATCTTCTATGTCTATCGCAACTTCCACATCTTCTGCTTTGATCTCATCGACTTCAGCCACCACCTTCTCTTCTTTCACCACCGCCTCTTCGCTGCCATTGGGAGCTTCTACTTTCACAACAGCTTCTTTCTTGACTTTCGTGCTCTTGGCTACGACTGCCGAAGGACAGAGACCTCTCTCCGCTAACTTGCAATCGCCACACTTCCTACCCACGGGCAAACATATTGTCTGCCCAAAGCCCACCAGCAGGTTATTAATGTCATGCCACTTGTCTTTTGGTAGCCATGACTCCAGTGCTGCACGCGTCTGTTCTGGCTGCTGCGTCTTGTGCCAGCCCCATAGGTTGGTTATGCGGTGGACGTGGACATCGACACCAATACCCTCGGTTTTGCCCCAAGCTGCGCTCATCGTCAGGTACCCCATCTTAGGTCCGACGCCCGGTAGCGACACCAGCCCTTCGATAGTGTCTGGAATTTCGCCGTCGAATTTGTCTCTCAATATTTCGGCCGTTTGCTTGATGTACTTGGTCTTGAGGTTGTGGAAGCCGACTTTGTTGATGAACGCGTTCAGTTCGGGGGGTTCTAAGGCGAGGACCGATTCGAGGTTGAAGCCCTGCACTATGTTAGCTGGGAATGGCCATATAGCCTCGGATCACATACCCCAGGCATCCTCTCCTGCATGCCTCGCATGACAGGCGCTAAGACAGTGTCTTTGGTCTGGCTGCTCAGCATCAAAGCAATGAGCGTTTGAAACCGTCGATCGCGAGGCGACCTGATGTCTTTCGCTAGGCTCTCGCAACCCATAGTATCCACCGGTGCGAGGTTCTCGTTCCGCATTTCTCTCGTTAGGGTATATATCTCCTCCCAATTCGCAGGTGGCTCCATCGTGACAGTTCCATCGCTGGTCTTGATCTTCTTCGCAGGCGCACGACGCGCTTTCTTGACCTTGGCAACTTTCTTCGGCGACGCGATTGTAGTGATTGATGTCTCCTCTACCTCCTTCTTTACAATGATTGGCATGTCCTGACCTCTTTTCCTCTTCATAGGCATTCGTCGCGTCTCGCCATCCGAGGCGGAGTCCGCTGGCGCAGAGCTGAGGTCTGAATCTGATCCAGCATTCTCGTCGCTACCTGGCTCGCGTTTGACTGGAGCTGGCGCATTGGTCGCGCTTCGTGTCTGACGTAACGCTCGTTGCGTGCGACTCGCTGCGACAACGCGGGACGCGTCTCGGGAAACTCGTGATGTTCGCATTGGATGATCAATTGGAATGCGCAAACAGCATGCAATGAGCGAATGATCTTTGATCTTTACGACAGATTGTCTGAGCTCGCGGGCTGATGCGCAGCTCATAGTGATGACGAAGACGCGGCCCCTGGAAGTGGAAGCAGCCAATCAGCGCATTTCAGATGTAATGGGTTAACCGCGCTGGCACGTGAGAACAAGCTCCCGCACATGACGTCAATTCCAGATTTCGATTGAAAGCAGATTTGCGACAATCCACGTCTCTGCAATTTACCTAATCGCGAAACTGTCATCTAGACTGAGATGGCGCCTGCTATGGTTATAATTCAACTTGCTCCCATTGGATTCTCAAGGCTGGATTGACACCTCTAGAACCAAGTTTCTAGAGGCCAAACCCAGAGTACCTAGGTATCTTCGTCGCTTTCAACATAGTACTTACCTCTACCTTGAGATGCAGCATACACAGTCCATGATCTCATATAGCCCGGAAGAGTTTGAAGTATGTAGGCTTTCAAATAAGTAACATCAGCCTCCTGCAGGTTAGCTAGAATTCCCGTGCGGATGGTTGCGCCGAACAGATGGGCCGTGCGGAATGCAAGCTAATTTGGCTCGTGTGGAGACGTCACGACTTCATACGACAACGCCAGCTGTGATTCCCACCTTGTGTCACCCATTGGCTCAACCTCTTGAAAATTATAACACCCAAACAGCAGATCTCTCGTGTATGCTACATCTTTCACGGCAATAATCGCCACACCCGCAACACAGAATGCTACGCGAGCAAATGAAAGAGGTGGACCTACTGATTCTGGGCGCCGGATGGACGTCCACGTTCCTGATTCCGCAACTGGAGGACACCGATATTACGTATGCCGCAACCACCACCAGCGGAAGAGACAACACCATTCCGTTCAAGTTCGACCCCGAATCTGGTGATGCGGAGCCATACAAGCGCCTGCCAGCGGCGCAAACCGTAATCATCACTTTTCCATTGGTGGGGCACTCGCAGTCAAAGACCATCGTAGGGCTCTACCGCTCCGTTCACGGCGCAAAGAACAATTGGGTGCAGCTCGGATCCACGGGTATCTTCAATAAACTGCCCAATGACTGGAGCGCTGATGACGCGCCATACGACAAGGAGGACAAGCGAGCTATCGCGGAAGACGAATTGCTAGCGCTCCACGGCTGTGTGCTGAACTTATCGGGTCTGTACGGCGGCGAGCGCGTCCCCGCGAGATGGCTGCCTCGCCTCGGCCAGTCCAAAGACGATGTTGCTAAGCGAGGCGCTGTGCACTTCATCCACGGCGAAGATGTCGCAAGAGCCATAATCGCAACCCATCGGAAGTTTACGCCGGGAAAGCGCTGGATCATTGCTGATATGCGCGTATACGACTGGTTCGACCTCATCATGAGTTTCAGCTCCATGACCGAATCCTCCATGACTAAGGAAGAAGTGGAGACGCGCCAGGAGTTCGCTAAACGGGTGGGGGAGCTCATGGAAGAGCAGAATATCCGTGCCTTGCCGCGTGATATGGGTGCCTTGGGCCGGAAGCTGGACTCGAGGGGATTTTGGTACCATCACGGGTTGTGGCCCCGACACAAGCGGTTAGCATAGTGGCTCGGCTCGAGGCAATTTTGAAAAGAGTCACAGATCAATCATGTGTGCGAGGTCGCGCGTAATGGACATCAACTCGATAGGCTTGTTCTTGTGGTCCAAGCGACAAATGGATGCCTGGGAGGACGCTTCCATGTATTCTCAGGTAATTGCCATGCTCTCTACTGGTCTGATTGCGCCTATGTGCTCGGCCTCCAACACCGCTGTTACATCCATAGCATACAGTCATGAAAACACCTCAAAATGAACCAAGTTTATGATATATCGCAGTCCGAACATCTTCTTTCCTGCGCTGCAATAAATAGCTGATATCCCCTTCCGTCTCTCCTAATATCTCAAACTCTCAGACCAAATTACTTTCACCATCGCAACTTTCAAAAGTATCTTGAACTACCAAACTCTCCACCCACACACACACCACCTCAACACCACTCATCCACACATACCAAAAGCCATCCACACACACGAACATGTCTTACTCCACCTACACCGCAACCCAACACCAGCGCATGTGGAGTACAAGCTTGCACCAGTGGATCAACATCTCTGCCCCAAGGCCAACCTACCAGCCCCAACAGATGAGCATGCCACAACAGCTCCCTCCTCCCGGCGTCGCTGCCACTAACTGCTTCCCTGCTGGTTCCGTCCCCAACCAGCAATACTACTCTCACATGCCGGGTAGGTCACAACCCGGCGCCGTGAGCACTCCTGGCGTCGCTGCTACTAATTGCTTTTCTTCTGCTTTCGTCCCAAAGCCTATGTTTCAAAATGCTAGGAGGCACTTTACGCCTAGGTATCAGCAGCAGGGTGGCGTCATTGATGCTACTACAAACGGTCAGTATTTCGACCTCACAGGGGATGATTACGGGGAGATACCTCCAACATGGCCAACAACTCCCTCCGTCCCCGTTCCCTCCGCGCCTACCAAGAGGAAGAGGCAGTCAGGGGAGGAAGACGAGGTACCCAAGGTACCAAAGAAGAGGGGCAGACCTCCCAAGGCTAAGCCCGTGGTGGAGGTTCAGGTACCAAAGAAGAGGGGAAGACCTCCCAAGGCTAGACCTGTGGTCGTACTCCAGGTACCAACCCCTGACACCACCACCACCACCACCACCACCACCAACTCCTCATCAGAGGAAAACTTCGCGTTCGAAGCCGCCCCGTTTGCCGGCTTCAACGAGTACACCATCGACCAACGCGTCGAGGCAGGAATCCCCTGCCGCCTACAAGAGCGTGGGCAAGACAGCGCCGAAGCTGTAGAAACCGTTGACAACCTCCCGGCCTTCTCTTTCCCCGCGTATTCAGCGGCTGAGAGTATATGGGAGGACGCCCCGATGGTCCAAGAACCTTGGATCAGGGATGTGGCGCCCGCTGAGAACCTCCCGGCCTTCTTTTCCTCGGCGTATCCAGCGGTTGACAGTATGTGGGCGGACCCCCCGCTACCGCAAGAACCTGAGATCGTGGAGCAGAATTCCGCTGGGGAAATCATGGATGCCATGTCCGCTGCAGCTGCGGCGGATGATGGGGCTGCGAATGCGGCAATAGATGACTTCGTGTGCGACTGGAACGGGAATAATCCGGAGGATATGATATTTTGAATAGCGGTTGAGGTCTTATACCTCTAATGTCAGGTAGTTATACGGAATAAGTAGTAATAGTCTTAGAAGAAGACGAATGCATCTGCTGGGGGGGGGGGGGGGGGGGGGGGGGGGGGGGGGGGGGGGGGGGGGGGGGGGGGGGGGGGGGGGGGGGGGGGGGGGGGGGGGGGG